>NW_019394282.1:1200000-1744929 GCF_000612105.2 Orussus abietinus | reverse complement strand
TTATAAATCTTATTCAACCATAGTTCATTTAAGTATCAGTCGTTTCGGTAATACCGATGGTTAAACTATTTAATGTGCAGTGTTTACTGTAATTACAGTATCCTACAGTCATGTTAGGAAAAATATCTAATTAATGATACTGACAATATTTTATAATATGAATGTTGAACGTGACCATCAAAGCTGAAAGTCTTGAACCACCATTGAAAACAATAGATTTCCCATGTCCAAAATGTCTTGAACTTGTATTTCGATTAAATTAGAAAGCTTCAGTACAAGATTTTTTATTGCCTTCTTTTCTAAACAAAGAAAAAATGTAGAACCAAGTACGATCGAAGCACTGAGAAATAGCATATTAGTTTCCAAAGCTGCATAGTTTTTCTTATCGAGATAAGTCATTGATATCCGACCATGTACGTTCATTTGCAAGTGAGTGTACAGTTGTTCGTGCTGAAAATACCATATACCGTGTTATTTGTTAATTATAAATACAAATGGATCTACGATTCAATGATATGTTTTATTTTAATAAACATGATGTTGGCAACAAATTTTTTGTTTCGAGTCAAGAAATAATTTAAATTACGTTAAGTATGAAATATTTTATAAAATTCAATATACAAACCTGCAGGAAGGCCAAATCTAATAAATGAATGGAAATATTAAATATTTCTGGTGTTTGTGTGAGGTCTGTAGCAGCAAGAAGAACCTCTATATAGTGTAACGGGGTAAATAATGGTATTTGAAAACCTACTGTTTTGAATACTTTGAACTCAGAGTTGAAAATCATATTATGAGTGTATGTACATGTTGGAGCGATACAACGTAACATACACAGGACCTGTTTTTTAAATAAATCATATTACACTTAATATCGACCAAATATGCTACATATTTTTTATGTACCTGAGAGATTCCTAAAGCTTTTGAAGGCGAATCCATTTTGCTGGCAAGTTGTATACAGGACATGAGGCATAATTTTGCTTGACTCGATACTTTGCTGCAAGTCTGTACCCATGAAATTTCCTTTAGTCCATTCTCCACTTCAGCCATGTATATTTCATTGAAATGGTTATGCATGAATTTGTCGTACAGATACACTGCTAAATATCTAGCGTTAGGACCAAGTTCAAAATGTGACGTTATTATGAAAATTGCTTTCACAACGGGCATCGGTACGGCTGTAAAATGTAAAATGTTGAAAAAATAATTTTTTGTTACCATTCCTTAATTTACAGAGAAGTATTATAAGTTACCCATGAATGGAAGGTAGAAATCATTTGAATTTTTGATTGCTTCTTGTTGCTCTTTATTTTTAATGTAAATATGTTGCACCCACTCTTGAACGAGGTCTTCTATAAATTCATATTAAAAAAAATACAGGTAACAATTAAATTAACTAATTTGCTAATAAAGTTAGTTAGCGTACTCAGAAATGTTCACGAGCAAACATGTTAAATTTAAGTCATTACATACATGGATTTAAGCGAACCACCCACCCACTGAATGTGACCGGCTTAAAATATAAATTTCTATGAATATTCTGCAAACCTATATTTGCTGTATCAAAATCCAAGTTGAATATCGATTCCATGATGAGATCGACGAACTGTTTTTGTGTACACTTCAAGAGCACGTGCTCGCACCGGGAATCGATTCTGTAATTTGAATCTAATGAAAATGCTGAAAGTGAGCATCTGCGATTTTGTACCTTTCACTGTAACGAAAATGTGAGAAACTTCGCGTGAGACTAGTCAACGAGATCTCGAACCGAGTCACAGATAGAGACGTGTTGTTCTGTGTTGCCCTCGGTGGAACAAGCAGGCGGCTCACGCACTTGCTCCCGATGGAGACCTAACTCATGAATTTAATTTATTTCTGAGTCGGGCCGCCATTTGGGGTAAGCGCGCAAGCCGCCCGTAGTCTCCATAGCAAAGTTTATTCCCTTCAAATTGACCTTTCGAACGAGGGGCTGCGATTTTTTTCAGAGGAGATACAGGGTTTGAAGTTTTTTAAGAGGTCCGGGTAAAATCCATTTAATTGCAAATAAACCACGTGTCATAAATCCAATACATGAATAAATATTATCTTCAATGTTAAGGCACATACTCATACCTCACTTTCGGGGTTAAAATACGTTTATTACACATTTATATATTTGTTAATGCTAAAAGCGAGATACGAATTCCTAATTTCTATCAAGAATTTAAACGAAATTATTTCATTGTGGATAAGAGATATGCGACGCAGAAATCTATACGCCGTCTTCAACGAGGTCGTCGAGGACGTAATGTTATAGGGCCGTGTAAAAATAAAATTCGATAGACCTGTTGTACCCTGGTATCCAAGCAACGAGGGTCTTAAACCCGAGCCGTCAAAATGGCGTGTCGCTACAAGGGCCCTTAGGATTGCCGCCTGGACACCTCGACGTGTACCATTTGGCACAACGAAAAGGATTGCATTCCGGTGCAAGGACACCAGAGTAAATTCCCAGTGGCCCAGCACCGGAGGATGGGGCTGTTACTTCTAAATTCTCGCGAGAAATTAGCGAGTGGATCGTCGAGTTCGCGAGCGAACCGTCATTCCCCGAGACATGGCGAGAAGAGGCTTCTGCGTGAAGATTGAACTCGACCTGCACGCCGTGAGTAATATTAAAACGTCAACTAAAACATCAATTACTTTCTTTCGAACAAACAATTCAGGGAGAGGATATTTTCTGTCCTGACGCGCCAAGTTAAACTTTGCGAATAATGTGCGCACTGAGAAAAAAATAGTCGCGAAATAGACGCCCTAAAAGGGATATAATTTACAACTACAGAGAGAAAGAATAACTTTACAAATTGTAACCGGACAAACTGTAGTACACGAATGTTTAATATATTAATCTTTTCAGATCACTTGTCCCGGCGTCTGGCTGTGTCCCAATGGAAAAGTGGCGCTGCAGATTAACACCCTGGACTCCTTCATCGAATCGCATCGGATCTCGCCTGTCTTTCCGTTACTGTTCCACGACCGGTTCACGTTTAAGAAGGTCTTCGCGAATGTCGCCTCTCTGGCGGAATTGCAGCGCAGTTTGGAAGAGGAGTTCCTGTACGCCGAGCTGATCCAGTGGTCGGCACCGACGAGCCACGCCGTGATCCTGGCGACTTTCGAGACCAACCTGGGCGACGTCCTGTATCCGGCACCTTGCTTCAAAGGCTTGTTGGCAGGAGTAGACGTGGACCTCTTAATGGAACCGACCAAATACTTCCCGGTGATTTCAAATTTCACTGTCCTTTAGTCCATAATTTTAACGAAGGTTCTCTGAAACAAAGACATTGATTATTCGCATTCATGGGAATAATGTCCGTTACGTTGACAGGGCATCCTGGCTCCGAAAATTGAGGTGTCTACGCGTACTGTCATTGAAGAAGTCGTAGGAGTATCCGACATTGGCATAACTGGATCACGCATCGTCAATCCGAAAGTCATAAATTCTAAGGTATGTCTATCTCGAAGACGTCGTTAGATCTGTAAAGACAGGACTTTCATTATTCGTTCGCATCCACAGCTTGTTACGTGAATTAATGAATATATGAATTCATTTCGTTGTAGAATTCGTGCAGCTTGCAGAGAAAGCGACCCGCGAAAGGGATCATCAGGCAGCGGAAAGTTTGCCACAGTCAAGGGAAGAGCAAATCCCAGGTCAGCCGACCGTGAGTATTTTCGCAATGTAGAGTAAATAGGGTAGTCATGGAGTAAATGATTACTGATTGTACAATTTATCGCATACCGGTCGACAGTTGCCGGCAGAGAGCCGTTTCCTTGGAAGTCGATCAATCCTGTTCACCTTACGCATCTTATACGGCGAATCACCAAGCTCAAACCGAGCCCGAGAGGTGTTATCACGTTGCGAGGCAAAGATCGAAATGCACTTGTCCACCTCCTTCGCCCCAGAGAACATCGGAACACTCCGGGATTTGCCGAACCGCTCACGCCTTTGACGAGTGTCTGGTTTGCTCGAAGTATAAACATTATTTCTCCGGGGCGTGCGGGGAGCGAAACGACGTTGACAAGTGCAAAGGCAATTTCTCCAGGTCTGGTGGATGTGCGATCGTTAATCGGAACTCGATTTCGGAAAAGGACTCCGGTATATGTCCTCATCGACCGAACAGCGCCCCGAGTCCTCGAGAGGATTCTTCCTTGTCCATGTAAGGGTATAGAGAAATTTAAATTCTACTTAGAGAGTTTAAGCCTTAACAAAATTTACTATTATTCTAGCATGAAAGCAAAGATGAGACAACTGCAGCGAACTAAGGCTAGACTGGCTTATCTGAGTAGACACAGCTGCGAAGGGTAAGTAAAATTCAATAAGTTGAATGGATTAATTTAACGAGATTAAGGTTGATTAATTTTGCAAGTGCTGTCCCAATTTTAGGGATTTTGATTACGATCTCTACTGTGGCCATAGCCAAGATCAAGGCAGTAGACAAGGGTTCTATAAAAATTTAGAGAAATTTTATAAGAGGATGTACAAACAGGCGAAGCTACGCGCGGAGGAAATCGACTACACGACTTGAGCTGTGATGATATTTATCGATCAAATAGGGTGATTCATTTGTCTGGTATTCTTTTTTGTCTCCGCTGAAGATCAGACTGGGAAGAAAACTTCGGTTTGTATTTTGACGGTCTCCTGCATGTCATCTGTGAATGATAATTTGTATCTTCTTTACGCTTGGACGGCGGAAGAGTATCGCAATCGTTAAATGTACTTAAAAATATTGACACTGTATGACGTTTAACCTCAAAGGAATTAATTATTGTACGTTAATATTCGCGAGATAACATTTTCCTTTCTGGTAAAATATCTGGAGTTCACGGCAATGTTAATAAACCAACTGATCGAAGTCATAGAATTGTATAAACCTTTTTCGCAAGGCAGTAAATTATTTACGTACGAAATGAGCTCTCGAGGCACCTCAAAATATGGTGTTCATGGATGAATTTTTATTCATGGTTTTCTATAAACTCGCCATCCGTGTTTATACACTGGAGATGACTTTCTTCTAGCACCTCGTAGTATTACTGATTTTCTTAGAAGCGCAGGAGATCTGAGATATATTCCTCTCCCCTCTGGTGTCCACGCTTTTAACGTAACTCGTTGGGAATAATCAGGTGTAATAGCAATCCAGCCTAAAGATCGAATCCATAATTTAATTTCTCATTTAATTTAATTTCTATTCAAAGATATAAATGGTTTGAAAAAAATTCTCACCTGCACTAGACAATAATACATCTGCAGCCGATTCTCGAAGGTCTATTCCTGTCACTGTGAGATCTTTGGGTGCTAAGTCTGGCCAGATTTTTAATCGTTCGGGATCATTGATAGGAATAACCAATGCATCAGGCACTGGTAATAATTCTTTATAAATATCATTAGCATTAGCAGTGTAACAGATATTTATGGGAAGAGTATTGTTGGCGAACACTGTGCACCTAGACAGAAAGATATATATTTAATTTATATAAGTTATTAGCCACAACAAAAAAGTATAACGATTACTATACAGACCTTATAAATGGACCGCCATCTACGTAATCCAATCTTCCAAGCCCAGCAAGAAATAATGTTTGGCCTGGTTTTAGAAGGAATGTTCTAGGAGAAATGATGCTAGTTGGCAACATTTGCATAAGTTCGTCCGTTGTTAATAGATGTATTACTTGATCAGGCTGAACAGTCCCTGGTGTGTCGTAACACCATCGACTCAAAGCATAAATACTCTGTTTTTCATTTATACCTCTGGTGGTCATATTTTCTCTATAAGGTTCTACTGCAAATGCATCTGCATTTTGTAATACACGTTTTGGCCGAAAAGTTCTACCAACATCCCCTAAAAAAAGAAATATCTTTGTAACAATGATTAACGTATTTTTAATACAGTAATGTAATACCTTGTAGTGTTGCGTAGTCTAGATTCTTTGACTCTATGAACTGCAATCTTCTGTAAGATTCCTCTGCATGTTTAAATTTTGCTAAAGACGTAAGTCTCATTGTTCGTTTATACAGTCTCCAATCTAATGGATTGAGGATAGGGAATTTTAACAAGTTTAAAGTGGTTCCTGGCCATGGAGATATCGTCGCTCGTTGTACAAGGTCAATAGCCTGTACTTTGCAGTAGTCCGATTGTATTAAGGCGTTAAAAAGAGAAGACTTCCCAACATTAGTGCACCCAACTAGGTAAACATCTCCTGAAATTGTGAAATGTTTCAATAGAGTACTATAACGGTTTGAATAATTATTGTATAAACATTGTAAGATTAATTTTCAAAATGCATCTGCTTTTATCCTGATCTTAAAAAATAATTGAGTAAACTTCAATGTCACAATATTTTTATTCCGTAATAGAACATTTATCTAACTTTGTATGCAAAATGAAATGAAAAATATATTTGCACTATACCGGTATATTCCCATATTTTGTGAAGCTTATTTATGAGTTCTTCTATTCCGTAACCAGTCTTTGCTGATATCAGTGCAATGTGTTTTATATTTGCTTTATTAATTCCTATATTCTTCATGGATTGCACTATACATTTTTTAACATGTTCCAAACAGTTGGGTGAATCGCGAGGTAACAGATCTACTTTGTTTCCTACTACGAAGATTGGAGTTTTGTGACCAATAATTGACACTATGTCAGGCCATATACTACAGGGAAAATCCATCAGATCGATCATCAAAATTACAGCAGTTTTCTTTCCTTTTATTACCTTTAATAAATTAGGGTATTCCTCTGGAGATACTTTAACGTCTAGTGCTATGTTATAATTTTTCATGAAATGACATCGTTGACATGTTATACTTCGAAGGACATTCTTACTTTGTCCCTTAAACAGTTCAGATGGTATATAACCAGGAATCGCAATATCCTTACAATGTAGTAATGCACCACATCCACCACAAGGTACAGAACTAACTTTTGATTTTGGATCAGGAGTTCCATAATTTAATCCACATGAACCATCACTATCCATAGGTTCCACGTAATGATCATAATCACTTAGCCAATCATCCGGTGCCATTGATGCATCATCCATTAGACGTTCTCGTAAGGTATGAGCAATTGCAGCAGTGCGACCATTTTTCATCTTATTACTCTTTGTATTTTCTACATCCGTTAATTCTAAATATTTTTCATAAAGTATTTTGTATTTTTTGTTCAAAGGAGACGAATCGTCATGTTTTTGTAGGCCTTCCGGTTCAATAGGTGCCTCAACAGGCTCTATGGTCTGATATTGGTCAGAAGTTGCATAGGGCATATGAACTGGTTTTGCATTATCGTTACTCGATGGAACAGTAACTGTCTCGTCAAATGCACTTTTTAGGGGAACGTTGATATCACCACCAGTCATATTTTCTAACGTTACACTTAACACAGGCTTATACCGTAACTCTTGCAATTTCTTTTTTTCTTTTTCTGCTCGTAGTCTATTTAGAAATGCCTTATTCTGTCGAAACCCAAACTTAAGTTTCTTACTTTCCACGTAATCACTGTACAATAATTTGTCCTTTATTCTTTCCACTCTAGGATCTAATTCATGAACAAGAAATTCTGAATCCCTTTCAACTTTCCTTGCAGTAGAATAATGCAAAACTCGCGAAGTTCTCTCATTATTGGTCTGACATAACCTCAACTCATTTTGCAGTTTCGATGTATTGCACTTGCATCTACCGGAGTAGCATTGCGCAATACGTAAACCTTTTCTAATAAACAACATCGTTTATGTTGATTGTTATCACGCAAACGCTAATAATTTAGTCATCTTAAGAATAGTACGATCGAAACGTTTACACATAACCTCACGTAATACCGGCCAGAAATTCTGAGAGCAGACGACACGAGTCACTCTGACATCGGAAAAATCGAAGTTAACGAACGCACCTCAATCGATATCCAAGAGTCGATTACTCTCGCTACATCCAGAGATGAGATGCTACATCACTCCTCAACTTTAAGTTTCTGTTTATCATTAATAAATTTAAAAAAAATGCGTGAATCGGTAATTATATCACTTTTGACAAACGAATATCTTCTTAACTAATATCCAACGAGTATTATTAATACATGTTTAAAGAACAATCTCGATAAACAATTACTGCTATCGCATTTTATGGATCACGTGGTTGAACGGCCCGAAAGCCCGCCATTATGAAAAATACAATGGGGTTTCAGTTGCGCAGGAGAAATTCATTGGAAAACCCCTAACAAAAGAAGGAAATGCGACAGACACAGTGTTTAACGCGATAACGATCGGGAGTAATTTGCAGTAATTTGATGTTTCGTTAACGAGCGGTTGCGATTCGATTTCACGACTGATCGAATATCGAGAGTCGCGCGGGAGCGCCCAGATCGTTACGTGGGGTGAGGTGTGCGATGAGTATCCGTGTGCGTCGAAATGGCCGGCCCGGAAAAGGTGAGTTATTTCATGGTAATTTTGCGAAAAGTAGGCAGAAGTGCGTCTCTCTGCCGAGGGTGCATGCATAAAGAGGCCAAGGTCACTGGATAACCGCGTCGGGAGAACCTGGGAAGCCAAAGTTTCTTAAAAAAAAAATACGGAGTAACCGCATGTGCTCGGCGGCCATCTTGTAATTGCGTCTTGTTTACGGTGGCGACCGCGTGCCTCGGAACGGTCCATTTGCGCGGAGGGCGGAGGTAAGGGGACCGGTTGAGAGTCTCGCTACTTCTCGCGTATATGCCGCTACCTGCATAGGGAGTGCGAGAGAGACCTCGGTCTCCAGGCGAGTTGGGTGGGGATGGCGATGAGGCAGTTTCCAGTGACCCGATCTGACCGCGTTGACTCATAGTTTTCGCGGGAAGCAATTCTCGTGCAGATGCAACGTTTATGATGCAAATGTTTATTCAGTCGAAGGAACGCCGTTTACGACCGGGAAGGAAAACATTATTCCTGGGTGAGAACCTAAGTAAACGGTGTTACATTAGTGCGAACCGCGGCGTGACGCCGGTCGGCCATCTTGCATGTGTATACACGAGGCGTCGCCGCGTCTCACGAGTGGAGTTGGGTAAGTAAAATATCCTAGGTAATTTACGTATCTTCTTACAATAAATTGCTAGGTATCTTACGTCGCGAAATTTGTACGGAACGTAAATTATTTGAAAACGGAACTGTATGCATTTATTTAACGCGTTAACTTTAAAGTTCGTTATAAATAAAATACGAACACGACATAATTTGGTTTCTTAAACATCGGGAAGAGAAATTTCAGTTGAATTAAATACCACTTTCGTAGGCAGTTCGCGAATCGGTGCAATCCTTAGGGGATTCGAGCCACTTCGGAGGCTGGACTTGAAACGCAACGATTCCTTGCAGTACCTCGAGTACCCTGGCAATAAACTACAATTAGAAGGCAGCGAACGAAACGTTCCACCCCCTTGACGCATACGGGGACGGTTGCTGGAGGAAAAGGTGGACATTTTGAAAAATGAAAAGTGAAAGTCCCGGTGGGTCGAGCGCTCCCTACACTCCGCGCTCCTTAACGCTCCTTTATTTATTTATACCCGAAGTAAGTTTATCGATGCATCTCCCGGTTATTGATTTTGCGGCATCTGCCATTCGGGAAGGTATGAAACGGAGGGAGTGATTTCTTTCTCCTATTTTGCAACACGAATGGAGCATAAGTCGCTTCATTAGCAGTCGATCGGCACTCGTGGGACCAACGTAAATAAATTCCCGAGCTCCTCTGCTGCGTGTTTCGAATATACCCGGCTGATAAGTCGGCTCCTTCTATTTTTGCCGCCACGCTGGCATGGGAATCCGGTCTTAACTATCTGGAAAATGTACAAGAAGTAAAAGAAAAAACACGGGATAACGCCGGTAAAACAAGGAAGAGCCTACATTTCGGTACTAACTTTAGACCGTCCTCCCGAGCCAAGACGTGAAATATTTTCGCAAGTTTCCCCACGACCTGCGTTCTTTGTCTCCCTGTAACTCTTATATCGGTTCGTCGAAAGTCTTGCGACCCTGATAACTCAATTTTCAACTCTATATATATTTTTCTCAGTGAATTTCGACTGTGGTCCATGATGCACACTTCACTTCTATTTATGATCATCAATGCTCATCCATCGTGCAGTTTTTTTTTTCTCTGCAATTCTGTGAAAAATTTAAAAAATGAAAATACAATGTCTCGCAAGACTTTCTACTCTTTTTTTTTATTCGCTTTAAATATTAATAATTAAATGAAGGAACGACGCAATCCTCCTAACGAGAATATTTACGCAAATTATCTCGATACCAATTCGAAGCTGCTCTGTGATCATGTCCCGTAGTTTTATTTATGCAAAAATCCGCCCATTGCGGTGTATGTGCGCATCGTGCACCTAGATTTCTCATAACGGCGTTGACATTATTTATCATACGCGAGCGAGCCTCCGTTATGACCGGCGATAATTTATGACGCGTAGATCGAACGAGGCGATTGACACGAAAATCAGCGGTTAGGGTGCCCGCGGTTAATGATAAATAACTGTGCACTGCAAAAGTAAGGAATCGCCAGGTAACGGCAGAGGGAAATTAACGAGGCCACACACGCTCCTATTATCGGCGATTTCCTCAATTAAGATATCGCCAGGAGAAATTCCGAATGCAGTTGCAAAACGCCTTAGGTGTTGCATCAGATGGTTAATGGTTAAACGCGCGTGCGAGCGTATCGTACTTTTCGCCGAGTTTCGTATCTGCGACGTTAATTGACCCCCTTTTTAACGATGAACTTCCGAGGGTATCGCGATTTGCGCAGCGGAATGGCTGTTCACCTTTAAGTCGACTTGTATTTTTTTCTTTCCTCGCCCTGGAAGCCGAATTTCGAGTATTTTAGATGCCTGTATGAAATCGATTCTTACGTCGAGGAAAGAAAAAAAAAAATTCACGGTTGAGGGTATTATATCCAACTTGTGCCAGAAGAATTTCAACGACCCTGGCCGCGCAAATTATTCAGATATTTCGTCATCCTTTCTCGGAGAAATTCCGGAAAAATTAATATCCGTCGAGTTTTGATGCAGTTCGTTTACGTTGATTTTGTTTCGTCGAATTTTCCGACCTTACCCGCCGATTGAACGGCTCGAGCTTGGCCTCTGGCAAAATCGAGCCCCCAACGAAATAGGTAACCTAATTTAATCTCGGACTTCGAGTTACGTGCAAGCTGAGGTTCCGTACCCGTCCCTGACCTACATACGAGCTTCGGTACTACGACTTACGCTCTATACGCTGAGACGAAAAGAAAAAATTCTCCTGGATGGGAGGAATATCTGTTTGAACGGTGTTTGGGCTACGACTTTTCTGCGATGCCTCCCCTCTCCACCCCTTATCTGTGCAAAGAGCGCTACGCTGTCCCCTTCGGGTTTTTCCGGACCGACTCGGGTCCTTTCGTAATTTGCCCCGAGTTTTCAATCCTGCGGGGAGAGTCCTCGGACGCGTTTCGACGTGTCAATTATAAAATGAAATTTCGAGATATTTTAGTGCCGAGTTTTGGCCGGGCGAGCGAGGAACTGCGAATAAAGCCGGCAAGGTGAAGTGACATCGTCCAGCGTATCCGTGAAGCTTCGGACTGAAAAATCATCGAAAAGGTTTAAATCATTTTTGTCGTTTTCGATTCCCACCCGAGGCTATGATCGCTTCGTACTTTCGTCAAACAAACTCAAGGATGCTTTCCTCTTCCAAGCATCCTCGAGGTTGTTCCATAATTCCGATTTATTCGAGGGGAATAATTATTTATTCGCGTTAACAAAATATTTCTTTGGGTCAATGACATTTATTTCGCGGGATAGCCTAGGCGGAATTTGTCCGACGGGCCTCGTAAAAATGTGAGCTAGGACCTTATCGGGACTCGCCGGATTAAATTAAGGTGTTTATCTCGTCGATGTCCGATTTCGTAATAATTCCCTAGCAAGGTGAAATTTCGGGGAAATGAAATCACGGGACGTTCGATCGGCTTTCTGCGCAGTTCGATGCTCGGAGTTGCCTATTTCGTCTCGGCTCGATTTTGCCAGAGGTCGGTTGCTCAATCCTTAGGAATAGGTCGCGACTCTCGTCGCATTATCGGTCGTCAAAACAAATAATAAATAAATCATTATCTGACATTTAGCCCCCTGGTTACGTAAGGGTGATAGGTCCCTCCGGCGCGAGCGAAGGTGCGAAAAGGCGACGTTCTAACAGAAAGTGACTCACGTTTCGTCAGATTGGTTTTCTGTTTCATTTCGGAATTAATTTCGTCAGGCCATGAGTAATTTCAACGACAAATAATTAATCCCTGTTACGCGTCATCCGAGTTATTTCTTCTTTTTTTTTCGTGAAGCAAAGTCGAGTCGTTCGAGCACGGAACTTTTTAATTAAAATACAGATACGTACCAACATTCATTTATGCGCTTTTAATTATACATTTTATATTTTCCATTTCACTGGTAAAGTATATTATGGATGTTCGGAGTAGGTCCCGGAAATGTTCTCCGAATCCTTTTTGGAGCGTTCCGAGGAAAGGGCGGGAAAGGGTTTGGCCCTTTCTTTGGCTTCTCAAAAATTGAAACGGATCCCTATCCGGTTAAATTGATCCCCGGCGTACCTGCGTGTCGCGATTTAAACTCGGTTTAACCATAATTGACGCGCTGGAAATAACTCGCCAGCCTTCGGCGGTATGTGTCGCGGATCACGTAGCTCGGCTCGGCGACCCTCGACTTTGTTTATGGAAAGCCTCCGCTCAAAGGATTGCTATTATCGGGGTAAACATGGAAAACTCTAATAGGGCCTCGATCATTTCCCTCGGGATTAAATCAGGGATATCGCGACGTTTATATTCGACGCTCAAAAAAATCAGTCCCCAGTATTTTCTTTTTACGTGTTACTCTCAGATTCAAACGTTATAATCCGATCTGATGCGGGAAAGATAGATGATATTCTTTCTCCTTGTTTAACAGAGGCGGTTTGAACGGAAATTCTCGATGAAATCGGCTTAATGTCTAATGGTTGGAAAAGCGTGTATGTAAGCCCCAGTATTATCTTTTTACATGTTACTTTCAGATTCAAACGTTATAATCCGACCCGATGCGGGAAAGATAGATGATATTCTTTCTCCTTGTTTAACAGAGGCGGTTTGAACGGAAATTCTCGATGAAATCGGCACAATGTCTAATGGTCGGAAAAGCGGCTCCCAACCGCGGTAGTTTCTTCCGTTATTTTTGCTTTATATTTTCGTTATGTCTCCTTTTTTCTTTTCTTTTCGATTATGGTGCTACACCCACTGGGACGATTCGTGGGACTTGCATTCGATGCGCCGGTTTGACGTCACGTCGACAAATAACTCGTCTCGATTAGAATCATGACCGGAGGCTGTATTTACCGCGGCGGTTTTCCAGAGCCGGTCACGTGTTCGCGGACGCGCCGCCAGGGGCGCTGCGCGCGCACGATCGCGGACCCGCGCACCTACGTCGCATTTCGGATATTTATCGGCTCGGGCTCGACGATAAATCCCAAGTTTCGCCTCGAAAGGGACGAACAATGGCGATCGAGATTTACCGCGCGACCCGGTAGAAAGCGACTCCAATAACGGCGGTGCCGTGTCGCGTCTATCTCAAGCCCGGTAGTCCGGGTCTCGTATTAATCACGAGCCACCGACGCGGTTGCGCCTCGCGCTCTATTCCCGGCTATCCCAGCTTTTATCTATTTTCTGGCCCGGACGCGTTATTCCGAGGATTTTTCCTCCTGCCGTTTAGGACCGCGGACACCGTGCGTGCTCCACTTCGAGATGGGGCGCTTAACCGGCTGACTCATTGTCGGAGCTGCTCCGCTTTGAGGTTAGGTCCGTGGACCTAAGAAGAAGAAGGGGTGCTTGACGCCAGGGGGAGGACTAGGGCAGTCATCTCTCGTTGTTCGTTTTTTAATTTATTAAGGTGATATGAAAGTGCCATTCCGAACGTCAAAATATCTATTAAACCTTCCTCCAAAGAATTTTTCGCACCGAAGAATTTCAAACTTGAGCACGTGATTGCTGGGAGCCGAACGAAAATTCATGTTTTTTTTTTTTTTTATATGGTTCTCCGGGATTAATCATTTTTTCATCGAAGAATGAATTTTCCCGAGTTTCCATTTTGAATTGGTTTTTTCATTTAAAATTGTTCAATTTGAAAATTATCCCGAGAGACCGATTAATTAATTAATGCAGTACCTGCGATCGGCTTCGAGGTTAACGAAGGCACGTGCCTATAGCGACGTATTTTTGGAAGCCCGGCCCAATTTCGTTATCGCGATTTGGCCGCGTTACGTAATCTCTCGGCTCTTCGCGCGCGTTTACGTGGCGTCGCACCGAAAGCCTTGAATCCGCCGTTAAGTGCGTACCCGGCTCTCCGCAAAACCGTGCGGGGTTCTCCGCGTTGTTTTTCCTAGTCGGAATGCATCGCGATGGATATATTCCGTAGCCCCGTTGTAAAATTCGGCGTTTTGTACATGGCTACGACGGATATATTTTATCGCGATCGGTTATCTCCCTAATCCAGAATCGATTGCGATCGGCGATTATGCGGATATCGAGCGTTATCGGGGTTAGCCGGCGTCTCGGCGGCCATTTTGGTCCCGCCAATTTTGCCGAGGAATTTGAACTTAAGGCGACACGAAAGGGTCATTTTCTACATCATTCCAAACGTGTTAAAGATTCAGATTATTCGGCCCACCCAGTTTGGAGAAAAGCTTTATCAATATTTTCGCGTGTTGATGTATATATAATGAGTGATCCTTTCATGTCGCTTTAAACGGTGAACAGTCGCGTCCCATGGTACATTTATTTATTCCTCCCACTAAAAAGCGATGTCTGCCCATACGTAGTCTAAGGTTCTATGTTTACTCGTACCCAACGCACATGCGGTGCTTTCGGGTTTACCCCTTCCCCTGCGATTCAACGTCTAGATAATGTACGTGGTCTATGGATGAGAACCGCTACGACCTATCGCCGGTACTCGCCCCATGTCACGTGCCCATCGCCGGGGAGGTAAACAAGCGTCCGCGTAAATGTTGTCACTACTTTCTCACGACCGAAGGAAGGAATACCGCGCGGTCGCGCTTTATAGGTTAGGTGACCGTCTCCTGGCTTCGAGGCGCGTAATTATAGAGCTGCGCGCGCACGTGAGTCGAGGCGCACGCGAGTTGCGAGCAGAAGTGGAGTCTAGTGTTCGATTGAGTCGAATCGATCGATCGGATATTTATCTCGGGCCGATCGGATCTTATCGACTCTGGCCGGCTCTGACCGGTTTCTACGCGAAATTTTCTTTCGTAACCTCGCGAGCTTATCTCCTTAAAACAATTATCGCCGATCGCGAGGGGTATTAGTACGGAGGGTATCGACTGTCATTCGCGGATACGAGGGACGGGCACTTGTGTCTATTGCGATTTAAACGCCACACGGTGGAAGGAAAAAAATATTATCGAACCATTTTTATTTATTTATTTATTTTTTTTTTTAAGGAGGGTATACGTCATCGCGATTTAAACAATGTCCCTACACGTAGCCACTTTAAAGTGATTTAAAGACGATGACCGGGGTTTAGGTTGAAACCCTACCTCGGCGGTCTTATTACGGCGTCACCTTCAACCTACTTTTAAGGTTGCGCAGGTCCAGGAGGGCAACGCGTCATTCCTTGCATGCATTAACTCGGGTATCCTCGTATGCGCCCTCCACGTATACGGACCCGATCGCTTCGAGCCTCGTTTAAGTCGCTTTTGTCGTAACGCTCGCCGTAACTGACCTCACTCAACGTTCCCCGTCTTTCGCGATTACTCGGTGATGCCGCGATTACGCGCCCGACCAATCACGGAAAACCTTGACTGTCCATTAACCGCGTCGCTCAATTATTCCCCGCGATTTGCGCGTCCAAGAGCTCCGCGCAAAATGGGGAAAAAAAAAAAAGAAACTCGCTTTATTTTTATTTATTTATTTTTTTTTTTCGGTGAAAAGCCTTTAGAGGAGGAGAGCGTTGATTCGCAGGATCGTTGGAAGTAGCTCATCTTTCGATTAAAGTTGATACTCCACTTCTTAAAATGACGAGTGACGAAGAGATAAGGTAACGAGACGGGAGATCGTAAATTGCGCGAATCGGGAGAATCCTTGACTGGCCATTATTCTCCCAATTACCGAGCATAGGTAATTGCGAACGCCTCCGGATTTCTGAGCCAGCTGCGACTGGATAAAGGAATTCCGAAACGTAGACGAATGATCTCGACGATAATTTTAGTCACCTTGGGTACATGTCACTGTTCGTGAAATTTCAGCGGAGGAACGTTTGCATTTTTTTTTTATTTTTTTTTTTCGCCGTACACGACTCGCCGAGGCAACTTGAACTCCACTTTTCTTTCCGCTTGGAACGCTAATACCTCGGTGTGAATATTAATCGACGTACCGTGTACGTTACGGCACGGGGTTTCGAGTACTTCCTACATACCAAGAGGCCACGTATAGCTCGAGACGAAAATCAATTCGACCTGTGTGGAATCAACGCATGTCCCTGCGTGAACGTTATGTTCAATTGTACGAGAATTGATATGCTTACAATGCTCGAATCGCCCTCATCGGCCATTCTCTGACGTCGAGACGCGTATGTAAGCTTGCAAGGTTACGCGCTTTGTATGAACAAACATGCTCGACGATGAGCCGCTCATTCCGAAAGTTCTTCCTCCTCGTACCTCGAATCGCCGTAACGACTTATCGCGCGATCATGATTTATCCGGACACCTTAGTTCTAGTAATTAATTCCACATTATTTGTTAGTCCGGAAGGACGTTTCGTTGGAGTGAACCGAGTCTCAGCTGACCAAAGAGAAAATGGCCTCCATTCTGCCAAATATTTTCCTGCTCGTACGTTCTCTCCTAGTTTCCGGGAAAATTCCGCTGGCGTATTTGAAGGCATTTCCGGGGCTTACTTTAAGTTGGAATTTGCGGGATCGAGGTCTCCTCGTAGGAGGAAAGAAGTCTCTTCGGGAAAAATGAGAGGCGACATCAGGGTCGGATCTTCCGGCGAATGGGACCCTCGTTGGTTGACTTCCGGTTCTCTCCAGCTCGGAGATCTACCCGATATCCGTGGAAATGTGCTCTAAGAAAGAAAATCAGTTGATCGAAACAAATGTATATAATTCCCTGAATCACGTGTAATTGCCAGAAACGATTACTTTGTTGAGTAGAAAAAATGTACGCCTCAACATAATTTTGTTTGCCCTGTCTGACATTTTGATTCCAGGATTTTCTTGTCGCAATGATTATATCTTTGAGTCGTATATTTTTATTCTTTATCATATATTTTTAACGTATATATATTTCTATGCAAGGAGTCTTTTCGATTACGTTTCCACGAAGCCGGCGTTTTGTCTGCTCCTGGACTCCCACGACGGCGAGTCGGCCTGGAAATAAAAGAAAAAGGGAAGAAGAGCATTTCCAGGGAGTCGCTCCTTTTCGGACGCGACAAACTACGACGACGACGGGGTGGAGGTCTTCTCGTTCCCGGGGGTCATCCGGGACTTCCCCGAGAAAAAGTCTCTCCTCTCCCTCGACGTCGAACGCGAAAATAAAGTCCGTCCGTTAATCGCGGCTGAAGAGCAGTCGGCGCTTTTCAAAGGCAGAAAGCAGCTTCTCCGTGGCAATTTTGAGATCCATTATTATTATTTTTTTTTTAACTTGTTTCAGGTTATTTATTAACTCGCAAAAGAGAATGCCTATACCGAGGAAAAAAAAATATTACTTGCCTGAAACAAATATATATTATTCTTTGAATTATATATATAATTGCAAGAAACAATTATTTCATAGAGGAAAAGAAATTGACGTTGATTTAAAATAATTTCGTTTATTCAGTCTGACATTTCTTTGGACTCATTGCATTGCAGCATTTTGACGTCGCAATGAAAAAAATGAAAATTAATGGGTTCCGAAATCCGAAATATTAATATGTTGTCCTTCATTGTTCGAAATTTTTTCTCAACCCGCTCGTATCCTCTCGTCGAGGGGTCCTGGCAGGTTTTCGATCCTTCGTTCGATGCAATTAATGGGGAAAAAATTCGGAATGTTTACACGGCAGGAATTTTTTAGTCGACTCGAGCTGGGAAAATGTCTCTGCTGCGCTCTCAAGCGTTTTCCGCTTTTTCAGGGCTTTACGCGTTTCCGGCAGTTTTGCCCTTAATTTTCCTCGGTTTTCCGTCGACATGGTCGGCGCGTCCCGTAGGTGCCCCGAGCCTTCCGCTTAACGTTTTCCATTTCACGGCTGGTTTCCGTTTTATCGCCGGTTTCCGTTTCGCCGATCCGAGCGGAGTCGCTTCGAGATGTTTCGCCTCTTCGCGCCTTCGAGGCGTGATTGCACGTTTCCCTCGCCTTTTCTTTTCTTTTTCCCCCCAGAAAGCCTTGTAATGGCGTCGTTTACTTTTCTGAAAATCGGAGAACTTTCCTGGTGCACTGAGAACAAAAAAAAAAATACTGCTTGACTCAAAGAAACATTGCTACGACAAAATCCTGCGATCAAACGCATCCGAAGAGGTGTCAGGAAGAGGGAAGAAAATTCGTTTAAATCGACGATATCGTTTTTCTTCTCAAGGAAATAATTGTTTCCGTAGACTAATCTTTTTTCCCACACTGAGAAAAAAAATTCATTGAACCAAATAGGCATTTCTTTGGTTCGATGAAATTTCTTTCTCAGGGCAATGCAGGATTAGACGCATCGGAGACCTCTTGATTGCCGGTGTTATTGGCTCTCTTTTATCTTTGGCGAAGTGTTACGTGACGGGGCTGGTATGTATGCCCATCACGATGTCTTCGTTAATATTTCTCGGAGCGTTCGGAAACAGGGTTTTTCGTTTTGCGACTCGCGATAGCGGCATGTAGCTGCGCTCAAACGATTCTTTCGAGACGTTCCGTCCTCACGCATGTTCTGCTCCTTAAGATGCACATGCGGAAGAAATGCAAAAAAAATAAAATAAAAAAAAAAAGAACGTAAACTCGGCGTACGCGAGATCGAATTTCGTCGTATCAAGTAAATTGATTCGAATGAAATCGAGAAACTCGCATTTGAACGGGATGAGTGCAAAAAAAGCGTGATATGAAAGGGTCATTCTGTATACATCGAAACGTCAAAGTATTTATGAACCATTTCTCCAAGCGGGTGCACCAAGCTTTGTAAATGAAATTTCATGATCTACTTTTATGGATATTTTTAATTGCCTAATTTTAGAGGATCGTTTACAATATCGTTACGCAATGGCGCCGATATCCATGTGCGTCACGGTGTCTCCTCGGGTCACTTGGATCGTCCAAAAACAACCACTGTTTGTGCTCTAAGCAGGGATAAGCCATGGCCTCTTTGCCAGATAATACCTTATCTTGGCACAGATCCATGATAAATGATTTTCGGACTAGTCCAATTACTTTTCCGACCGCGTCTGGATCCACCCGATGATCTATTCGGATCTTCCTCTCGTATCTTCCCGCACTTCATAGTAATGGAACACCTTATCACTTATCTCGGCGATCCTTATCTTTCCCGTGTTACGGATCGTTCGTGTCTATCCGATGGTATCGGCTGGATTATTAATAATTCCCGAGCGTTTGTCAGATGAGCGATTAAGAACCCTCTCGGAGGAGTCATTGCGATTACTCTCGGTGTCGGGATCGCGGGATGCAATCATCTGAGCAAACGTTTCCGTCGATACGATGCGTCGATACGATACGATGCAGGTGTATGCAAGGAGTGCATCCGCGTACAAAAAAAATGACATTTGCCCGTTTACCAGACAACGGCGTTGCCGATACATTTTTCATATCACGAGAGGAGAAATAGCATGACGTCGAATCGTAGATTGGAATACCCCTCGGTGTCCGTAATCCATTTTGTCGAATTGACCTAGGTCAGTTCCGCCCGACAGGAACACGGCCCGTTACGGCGAGAGAGGTCCTGTCATTTAAATCCACGTCCTTGTTTCCGCAAACCCCGAGGTCGCTATAACGGCGAATGCTCCTTATACGCGCAAAATGTAAATCCCCTTCGTTATCTCGCGGTCCTCAAAAGGAGAAATTTCAATTGGGGCGGATTTTCGTTTTTCTTTTTATTCTCCTTTTTTACGTTTAAATGGCTATGACGAATACATGAGATATAAAATATTCCTCGGGGGAAGGATAGGCTCGAATCGTCCATTCCATTTTGGCGATCTTTCGCTCGTAATCGCTGTAGAAGGTAGTCGAGATACCAATCTCTAAGAGATTCTTCTACTTGGCGGCAATTTGAAAATGGAGAAAATTTTTTTAATTTCTTCTTCTTTTTTTTCTTAAATTCTTGGATAAGGATCGAGGGAACATTCTCATAGCAAGTAGGATCTCTTGTTACGGTTGAGAATTATTCTTTGGTGTGTAGGAAGTGTCGATTTCCATGGGGCATTCCACCGGTCGCAGTTGATCGCCGGTCGTCACCCTGGAAGGTGGTCTCGGCTCGCATTCCCCGACGTGGAGGTCCCGGCAGGTCCAGCTCGGTTCTCGGCGCGCGATGGAATGGAAAGGGAAAGGAAGGATGGTCGAGCAATGGCGGCTCGGAATAATAAAGTCAAGGTTTCCCGCTGGCGTAACAGTGCGATGTACCTTACTCGACGGAGTTTATTGTACTCCGTCGAGCGTGGCCATTAAGCGCCCCTTTTTCGAGGCAACCTCACACGGGCTGGGCAGGCATTTGCAAAAGAATTCCTAAGGGAAAAAGGTCGCGGACCTCTTGACTACCTAACCAAGAAAATTGATGAAAATGATGATTTCCTTCGAGGGAGAGAAAAAAAAAAATCCTTGATTTCTCTGATCGCGATTAGTAGGATTATCTTAATTATTTGGATAAACAGCTCGTTTGAAAAATTGAATCGGCGAATTCGGGATTGATAAAAGAAACGAAAATCAGTGGATTAAAATCTATGTCTTTGATCTCGCGATTTAAATCATCTCGAGCCTGCCTCCGGCGGATTTTCTCGTTCCCTGAATATATTACAATTAAAATCCACTTTTTATCCGAAAGTCCGCTTAATTAGGGTCTCTAATTTCCCGTGAAATTCATCTCCCATTTATCTGCCTCCCTCCGCGTAGTAAGGGGTAATCGAGGATCAGCCGGAGATTTTTCGCAAGCGAGGCAAATCGGATCTCGCATCCTCGAGTCGTTTTTCTCGGGCGCTCGTTAAAGAAGACCGTTCAACGAGGCCAATCCCCATAAATGCGTTCTTTTTACCGGGGCCGCCATCTTGACTCGCGACTCGCTCTTGTTACGGCTTCCAAGTGGCAAGGCACGCGAGTCGCTGACCTTTGATTGGCCAGAGAGATGTCTCGACTGCGAGAGATGGAGAAACGCAATCGTTGCGCTTCCGATGATAGTCTCACGCCCTCCGTCTCGTGTGCGGAGATGCTGCGACCCCGGCGGAGATCGTGGATACGCGCGCCGAGAAAGTTATTTCTTTGAAAGAATAATTATTTAACTCAAATAAACTCGAATCGATCGGATGCAACGTTCATGCGGAATCGTGACAATTTCTTTGACCCAAGAAATTCCCGGGCCATTAAATCGATTTAATCTTTTGAGCGCTAAGCTTCTCGACGTAGGGACGAATTTCACCAGGGCGTGCAAGCGATATTCGACCAAACGTCCGACGCGCTTATGCGCTCACCGCTCAAAGGGTTAACCAAGACCCTTTGGTCGATCGCGACAAACGAAGAGGTCTCAAATTGTTTTTTTTTTTCGCGACCATGAGAATCATGACAATTTTTTTGACCCAAGTAATTCCCGGGCCATTAAATCGATTTAATCTTTTGAGCGCTAAGCTTCTCGACGTATGGACGAATTTCACCAGGGCGTGCAAGCGATATTCGACCAAACGTCCGACGCACTTATGCGCTCAGCGCTCAAAGGGTTAACCAAGACCCTTTGGTCGATCGCGACAAACGAGGAGGTCTCAAATTTTTTTTTTTTTTTTCGCGACCACGTTAACGCAGAAACAAAGCGATCCCGATGCGATCCGAACGTAACCAACTCTCTAGACCGTGAAACATCTTGCACAGTTATGAATAATTATCGCGACGCGTTCGGAGCTCGACTTCCGGCGAAGGCAGCGAGGCGACCGAGTCGCCGTCTCCTCGGGTCACTCAAGTTCATTGGCTCTTTTTCGAGCGAGTCGCCGGCGATTGGCCGGGCCCGCTCGCCGGAAGCTTGCGAAATCTCGCGGCGGCCGTGCACCCGTACTTTCCTTTGCCCAATCGGCGCCGGGTCACTGCCCGCGATCCCGCTCCCGCCCCGAGGCGCGGCAAATTCAAATCAAACGTTAACCCTTTAAGGGGACGTGAAAGTGACATCCGAAAGCTGAATCGTTCGTAAAACTTTTCTACGAACTGGATGTTTCAAATCATTTCATACTTCGAAACGTGAATATGGAGACCCTAAGGTAGGTCCTGAAACACGGGAAATTTCATTTTTTATAAACTATTCTTAAAATACCTATAAACAAATTTGAAAAGAATTGACATTTCATGAGTCTCAGGACCTTCCTTATATGCTCCCTATTCAAGAAAAGACGATTTTCATCTCGGGAGTAGCACGACACTTTCTCATCTGGAAGGCACACCCAAAGACGCCTCGTGCGTCATGGAATGTCCCTAAATTCCCCTCCCACGGTTTTTGGACATCCCTAGGGAACGCGATTCGTTCCCAGGGGTTACTCTCTTCCACGTGGTTCTAGTATTCCACCTTTTTCCTCCACTTGTTTTCTATTTTTATTTATCCTCCCCTGTGGTGGGAGATGCACGGAGGGCGTAACACGTGGCGGGAATTCCTTTACATAACGAGAGGGACCAAACGAATCGACTTCCTTTCTCTCGCAACTCGAGTACACGAGTACGTAGGTTGTAAGACCTCGTTGCTCCGGGCGGGGAGGTACGAAATTTTTCATTTTATTCCATTTGTTATTCCGGACTCGTGCGACTCATAGATTCGGGTCGAATGATGGTTTATTCGCCATTTTGGATGTATCGCCGTAAGTCACGTCGGTTTGGGAAAAATTGAAGAAGCGAGTCTGGAATGACCATTTCCGCGGGTTATATCTTCTTGCGGTTTTATCAACGTCGAGTGGAATTAATTGGATGCGATCGGACCAAACGGTGGGGGGTTAATTGTCGTTTTGGATTAATCTTTTTGCGCTCGCGCGTAATGCCTGTAAGAACACTTAATGCCTCGCGTGGTCGCATTTGCCTACACTTAAAACCGGGAAAAAAGAGAACATTCGTCCTTCCAGGCGGATCGGGGGAAAAGTCGAAACTGCGAAAACAAGGCGGTAATTTCTATTTTTGCGGAGTGCACGCTCCCATAAATCCGAGGTATAAAACACAGGGGCCTGATAAAGGTGGACCTGGAACACTTGCGCACCTGTGCCACCGGAATTTACATAAAATTCATTCCTCGACGAGGGCTTTATTACCTCTGCGTAATTCCGGGCTCTACTTATTTTCTCCTCGTAATCACTCGGCGGGAAACGGCGCTGATATCATGCAGGAAAAGAATTCACGGGCATAACGAGAAATTTCACCCGCCTCGACAAATGCGAACGCTTGAAAATGGACCCGGCATAATTTATCTCCAGAAATATATCCTGCTATATCGACAACGAAGAAATTGTTACTTCACCAGTGAAGTATCCATTCGACCGAAGAATACCTTTTTTTTTTTTTTTCTAGAAAGCGATTTTTTTTCTCTTGATTTTTATAACTCTTCGGTTTGGCAGCGAAGTAAAGCGCTCAACGAGCAAAAAGGCGTACATGTATCCCCCGCTAAAAAATGTTAAATTATTTATAACCACTCGAGTCCGTAAAAGCGTTCTTCCTCGCATGGCCATGAAAACTCGCTCCGTGTTTTTTTTTTTTTCTCTGTAAACGGGATATATTTCGATTCGGGGGAATTCTGCATTATTCACGAGAACGACGTCAAGGATGCCCGTTTCCTTTTCACTCGTGAATCATTTCGCGTTAATTTACAGAGGAGGGCTCTCGACTCCGATTGTACGCGCCTCGATGTATACGTCCATTGCGAATCTTCATTCATTATGTAGCACATCGCGGATGCATACGCATTTAAACCGAGGCCACGTGTGTAAGAGTTTCTGAAAAATGGGGAAACGTTGCCGGGATAAAGTGCGCTCTTCCGTATGCATCTCATTTATTTTTCCTCCACGCGCCGGTCGGTATCGTAGAGGCCTGCAAGTCGACATCGATCTCCTATATCGAATTCGATCAAATCGGGCACGTGTACGCATTTATTTTTACCAGCTCGTCACAATCGCATTTGTGATCGTCGACCAATCGGCGCCGAGGACATTGCAGGAGGCCGACACCGATTCCGCCAAAACAGATCGTTCGATCGATCCTCGATAACGTTCTGTCCCTGATAGGGAAGTAAAGAAGTCGATTCGGTGACGTCACATCGACCGACGATGAGTCGTTCCTTCTAGACGCGTCTGCCGAGTTACGTGCGATTTTTCTCGTCGAGTTGCATCGACTTGCAGAAATATATGCGTGGACAGCGAATGCGTAATCTCAACCTTCGTTGGACGATCTTTGGACTGCAGTGAAAGAAATTAAAAAAAAATGTCATCGGGGCAAAGAAATGTTTTGTTAATGCAAAGAATTGTTTGGCTCAAGTCAGGGTCGAACAAATGGGATGCAATATTCCTTCGAAATTCTGATATTTTATTTGAGTCCATTCCAGTCAAATAATTAACTGAAAATTGCTTTGCTGCTATTCAAAGAAATATTTCTTTGGTTCCGTGGATTTTTTATTGGTGTATAGGGAAGCGTGGAATTTTTCCAATTTTTCGTTATTTAATGTTTTGTCTCGAATTAATCGTAGAATCGATTCGATCGACAAGAAGTTATCGATGTAGCTTGTAAACGTGCGATTTTCGACATCGGCTTGTAGAAATACACATTCGATAGGATTTTTTTTTTTTTTTATGATAATAGAGAAGCGCGGAATGTTTTACCGATAATGGAGGCGAAGTCGCGAGACGTACGTGCCGTCTAGCACTTCCGATGCATATATGTATGCCTGTAGACATATACGTACGTGTATGTAAGCAGTTACTCGGGTTTTATTATAAGTAATTAAATCCGGTCGAATGCAAATCTTTTTCAGGATGGCGAGGCGGCATTATTGGCCGTGAGCGATGAAAATGGATCAGGAAGTCCCGGGAGCGAATCCGGAAATGGAGACGCGGCCTCGTCGTCACCAGGTAAGTGAAATAAAAAATAAAAAAAGGTATATAAGAAAAAGCCCGGAAATTTTCGATTTAATATAAAACATTCCAGCGAGAAGATTCGTGGGAAGAAAAATTCCTATTGCGAGAACCGTTTTCCTAGCGTTATATGTAAATTTAGCAAGATTGTGCGAATTATGGACGACGGATTTAAAAAATGTCGACGAGGGAGGAACGCAAGGTCGGCGTCTATCTGTCGTTGGAATCGCGTTTGGAGCGCGTCCACCCGAGGTTGGCGTCGGAAAGAAAGGCGTCGGCGATGTAGGCTAGGAATGTTTTCGCGTCCGAGGTCGGTGCCCTGACAATTTCTAAGCACTTATCCCCATTTGTTTATTAAATAAAAGACGCGCCGGAAAGAGGGGTCCCTTAAAATATTTTCTCAATTCCAAGAATAATTATTTGATCCGATACACCGCGGGAGAGAATTTAATTTCTGTTTTCGTTCTTCTCTTAATCGTTTCTTTCGGTTTATTTTTTTCTTTTATCGTTTTATCTCGCTGGAAACAGGGTAAACGTCGCATCCTAACGCGAGGGATGAGTCATCGATCTCCATTCGATGTTTTTCTTTTTTTTTTTTTATGCGAACAACGGGGATACGACGGGTGCCGATAACTCGATCGGCGGTGAACTCATTACCGGTAAATGACTTTTGGTCACGAAGTTGCCCGAGGCCTAAGGATCGTATTAGTCATTCCTTGGCCGAGGATCACGTGAGACTTGTCGCTGTCACGAGCCGCCAATCTCGCCGACAAGGGATAGAAGTTAATGTCATAACAGCGGTATTCGTATCCTGATGCAAAAACCTCACCTGGCGGTGGAAACTACGGCGAGCGTTGTTCTCGCAAACTCGACGCGATTTCCTGAATTGCTTTCGATATAAAATATAAGGCTACTTCAAAGAATCGTTGCCGTAGAAATAAACTTTGTACCCTTTGGCTTTCATTTCGAGTGCTTCTGGTTTCGGCATACATTTGTATTCGAAAGATATATATATATATATATATATATATATATATAATCGGCGAGGAACGAGCGTCGCACTTAACCCCTTAACGCACAGATTAAAAAAAAAAAAACGGCCAAAAAAATCAATTTTCTTTTATGTAAAAAAAACACTAGAACGTTGTTTTGGGAAAAAAATTAAATTCTCGATTATATTCCAGGGTGATAAATTATAGTAGCTTAATATACAACGCCGCTCGAATTATCTCGAGTTTGGCCTGTTTAGCGCGCTCGAATTAACTCGAGCGCACAAGTTAAGGGGTTAATGAAATAGTAAAGGTAAGTTAATGTTGAAATAGTAAAGGTAAGGAAAAGTAACCCCTTAACGCACAGATTTTTTGAAAAAAAAAAACCCGGCCAAAAAAATCAATTTTCTTCTATGTAAAAATAACACTAGAACATTGTCTTGGGAAAAAAAATTAAAAAAAACCGGCCAAAAAAATCAATTTTCTTCTATGTAAAAAAAAACACTAGAACATTGTCTTGGGAAGAAAATAAAATTCTCGATTATATTCCAGGGTGAAAAATTATAGTAGCTTAATATACAACGCCGCTCGAATTATCTCGAGTTTGGCCCGTTTAGCGCGCTCGAATTAACTCGAGCGCAAAAGTTAAGGGGTTAATGAAAAAGTAAAGGATCGTCACAGTTTTTGCCGCCACTCGCGCGCTAAGAGGCTCGATAATCGGCGCGGACATTTCCCGTCGTACGCATCGGTGATTTGCGAAGAGATAATTGGCCGTGGCGAGATCATCAATGAGACCGGCGATCGGGTCAAGTCGGGCATGAATTCCCAACGGCCGCGACACCTTGGCCTTTCGAGGATCGAGAAACCTCGAGAAACCTCGAGAAACCTCGAGAAACCTCGAGAACTCGTCTAACGCCGAGCGGCGTTTCCTCCGGCTTCGGAATATTGCGCAGTTCCCTCTCGCGGCTCGAATTTGCATTTTTATTCGCCCGCCCGGCGCGCGTCGAGCCTCGACTCTGCTGGAAAATGTTTAATTCCTCTTTTCTTTTTAGTAACACAAATCGATAAGCCGAGATGGGAAACTCGCCCGATGGTGTATACTCTCGGTAAAAGGTGGATGCAGGTTTCCACGCTCTCCGCTCGACCGACTCTTGCCCACGCTCGAACCGGTTCGGGTTCGTTATTAAGGACGAGCCGAGTACGAGCGAGTACTACGAACACTCGTAGCCTTTTAAATCCTTCGAACAACCGGAAATCCTTACGCGCGTAAGACGCCGCACGTTCTCTCAAAGCCCGACTCTGCTCCGATTACGGCGAACCCGGTTAAAAATAACGCCATCTTTAATATGATTTTCGATCGCTGAAATTTTATATAGATATTTCGGAAATTTAGGTTACCGCTGAGGGTATTCATTCTACGTCGCGATTTCGTGAAATCGTAAGAAGATATACTGGGGATTTATTTAGTGGAACGGTTTTTTTTATTTTTTTTTATACGTGGTCCAGGATAATTTTCTTCGCTCAACCCTGACCTCGGTTCGGGTCGTTCGTCGTGGTCACGTGGGTGGAGGCCGAGTCGCCTCGAGGAGAAACCGCCATTGCCCTATTTGGTATCGCTTTCCGCCCTCGTTAAATCGATGAGCCTTCTTGCCGCGCCCTGTTCCCTAGGACAAAGACTAAGCGGACTGGAACCACCTAATTTCAGTCGAGACCGAATAAGTGAACTCGCGTAAGCGAACAATGCTCGGTACACGGTCGTTACCTGTGTCGGGGATTGTAAATCCTCGGCAGACGCGAGTGCCGTTCCGTTCTTGCATTTACGATCGCCTTGGGGTGCGGATCCGTTGTCCCACATTCGACGGGGTTAAGGTATTAAGAAAGGGTTCCGTGTACGTAACGAAAAAATCGAAATTTATCTAACTTTTCTTCAAATTACCCCGAGAAGAAGAAACTCCTCTCCTAGGGTCTCCGTAATCCCGTGCGGAGGTTTCGATCGACTCGATGCCCCGTCTTTGAATAAATTTTTATCAATATTTTTACGGTTTGATATATATGGAATAATAATTTCGTAACACCTTAACCTCTTCATCGGCGGTCACGTGTGATAGTTATTGGGAGAAACGATGATATCGGCGACCGACATTCGGACGTTGAATAAAAGATCGGCCGTCGTCGGGCTCGGGTCACCCGATGGGATATGAGGTCTTGTACAGATTTTTAATTTCAATTTTTACGAGGCTAACGACGTTTGGCCACACAATATATACGTGACGGGGAAGCAACGACGATGGTGCTGGAGATCGACGCAAAGTATCATAAATCTTGTGCTCCTTGTACTCATTTTTAATACACCAAATTATGATTTTACTGCGATCTTGTATATGCAAAAGTGTGGGAATTTTTTTTTTTTTTTTTCAATATTTTTAACTGAGCGACCGTAACAATGGACGCTTTGGAAGTAAAGTCTCCATTCGGTGAAGTGCACTTCTCCGACTCGTAAATGCACGGCAGGGCGCAAATGCATCGCCCGGTAGACTTTCGCCGGGTAAGAAAGTTTTACGACTGCTCCCCAGTTGAGACCATTTCAAGTGCACGCATCGTAATACCATATAATAAGCTCACGAGCGACTATTTGTGGGTAGACCGGTCGGCGTATTTGAGAGACCTCATTGGTGAACACTGGCCAACTTTGCTCGCCGCTCCGAAATGAAAAGAATGGAAAGAAATTACGAGGCAAGCCTCGCGCGCCGACCGGAATATTCGGCGATTTTATTTTTCGCCCCGAAACCGGTTCCCCGAGGATGCAAAACCTGCAAGAAGTGGACAAGTCTCTTTTAAAAATTCCCATGCCGTTGCAGACACTCGTTGCAGACACTCGGTGCAGGACGCTTAAATTGGGCTTAAAATAATGAATACCCTTTTTTTCACCACTGGGGAGAATAATTTCGAGTACCCAAGGTCGTGTCGGATATTCTCACGAGTCTCTTATCTACTTTCACGTGACTTTTTGAGAGTCGACGACAAAGCCCGGAACAATCAGAGATGCAGCGCGAAAGTAGCACCGTCTATATAATACGGCTTAGCAATGGCATCATAACAGAGTTCCGATACACGCCTAAATATTTGCGATGCGATAACAAGACCAAGATTATCATCTTATCGTCTACTTCGACGGAAAATTGAGATCCTACGTAGACGCTCGCATTTTCGTTTGTTTCCCAGAAAATCGGCAGAACTGGTCCGGGGAACGTTTCTCTCGGGCTCATAAGTTTTGTAAGGAAAAAAATAAATAAAAAAAAGATACTGGCGCCCGGTGGAATAACGTTTGCGATTATTAGGCCGTGAGTGGAGCCGGCTCGAAAACTTTCTTGCCGACCGGTCCTCCTCCGAGCTGCCAGTCGCCGACTTTTTCAGCAGCAATGGTCGGTTTTCGTTTGTCCTTGAACGGTCCCATCGCGCCATGGTGCGTTTGGAGGTTAACTCGTAGCTTCCCCTTCTCGAGTGGGTTGCCTCTCCTCTTCTTTCTTCTTCGTTCCCCTCCTTTCCTCTCCTCGTTTCGCCTCGCTCGTCCCGCGCTAAAGTGCTGGCTGAAGATAGCATCGGATCTTCGTCACGTGATCCAAGATGGCGCCGACTCTCCGCGCTCGACGCCGGGGATGGGTAACCGTTCAGATTGAATTCATTTGAAATAGGTATCTAAAATGTAAAATGCCCCTTTCCGTATTAAACGGGAAACGGAAGAATATTTTACAATGTTAACGGATTTGATGAAACTACTTTTGCGGGTTTATTTTAAAACAGATTTTCGAGAACCAGTTTTCCCGGCTCTGCTCGACGAGCGGACCGACAGCCTAAATATGACCTTAGATTGCTGTACCATTATGAAAGAAATAACAACCCACTTGTGCGTCAATTGGAGCACTTCTTGTCGCCCCTTAACCCCCGATGGGACAATAACCCTCGTCGGCCGAATAAATATATAAATGTGTAAGGTGACACCAAAGGATCGTTGTATGTACATATGAAAACGTTGAAATATTTATATACTTATCTGCAAACTGGGTGCCCCTAATCGTCTGAAACTTTAACGCGTGATTATATAGAGGTCCTAACGAAGGTCTTGAATGTCAGGAAATTTCATCGGGACCTCCGTAATCACGTGTTAAAGTTTCAAATTACCCGGTGCACCGAGTCCGGAGAAACGTTTTATAAATATTTTGACTGTTTGATGTATGCGACACTTTCGTAACACCTTGATACCTGTTGTTTTCGCTCCTGGACGAGCCTCTGATAAATGTGTTATCGGCGGGGACAAACGGCCGTGATAAAATTTCCTGTACTTGAAATGCGCCTATACTGCGCTGTGAAGCGCCGGTCCGAAGATAGCGCCAACATTCTCGATTATCACCCGATGACGCACCTATGGTACACGCCTAACTTCTCGTACTCTCGTGTTAATGCCTCTTCTATGAGAAAAATAAACATGCACGTGTGACCAACTCGCGCGTTGGAACCGAAACGTCTTTACTTCGGTTCTATTTCACATGAAATGTCTAATTAACCGAGAAAATAGTCTATATTATTTTAAACTCACCCAGTCTTTCCGGACACTACGCCCAAAGGCGAATATAAACGGTAATTAACTGAGAGAGATATATGTGCCCATAATTACGAAAGTGGTCTAAGTCATATATTTTTTGTTTCGAAATTACATTGAATTAATTTCGTTTGAAATAATATGGCGTGAAATAACTGATAAACTCATTTTTTTTTTTTAATTTTGACTTAGACCACTTTCATAATTATGGGCACATATAAGGAAAAGTAAGTTTCATTTTTCGTTGCGTTCTCATTTCTTTAATGCGAATTTACTCCATCGTGACCTTAAAACTTTCCCGTCGAAAACGCACTCGAATAAGCACCTGTCGTTATCGAGGGAGTAACGTAAAGTTTACCTGTAATAGAAGGGAGCTGAAACTGCGTAGTTGGACTCGTCCCCTTATTACTTCTTTTTTCCTTTTCTTTTTTATAAGCGACGATTGGTCAGATGTGGGAGGACAGCCCGTCGTAATAATGGATCGTTTATATCGATTATCCGCCAATACTTTCCGCAAGTCAGTGGCATCGTCGCCTAGGTTAAGCGAAGTGTAACATAACCTAGAAACTAGCCCCGTGAATGGGTCGTTTCGCGTAATTCTATACCCGGGACTGCCAACCCACAGGAATTGTATGCCAACACCGGCGACGCGTATCAGCGAGTGTCATCTGACCCATGAAGTCGAATTATCATCGTTATTGCTGCTTTTAGTACCATGTTTTCTCAGCGGTGCAACCTATGCAGGGAAAGTGAAATTTCATCAAACCTATCGACGAGAGAAAAAAAGAGCCCGCCATTTGCAATCTCTCTCCCGACATAATTCACGAACCTCCATCTCCAAGCTACGTCGCTAAAAAATATACAGCAGCATAACATTTTATCAATATATGTTGTAAACACGAGGGAGTCAATTCTCCCGTCGCAACATTATATACGTAATTAGAAATTAGAAATCAATAACAGACGTGTTGACTTATAAAATACACAATTGTACCGCGTGCTAAAATTGCAGGAATTTTAGGAATACTTTCCCTGATATGACCTAATACGCCCGTTACATAATAGCATTGGAATAAAATCGAATAAATCCTGCGCCCTCTTTTCATTGTCGGAGTCGAAGCCGAGTCGAGTCGACCTGCAAAAGATCGACTCCTCAGGCGGTCACGTGAATTTCGGCAAAGCGATAAAAAATAAACACGGACCGGCACCCCTCGCTCCGTCGTGTAGACGCACTACTATGCATGCCGTCCTCTTATGCAACCGTGTAAACCGGCTCTACGTGTGCACGCGGGTGTCCGCGGATCTCATTTGTTGTCATGGATGTGTAATGCACCGGTCGTGACCGCGAGCGCGCGACTCGCGCCTACCCGCATGACTGTCGCGCATACCCGCATGAATGTGCGCGCCTACCCGCATGAATGTGTGCGCCTACCCGCATGAATGTGCACACATACCCACGGGTGCCGCTCGGGGGTGCACACAAACACCCGAGTGCCGTCCGTGAGGGTGCACCCATACACTAGGGGCCGCCCGCGAGGCGACTCGCATTTGCCCTCGTGCATGTGCACGCATACGCGCGAGGCGACTCTCGTTCGCCCTCGTGAGGGTGCACACATTCACTTGGGTGAGGTTACTCGCATACGTGGTCGCGCCTGCGCGGGCCGCGACGAAAACAATGCGCGCCGCGGCGGCTTCCCGGACGCCCTGGCGTCGAAACCGGCCGACGGGCTCCGAGATCTCCCTCGGGATGAGAAAGACCTCGCTCGGGATGCTTCCACTCCTCGAGAAAACCGACGAAATCTCCCCGTTGGCTCTTAAATGCCAGGTAGATTCTCGCGGGGAGTCGGCGTCGCCGAGGAGCCGGCGGAGTCAGCGGTTTCGGAGTGTGCGCACGGCCCGCGGGTTCTCATCCTCGGATTCTCTTCGCCGGGTAGCGTCTTTCCGTTATCGAGCTCTCGGATGAACGTATTAACTTCATATCGACTTCGTATCGCGGTTTTACATCCGTTAGGTGATATCCATAGCTACGATCTTCCCGTGAGTTCCTAAACTGCCCTCGTATTAACCGTTAATGACTGAGATGTTTTTTGGTATCGTGAACACGTGCGAGATCACTTCAATTTTTTTGCCGTAAAGAATAGATCGGAGATAAACTAGGATAGTTTTCAGTTTATTACAGCGCCAATCGTATACACGAAATGACTCACGACCGCCTATCTAACTCTCCCACAAGTCCGTGCCGTTCTTGTACGAACTATTCCGCATCGTATCATAAGTGAAACCGAAACATTTATCATTCCTCACATTTAATTCCTATTCACGTTCATCGTTTACATTGTAGATGTTTCCCTCGGTTTTGCGCGTCATTCTCGGAGTTAACTAAAATTTGGAATTCCTAAAACCTTCAAAAGCATTCGGAAATAATTTAAATGGTAAACATGGTAACATAAATTAGCCTGGATAAACCATGGTGGGTATCCACGAACGCGAGCTCTAGACGTTTCCGTTACTCCCATCGTCGCTCGCAACGGAATCGATAACCCGATGGAGGATTAGTTATTAAAACTCGCATAATTGAATGTCCGGGCCGACGCGCAGAAAGCGGCAACGAAAATGGAGCACGTTGGGACGTGCCAGCGATTCCTACGACTTCCGAAAAAACGGACGCCTAGACAGAGGTCGAACGAGACGCGCGGAGAACCACTGTGCGTACGTGACTCGTGGCGCGGGTAGCAGAGGGCGTCGTCAACGTCGCCTGACCCGGCAGGAGGTGGGGGTGTCCGCGTTGAGCGCGCCCATTGGTCGGCGAGGTGGCGTGGTGGGGAGTGGGGGTAGTAGAGGCTCGCCGCCATGTTGCCGGGCTCAGTCGGAAACCAACTGCCGAGCAGTGAGGGACGGTGAACGAGAGCGGACCAGATGTGTTAGCCGAAGGATCTTTGATGCGCTTCCGAGGCCGATCACCGCTCAGTGCGAGAGGCTGCGAGATCGCGTCGGACTGCGGAACAAGACCCCGGGATACTCGTCCGGCAGAAGGCGCCCGGTTCATCGCGAGAGCGCGGACGGCAAGGAACATCGCCGTGGAGGACCAGCTAGCTCAGAGGAGAAGGAGCTAGCTTCGCGAGCGAGGGAGAGAGACGGAGAGAGGAGGCGCGGAGATCGAGGAAGGCGAAGGAAGAGGGAAAGGAGAGACGCGGGGAAGAGCGGAGATCGATCCGGAGCTCTGGTTGGAGAGGATCGGGAGTCGACTGGGTTTACATCGGAGGGATTTAAGGAGGAGAGCGCGGTGCGGTGTCAAAGTCTGTGATAGTATTTATTCAAAAGATTCAACCTAACCGCACCGAGAACCGAACCGTATCGACATAGTCGCGAGAATCGCGCGAACGGGCGCGCGGTTAGACGGACTAGATAGGCTTTATATATTTATTTATATCTGTGATATAACCACGCCGATATATCGATCCGAAAAGCCGTTCCTCTCGCGCGTATCCGTTAGCCGTTGACGTTAACACGCTCGGCGGTGCGAAGGAGAGCGAGAGAAGGGAGAAGAGGCGAGAGGCCGAATATATCAGCGTCTTAGAGGTTAGGCCGTTTTGTATATACGACTGACTCTTTTTTACAATTATCCGATACCGGTGCCGAGTCGAGGCTCGGGCGAAGAGTCCATTTTGCCGAGACCAGTCGAATAGACCTGCCTTTCGCGGGAGAGAAGACTCGCCCGGATTTATTTCGGCGGATACGATTTTTCTGTGCCGTCAAGATGGTCGAGAAGATTCTGGAGGAACGCGAGGACGGACTTCAGGACGTCACGAGGGGTAAGAGACCATTGTTTTATAGATCTTGTGCACCGTTAAAAATATGTCCACTCGAGACGTACACGGACGGAGATACTTTTTTTCGAGGTGTTAATTTTTGGGGCTCGAAAAAGATCTACCATCCCCGAGGGGAAGAAAAAATTATAGAACCCAGTGTTTCCATTTTTTTTTTTAACATACTCTTGTCGAAAATGAGGCGTTTTTATCGGTGCAACGTCTGGATGGAATGTCGCGGGAATCGTTATCTCCCACGAGACTCGAATTCGAATTGAAGGTGCAACGATATTAAGCTCCGAAATCTAAAATCGGTCCACGCAATATTGCGTCATCCCGCGGAGACTAATTGCGTGAGCGCGTTGGCGATCCTCGGGGTTTCTCGAAGTGGCCTGAAATCCGCTCCGACGAAGCTTTTTAGATATTTTGTAGACCCCGAAATCTCCTCTCGGTTTTCGGAAGGCCTAAAAAACCGAGGTTTAGGGTTACTCGCGCCGGTCTCGTTCTTGGACCGGTCCGGCCGATGTATGTCGAGGAATCTCCCACCTGCGCTTCTCCGAAATGTTTCTTGGCCTCTCTAAACGAACTATCCGTCATTTCACCTCGTGCGGATAAATACTATTCGAGCCTATACTAGTTGCGGGCTAATGAAGCGAGGGGAAAATGAAGTTACGCGTTCGGAAGCTTCATTGGAACTTTCTCGAAGGCCAGCGGCGATGTCGCGCGTTTGTATCGACTCGCGGACAGAGACGCGAATCGAACGGCCGAATGTTCGCCCCATTGTTGCCGTTGTTGCCGTTGTTGCCCCGATTGAAGTAGATGTACTATTGGTATGATTTTACTGCCGTACTCTGACTTCTACCCCGGTAAAAATTAAAGTATCATTCTTCCAAAGGAATATTTCTTTGAACAGTGTTTCGCAATTTTAAAGAATATTTATTCGACTCAAACAATAGCTCGAATTGTCATAATTTCAAAGTAATGTTGCATTTCGTGTTTATTCAACTCAAATTGGTCCTATTCAAACGAAACATTTCTTTGGTTCAACGAATCTTTTTTTTTTTTTCTTTCTCAGGACATGTACAGATTTTCACTATGATGGGGATATAGTTAATTTCTACTCCGATAGGGAATCCATTCCCATTTTTCGGTCGTTTTCTCCTGCCCGTTCGATCCAACGGGTTTTTTTTGTTGGGAGGAGGACTATTATTTATTTTCTCGCGGATGTCCATCGAATTGTCGGGTCGTTCGCGAAAAGTGTGCTAGGAATCATGGCGGGCTTATAGTTTTCGGTTTCACTATTGATTTCCTTTGTGTGTCTCCCCTCGGGCAGAAGGGCGACTAACGAACCTTCGGAGGGTTCCGAATGATCTATCCCTTGGGACGCTTTAAAGTCCGATCTGGTGTTTTGCATTTGCAGATCGCTTTCCATCTCACGGAGACTATAAATATCAACGCCAGACCCTAAAACCCAATATAATTAATAAACGATGCACAAAACTAACAATTACGTACTTTTCTATCTCATAAACATATTTCAAAGTGCAGTATGTACATACTTGGTAAATCGATGCTGAGACATATCTAAGTTACAGAGAATGCCTTCGTACTCTTTATTCATTTTATTTGGTCCCTGCAATTATTTTCCTCTGATAGATTTTCGTCCCACTTATCCATTATTTTGCACTAATGGTGAAAAAATTAAATGTAGTCCCTCAAACCACGCGATATTAAATACCAAGTCTATCGTTACGTGTTACATATATATTTTTTTTTTAAAGTTACTTTTCATTTCGCTAGCAAATAATTCGGGACTCCTTTTCAAAGGAAAGGAAACGGTCGCGATGTAGTTGAGAGGGATTTTCAGCATTTTCTTTGCCTCGAAATCGGGCTCGAGAATTCTCTTTTCGGCACGTCGAGGCCCTTTTGAAAAGCCTTCCCATTTTCCTCTCCTCCTTTTTTTCCCCCTCGAAAGGGAACCGATAGAGAGGATTCGAGGAAACGCCTCCTTTATCCCGAACTTAAATTTTCGTTTCTTCCACAAATTCCCGATTTAAGCACAACCCCCGAAGAGGGAATAAATTCGTAAAGGGGGTGGATCTCCTTTTCCTTGTCGATCATTTCCTCCCCGGGAAGAGGCGTTAAATCATTTTTTTTTTTTCGTCTTCAAGTATATCATCTCGGCGTGGAAACTCCAATTGCGTCGGAGGTGCGAACCTCGGCGTTTCGCAACGCGCTCGGTTCGCTGCCACCCTGGGGGGGCGGGTGGATTATTTTGAGGGGAACGCAGGGGGGAAGAGAGGAGAAGTGGGTTAGTCGGCGCGGGGGGAAGGAAGCTCAGGAGCCGGGGACAAAGAGCGGAGGCCGCCAGGGATGCGCGCGCCCTCCCACCGGACTAACCGGAGCCCTTTAAAGGGACAAAGAGGCCCGCGGGACCGGCGCTCCCGCCTCGCGCTCCGATTGGCTGACGCGCGCGGTGACGTCACTCGCTCCCCCCACCCCGCGCGGTCGGACTTCCGAGTGGGGAGTCCAGTCGGGCCCTTCGTGGGCGCTCGCGTTACGTTGCGAGATAGGGGGAAAAAAAAAAAAGAAGAAAGGAGAGAAGCGAAAGTTCACCTCGCGTTTTAGGGAGTTTCCAGGGAGGACGACGAAAGAAACGGGAGGGTCTCTCGTGCAGAAAATTGGCTCACGGGTGCCGCACGAGTGGTCGGGCCTCGCGGCGATCGGAGTCGATGGAAAGTTCATCGGCAGGAATCCTACCAGTCTTTCCGGGGATTGTATTTTTTTCTTTTCATCAATTTATTTATTTTCTTATTTTTTTCTCGAGAGAGTGGCGGCGCCACGGTATTCCGCGATTTCTTGTCATTTTATTCCCCTTTGTTTTTGGCCATGTCGTAGTCTTTTTGTATCGAGGACGCATTGTCCGGGTCTCCAATATTTGGAGAAGAATTTTCCGGGTCTTCGAAATTCGGAGAAAGTACTGAGTCAACTGGCAAGAAATATGAAAGGATAAATTCTTTTTTTTTTTTCATGTAACATTCGAAAAAATATTTCTTTCGTTCAACGATATTTTTTTTTTTTTCTCGGTGTAGGTACGTCTTAGTAAATTAAATTCCTACGATTTCCGCTCTGAATTCGGGGAGGCGGAGAAATGTTATTTCTAGGGCTCGGTTTAAGGGACGCGTTAGGATTTATTTTCGGATTTCCAATGAGATAGGAAGCTTTGGGCTCGGGGGTGGATGAGATCCCTGTGAAAGGAGCGGTTGTCAGGGGCAGCAGTCGCGTTCACGTAATATGAACGTCTGCCAGGAAGAGCCGTTCCTGGAAAAGGATCCCCGGGGAGTCGGGTTCCAGGTATCCTTTCAGGACTCCAATTAGCTCGCTGAAAACCGAATGGGATCGGCGCGTTTACGTCACGGACGGAACACCGCCTTAATTTCGGGTTAGAAGTTTCGAGCCGCAGGTGTCGACGGACTCCTCCCTCCTTCCCAAAATGAAACCACCTCGCCGTATTTCATATCTCGATATTCCAATCTTCGAGTTATGAATCTACAGAAATCGATACCTCGATCCTGTACGTAATAAGGCAAGGGTTTTTTTTTCTTTCTTTCTTTCCGCGCACTCGCGCGGACCAGGTACCAAAATGGCGGCGGTCCGCGCGGGCCACTTCCGGGGCGTCGACCCTCGGTCGGCGGATGAGGTTTTATCTCGACGTAAGATGGCGACGGCGGCGGCGACCGTCGCCGTTCCTTTTCTGTACCAGTCGTTGAACTCTCGCGCGGCCGTGCCGGCCAACCGGCGCACCGAAATATACCCTCGCCTCGAACCGAATTATCGCCTCGCGATGGAATAAAGCCCGAGGCGCTGCCGGATTCTCCGTCGAGTCCCCGGGTATCGATTTCGACCGCGATTCTCTCCTCCGCGGCGATCCCTTCACGGGGAAATATATTCCGGTATCCGAGGGAAACCTTGCAAACCACGGCGCGGTAAATTCGGCTCCTAATATGAACCGGCACCGATTAATCGTAGCGATTTCTAACCCGCTAAATCGAGATATCTTATATAATATGTAAATTGAAATTTCGCGAGTTTCGAGACCTTCGGAATCGTGAGGTACAGTTTTGAAATTCCTCGGTGCGCTGGGTTTGCGGAAAGGTTTGATAAATATTTCGAATTTTTCATGCGTATTTATGTGGCTTTTGTAAGACTTTAACGACGCACTTTGGACCATCGGGCGTCGGGGATGGCGTCGGTTGAGCACTCCTGCGCGGACCTCCTCTGGGTCGGCCGGTCGATGCGGTCAGGGGCGCGCTGCGGATTTTTCGCCGCTCTTCTCTCCCGCGTCTCGATAGGGAGCTCTCGATTGTTTATAAACGGTGTAATTTTTTGGCCTGCGGGGTATTAGTAAATGATCGAACGCGAAAATGGGGGGGGGATATTCTCGACGTCGCGTGGGAAGACTTTCGAGGAAGGCGCGCGCTCTCGTTTCGACGGATTTCTCTTTAACCCACGCGAAATCCCGTCTCGAACGCCCACGTAGCTGCTCCTCGAGGTGTTCTTCAAGGTACTACTTCGGGTGGGACGCTAGGAAAAACGACGTTCGCGTCGTCGCGATCTCCGCCATTTTTTTTTTTTTTTCGAACGGCTGACTCACCGCCTGGTCGCTGCCCCTTATCGATGCACTGTTCAAATAATCATTCCCTTTTTTATATACACATATATATAAAAAACGTTTTATAAAATTGTTTAACTGCTCCTCGAGGTGTTCTTCAAGGTACTACTTCGGGTGGGACGCTAGGAAAAATGACGTTCGCGTCGTCGCGATCTCCGCCATTTTTTTTTTTTCGAACGGCTGACTCACCGCCTGGTCGCTGCCCCTTATCGATGCACCTTTCAAATAATCATATCTTTTTTTATACACATATATAAAAAACATTTTATAAAATTGTTTATTTTAAATTCGGACATTTTATAGACGTGAAGTTTTATCGTGCGTTTTCCCGAATACGGTAAAAATGGAGCTTCGTGGGGCGGGGAAAATAAAGGTTTCAAGTCTGGTCGATTCGCGGGCGATTGGGAAATGTTCAGAAATGGGGAAGGAATTCCCGCGGAAAGCCCGGAAAATATCCAACGTTACGTGGAGTTATATATCTTCTATTTTAGAATTTTTCTACGCGAAACTTCGGGGACGAGGCCAGGAATAAAAGTGTATACAATTTACCGTCGATTATTATCTGCGGTGCTTTCGTCGTGGGATCACGTTCGACGGAGGGAACGCATCGCAGGAATTGCGCCGCGTTGCAGGGAACGAGTCGATATTTTGCTCCGCGGTTTCACGAGGGAAGAGAGAGAGAGAGAGAGCAAGAGAAAAATGCAATGCCCAAGAAAATGGCGTCTCACGTGAGCCTCGTAAGCATAATTCCGTCGCGCGTGAGCGTAATTCCCGATGAGATAACGCTTAGCGAAGTTATTGCACCGGCGTTTCCTGCCGGGATATTTTTTTTACCGCGAGAGAGAGAGAGAGAAGGAGCCGCCACTTGTCCTTTTCTCTCCTTCTTTTCGCGGTTCTCTTCGGAGGGAATTTTTTAACGCCGCTCGAACTCTCACATTTCCATGGAACGGTGGGAGAAAAATAAAGAGAGCGACGCGGATTCGTTGACTTGGTTCCTCGAGGGAGGGAAAGAGAGAAAAATGGAAAGGGGAGGAAGAGGCAAAGGGGGTTCGCCCTTTTATTTCTCTCGACCGCTTTCGTGGCAGCGAGAGAAATTCCGCCGGAATGACCGGTCTGGGGTTAAAAATGCACTTCCCGGGGCATTTTGCAGGGAAAAGTGAATTTTTTTTTCCCCGTTCTTTCCTTTTTAGAGAGAGCTTTTCAAGTACTTTTTGCGCAGAATTTCTGGCGCCGGCAAGTTTTCCTTCCCCTTTTCGAGCCCGTCCTGGATATATCGCGGTACAGGCAGTTCTCCATTCGCGAATTTTTCTTCACTGGGATTTTTATTTTCAACATTTTTTTTTTATCTTGACTTAAGCTTAAGATATAAATATTTCCTTGGTTAAATGAATTCGTTTTCTCGAGGTATCAACCGTCGGAGCGGAATTGCGCGGTATCGGCGAGGGTTTCGTTTTCCGTTCCTTTGTCAACGGGCGAAGGGCCACCCTTGGTCAGGGGCTGCGAAATCGACAGGAAGGGGAAGGAAAAATACGACGAACGAGGGGAGAACTGGGGGGAAAGGGGGAGCTTAAAAGCTGGGGATTATTCTCTAGGGGAAAACTGTTTCGAGGGGAGAGGGACTCGCATTCGGCTCTTCTTTGTGGGTCTCGTTTTATCGTTAACGATCATAACCGGCAATCCCAGATGGACTAAAGCAATATCGACCGTAATTGTACTTGCAATTGTTTATAGATTTAAATTCGTTGGTTAAAAGACCAGGAAAAGAGGGCGGTATCAGATTTCCTTCTCTTCTTAATCTCATCGCTTAGTCGGGAATTTCATCAATTTCGTTGATTAGGCGAATTACGGATTTTTTTATTTTTTTTTTTAATATGGTCAATTTTATTGATCGCGGTTTTCGTCGACTTTGGCCGAAATCTCTTGTCAAGAGTTCACCGGGTCAGGTGCACGCGGGTTCCGCGTGACGCAAAACGTCATTTTCTTCGTCTTGGCCCGCGTCCTTCTCCGTTTTCTTATCCTTCTCTTTGCATCCGCGAAACGGGAACGTCCGAACTCTCCTCGCACGTGGATCTCCCCGAAATAGCCGAGTCCCATTATCCGGATGTTTCCCTCTGGGCTCGCCTCGACCTGCACCGAGAATAATTCCAACTAAGCTAATTCCTATTCCTATCGGCCTCTAACAAGAGAACCGTCATCGCTTTAATACTCTCCTATATTCGTTGCGATGGCCTATACATTGCCGAAAATAGGATTTCTACCCCGAGAAAAAAAACCATTCACGAAACCGAAGAAATATTTCTAGGAATAGTACCTTAGGAATTTTTCGTTAATTCCAAGAGTAATTATTTGGCTGAAATAAATTGTCACGATTCCGAATAAATGTGTAATTCAGTTTATTCGAGTCATATGATTATTCGTTGAATTAACAAGGGATTTCTTTGGTTCAATGACATTTTCTTTTTCGCGGTGTATGGTTAATTTCTTCAATGTTTAGATTCGACGCCGCTCGAAGTAACAGTTCCATCTTGGGTATATGTGCCCATAATTATGAAAGTGGTCTAAGTCAAAATTGAAAAAAAAAAAAATGAGTTTATCAGTTATTTCACGCCATATTATTTCAAACGAAATTAATTCAATGTCATTTCGAAAGAAAAAATATATGACTTAGACCACTTTCATAATTATGGGCACATATATCGGTAGAGATTCCCGGAGGATTTTTCCACGCGAGGAGAATGGGCAGATAAGGCACGGGAAACGCATTGTCGGGTTAAACAACGGTCCGCTTCGTTAAAGCTGATTAAGGTGCGTCGATGACGGGGAAGTCGATTAACGAGGCGAAACTCTTCCCGGCTCTCTTCGCCATTGCTGCGCGATAACGCGCGACAACCCCCTCCGAGTAATTGACGCCAATTTACTTCTGGCCGGCGCGTTAAATTGGAGCACCGAGAGAAGAAAGAAAATCACTATGGCATCCTCGAAGGAGAGGAAGAGGACCTTTGTTCGCGTTTTTGCGTCCCCTTCGCGTCGAGCCGCGATTTTTCGACCGCCGTTACCCGACGCAACGGAAAACCGCTCGAGACGGTTTAAAACCGTTAAAAAACCCGGCTGGGGTGAAATCTTGAGGAATGACGTCGCTTTGTTGCCGACTCTTCGATATGTTTGGAGGGGAAGTAAAAATTTGCCTCAAATATATGTTTGGAGGGGAAATAAAAGTTTGACTGCATTTCGCTCGTTTTGTCCTCGGTCTCGGTGGTCGACATTTGCATGGACGTTATTGCGTAAAGTGGGTAAACTGCGAATCTTAGCGGGATAAAATAAGAGGAGATGAGAGGAGAGAAAAGTGTTAAGACGCGAAGGAGTCGGCGAGGATTATTTACCTCGTCGGATATCTCGCGCTCATAAAGATGCGGCTTTATAGCTGGAATTCTTGACTCGTGACAAACACGTTCAGCCTTGGGGGAATAGCGTGACCGGTGATTAGTAACAAATTGTTAAAACGTTATGACTAACTGCTCGGCGCTACGTAATTACGTCTGCAGTTGCGATCGAACGATTTAACATCGTTTTAAGTGTCCTTATCGAGTAGAGGTGCGACTCGATTTAAGGGGTCAATTTAAAGGGAACGACCGTTGTTACGTTTACGGATTGAATTTTTATTACGTTTGTAGAAAGGTTGTTACCTTTCGAGAAATACACCGTGATCAATCCGTGATAATCACCTGCAGCCTTGGCGTCGTGACCCGTGACCGGTCATCGATCGCCATCGACATCGAGGTGCACAATCCTCGATGACTAATGACCAAGGTGCCGCGATATCGTGTCGTTGATAACGTCGACCTGGGTGATTTAGCGACGCCTCTAAGGCTGATAAAGGCGACCGCCGAATCCATTGAAGTATAAAGCAGAGCCGTTCGAATCGCGCCCACTAAGTGGAAAAATGGGGTAAAATAGAAAGTCTCCCTCTGTTATCGCAATGAACCTTTATTTCTCAGTGTATAAGTCGTAAGCGAGTTGTTTCTTCGATTCCTCGATGGCGTTGCTCCTTCTCGTTCTTCTTCTTCTTCTTTCCTGCCGGTACCGAAAAATAATCAAATCATTATTGTTACAGGGGATGGAGGCTGCAGGGACGTGACCTCGATGGGGGAGTCGATGAGCGCCGTCCAGGCCCGCCAGGAAGAGGCCAGACGTAAAAGACGCAGGAAGAAGCGCTCCGGCTCGTCCCTGGTGTCGTCCTGCTTCCAAGGTTGGTCCCTAAAATGACGAGAAAATGGCAGAAGTATATCGGTAGTATACCGAGATAACCGCAAACTTGCGTTACGTTCGACACGGGAGCACAGGACTGTCTCTGGGGTGGGAGAATCGCAAATGCGAGATAACCTCTTCGAGCCGGGGCGCGTAGGGTCGGTGCGTCCGATTCTCGAGGCGGTCCGCGAAGGAGTGGCGGGGAGAGAGAGCACGCTCGGCAGGGTGAGGCGAGGGCGAGAGAGAGAGAGCACGCTCGTCACGGTGAGGCGAGGGCGAGAGAGAGGGAGAATGTCGCTGGACCCTAGGGTAGGTATGAAGGCGTACCGGGCACTGCACATTGGCCAGTTTTATCCACGTCATAGAACCGAATGTTTAATCAATATTTTTTTTGCGTGTATGTCGTGTACATACTTAAGCTTATGATCCTCGTCTCGATTAGCGATTTTTTTTTAATCCTTTTTTATGAAAGACGAGGTTAGGACATTTAGGATCGGAGGTGTCGCATATTTTTATAGGATGCGTTTTTCCCCCGGCAATAATGACCGGGTTCGTTTAGGGGGACTGACACGATAATTACCGTTGGTCGCGATAACGATAGGTAACCGGAAATTGCACCAGGCTCGCGTTACGCTCCTCGCAATCGCGATCGTAATCATAATCGTAATCACCGGCGAGCTCGGCCGTTTGATCTCCCTCGGTTTGTTTTTCCTTTGCGTAATGCTTCTCCTAGAGGGAGAGAGAGAGAGAGAGAGACGGGGAATTTGTTGACGAAACGTGCGATAAAATATGTACATTGATATGGAGTCATGCCCGCGGGGCGAAAACGTCACCGAGGTATTATTAGTTCAAATCGCACTTTGTAAATACACGCTTTAGTGCCGACTCCGATTAACCAATATCGAAATGGTGGACGTTTGTTGACATTCGCTGTTAGCAATTATTGTCTCCTTAGATTTATAAATAATCTCCTGTTAGCAATTGTTTACTTCTAAAATTCATAAATATCCGGTCGAGGAACGCAAGAGACGGTCATTCGCGCCGCCATTTTTTTGCGCTTATTTACCCGAAATTAACGTTACGAGGTTTCGGTCTCACGTCTCTTTTAACCGTTCTTGTTTAACCACGTTACCTGCATTTAACGAGTATACACGTCGAATTAAAATCCAATGGTAAAATCCGGACCCCCTAAAATTCCTTTTCTATCGAAAATCACTTTTCCTTAACCCTGGAAACACGTTATGACTATTGTAAGTATTACAAAAATCACGTTTAGAAAAAACCCGAAGGAATACCGCCTATTTGAAAAATAGTCCTCGTACTCCTAAGGTTACCGGTAAAAATAAAAATTTGTTGCACATATTCGGTTGGAAAAAAAAAAAAAAGAACGCCCCACGAGAGACACCGTGGAATGTTCGAGGCGACAAGAACGCGCTCTCGCCTTGGACCATCTAGATAGGAGAGACACACCTATGACGCGGGACTATGAACGCGTAGGCCAAACCGAACGCGGCCGCACGTATTTCCGATCGCTCGATAAGACGAGACGTTCTCGACTCTTCGAGAACGTTCTCGGCCGGGCCGCGGACTCCCGGTGCATCGAACGGTGCACCAGCCGACCGCGCGCCGTTGCAGCAGCGTTGTGCATCTAAACGGAACAGGCGAGCGTATAGTTTTACTCCACAAGTCTACTTCGTACATGCTAACATTGCAGGATTTAGAGAAAAGAGACGTAGAGCTCTGCCCATGATTGTCCGAGACGCAACCGCGTTTTTTTTTTGGGTAAATTAGGTACACGTATATTTTTATTTCTTCCTTTGAGTATCGGTTTGATCCCCGACGGTTTTAGATAATAATTGAACGTGTGTACCGATGAAATATTTCTCTAACCGCGATATCACGATTCGCGTAATCATTGGTCCGTTCTTTTAGTATCTTTTAACCCGAGCGGCCGCGGTCGAGATGATTCATGGTCCCGAGACGGCGTTCCAAGGTGGAATTTCGAAGACGGCGTGCCGCGGTCATCGATCGCGCCTCGCCGGTTTCGACTTCCGGGTGGGAGTGGGGTCATAAATTAAAGTGGTCGCGACGCTCGTTTTTTCCCGGCCAACCTCGCGGCCGACCGATGGCGCTGGCGGTTCTGCGCAGTTTCCGCGTTTTTTTTATTTTTTTTTTATGTATACTCCGAGTCCGCTATACGCATACAAAAGGGAGGTGCCCCCTTAATTGCGAGGATTCGTTCGATGGCGCGTTGCGCTTTAAATCTCCGTTGGCCCGGAGTCGCGGTGGGGCACCCCATCGGCCCTCGAATTTGCATAAGCGAGAGCGGGCGCCCTCGGCGGAGGTCCCGCGAGGAGTGGCGCGGCGGGAGCGCGCGGGGCGCTTTTATAGGTTAGCAACCCGGGTTGCTAGGGGGCCCGCGGCGTTGCTAGGCGCCTCAACCCATATACACGGTGCACGGTTACGTCAGGGTGGAAAATGATGGAACGCGGCGGAAGTCGGGGAGGGGGCGAAGGGGGATCTCTCGCGGGTCGACCGAGTTGCAGGCCGCGAGGAGGGGGGAGCTGGGGAGAGAGAGGGGGCGAGGGGAAACTAACGCCACGGACAAGGACGGAAACGGGGCGCGGGTGGGGAAGCCGGTAGCTGCGCCCGGCTGGTTCCAGCCCGGCGCACCCGGCCACCCCTCGTGACCTTGACATTGAAAGTCCTATAGATGCGTGGATATACATGCGCGGATACATAAACGGAATCTACAGTCCACGCAGGATATACACGGCGATCACGTGTCCCGGCCGCCTCTCGTAACCCGCTGAAATTAGATTAATTAAACGCGTATCGCCGCCGAGTGGACGATTTTCTCTCTACCCGGCGAGCTTCTCGGGTCCTCCTTTGCGGGCGAATCGTTTGGCCCCGATTTAGACCGACTTTGTGTTAAAGGGCTCCTATCCTCTAACCTTCGTTATATTCCCTCTCCGAATCTCGAAAACGAGACGTAACCTCGCAGGGAAGAAAAGGTAGCGCAAAACGGCGGTAGTCGTGTCGAAGGCTGAAGAAAAATCCCCGCGTTGGACGTGAAACTTTTTTTTTTGGGTACACACGTTTTATGTAAAACTTAATAACCGACACCGACGATTAGGCGTGTTACCGATTAACTGTAAGAAGTAATAATGGTTTTAGTCGACACGCCCGCGAGACTTACGCTTATTTTTATTTTATTTACCCTTGAAAGATGAAAAGGTTTAATGGTGGAGAGAGAGATCTTCTTTTGTTTTTCTACCCACCTTGGCGCCGTTCCACCTGACGCGGGACCGGCTGGGAAATTTATGGGTATTTGTGGCTCGCGTTACCGTATTTTCGACCACTCGATTTTACCGAATTACGCCCATTTCCTCGGATCGCTTGGCAGGCTTCGACGCTTACGCCGCCGTTTCTGCGTCGGAGCCGCTCGCGCCGTGTCCCGGCTGATGCAAGAGGCCGCCATCTTGGAAACGCCGCACGTGACCACGGTTAATCTTAAGACCGCGATTGGATTACCTCTTGTGCAGGGTCGCGTCTCTTCGTCTTCTCGCGATTAATTACCGCTGACTTTGCGCTGTTTACGAGTAGGATGGTATCCGAGAGCGGTTTGTCTCTCGTCAACAATTATGCGGAGACAAGTACCGTGATTCTTTCCGCCATGATGACATTCGAACGTTTTCTAAGTGAACTCTTCTAATGCGACGAAGGATAAGTTTACACGTTAAGCCTTTCCCCTCGAGAGATGACTCAGTCGCCACTGGGAAACTTGAATGGCAATAGCATGGATTTCAAATTACTGAGGTGTTACGAAAGCTTCATATACCGAAATGTGAAAATATTTATAAAACTTTTTGAGATTTTAGCCTCCGATCGTGGAGGTCCTAAGGAAGAAGTGTCACTTCCACCTCGCGGGGCGACGATCTTTTTTTTTTCTTTTTTAAGTCATGTCGCGGAAATCCCAGTCGGTAATTTTTAAAAGGAAAGTAGACTCGTTAACGCAGATGGGATACCATCCTCGGAGGACTTATCGAGCGAGTCCGGAAGGGTCGAGATCGCGTGTTACTCCACAGAGAGGCTCGGACTGATATCGTGCGATATCGTAATGGAGTAATCGAGTAACTCCGTGTATAGAGACGTTGCGGCCTCACGAAGGGAAGCTCTCGAATGAGTCATCGCCGACGGACTCGGCTTGGAAAAATGAACGAAGAAAGTCGATCGTGAAACGTTCGCCGGCCGACTTGGCCGCGAATCGGCGAGATCGGTGACCTCAATGAGTGGGAGAGAGAGGGAGATAACGGGCGCGCCGAGAGAGCGAGAGAGAGGGAGCGAGGGATCTCTCCCAACCGACTTCGATCGCAAGCGCAGCTTCTCCTTTCGTTCGACCGTCTTTCACTTATCCGGGGACATTTAAAGACCATTCTTACCGTTGGATTTCTAATCACGGAACGTGATTTCGAAGCCATTGTTTACGCACGGAAGTAGATATTCCATTTCTTAAAACGCGAGGATCTTTATTTCGTCGATCCAGCTGTATTTATTAAAGTGCATATTATCTTTAATTCCTGTAATTTGTCGGAAGAAATATTATTCACGAGAATCGATGTTAGTCCCCCTTGTTAATTTTCTAATTTAATAAAATGCAACGAGGAGTCGATCGTTTATGCAAACGATGTTGGACGGTGATATAATTGTCGGGGTTGGTTTCAGATCTGTACAAGTTGACCGGAGAGGTTCTCGGCGAAGGGGCGTACGCCTCTGTGCAGACTTGCGCCTCTCTGTACACGGATCTGGAGTACGCCGTCAAGATCATCGACAAGATCCCCGGACACGCCAGGGCCAGAGTCTTCAAGGAGGTCGAGACCTTCCACCACTGTCAGGGCCATCCTAACATCATCCAGCTGATCGAGTTCTTCGAGGACGAGGAGAGGTTCTACCTCGTCTTCGAGAAGGTGAACGGTGGACAACTCTTGACCAAGATCCAGGAACGCGTCCACTTCAGCGAGAGGGAGGCCAGTCAAATCGTCCGGGAAATCGCGAGCGCGCTCAATTTCCTTCACAAGAAAGGTGAGGCGTCACCCCATTTTTTTCCAAAAACCCACTTATTAGCTCGAGGCTTATTAGCTTGACCTAAGGGTCAAGAAATTTCATGCAGTTGGGGGCAACCCGTCCTAAGAAAGATTTCGAGGGGAACAGGGGCGCGACAGTCGCACATCCACGGGACGAGGATATCTTTAATCAACCTTGATCTTCACCTTCCAGGGATCGCTCACAGGGACCTGAAGCCGGAGAACATCCTCTGCGTGTATCCCGACAAGCTGACGCCGATCAAGATCTGCGACTTCGACCTCGGCTCGGGGATAAAGTTCAACAACTCGTATTCCAGCCCTCTGGCGACCCCGCAGTTGTTAACCCCGGTCGGCAGCGCCGAGTTTATGGCGCCGGAAGTCGTGGAGGCTTTCATCGGCGAGGCCAACTATTACGATAAGCGTTGCGACCTCTGGAGTCTCGGCGTTATCATGTACATACTGCTCTGCGGATATCCGCCGTTCTACGGAAAGTGCGGGACCGACTGCGGCTGGGAACGCGGGGAGAATTGCCAGGCTTGTCAGGAGCTGCTCTTCACCAGCATCCAGGAAGGCAGATACGAGTTCCCGGACCGGGACTGGAGGTGCATTTCCGAGGACGCCAAGGACCTCATCAGGGGCCTCCTCGTCAAGGAAGCTCATCGAAGACTCAGCGCCGAGTGCGTCATGAAACATCCCTGGGTCAATCCTGACAACGTCCCCAACGACTCCGGGGACAGGTCCCTTACGACTCCTCAGATCATCAGGTGAGTCCCGATTTTATTTCTCCATTCGTTCGCGTTTCAGGATTTTAGGTCGTTTTGCAATCCACATCTTTATTGGCCTGTCGCGAGCCCTTTGGCTAAATAGAAATGATTCCCAGAGAATCTCTTACGATAGACATTTATTAATATCGATCGACCAGGAATAATACAAATGTTAAATTTCGTTGTACCTAAATTAGGGATTTGAATGTTTTTATTTAATCCAAATTCTCTGTTTCAGAAGGAATAACTCCGCCAGGGAACTTTCTGCCTTCGCGGAGTCCGCGATGGCGGTGAACCGCGTGGTGCTGCAGCACTTCTCGATGAACCTGGAGGACCTTGCGGAAAATCGGGAGCCTCGCTTGTCGACGTCCTCCACCGACGAGGACAACCATCCTTACGGACACATGTCCGACTCGAGCAGCGAGCTCTCCGAGCACGGCAAGCATTGCGCGACTCACTCCTCGAGCGAGTTCGACGCAATCTCGAGACCGAAGTCCTGCTCGGTGAGGTCCAGCATCGACCTGTCCGACCCGAAGATCATCGGGAAGAACCGGATGACGAGCAAGGAGTCCATGAGCCTCCTCTTCGGCCTCTCTCCGCCGAGCGAGAGCAGGCTGATGCAGCGTCGGCTCAAGGCTCGTTCTCATCTCCTGGAGCGACAAGCTGGGGCCATCGTCGCCTCCCCGAGTGGCTGAAGGTCCTGGCCTCTTCGATATCCTGGCACGTCTTCCCTTCCGATGGCTCGTCCGCGGCTGCCGAGAATGGGATGTTCGACTTGTATAGATTTAAGTCTTAAGGGCGTTGCGTATGACCGAGGCGCGTGGAACGTGTGAAAGGATGCATGTATGTAGGATACTCCGTTTGTATGCGCGAAGATTCACCACCGAGTGAGAGCAAGTCGCCTCGTCGACGTCGTCGGCGTTAACAGCGTTAAGGCGGCATCAAAGTGGTATCCGGGAAGTCAATTGTTTATGAAACTTTTCTGCGACCCGGGTGTACCGAATCGTTTGGCAATTTATCGCGCGAGCATGGAGGCCCTAGGGAAGGTCCTCGACACTTGGCGAAATCTCATTTTTTTTCTATTAGAAATGTATAATGTCCGTTGAATTTAAAAGGAAATTAAATTTCATGGGGGTCGGGACCTTTCTTAGGGCCTACTTATTTGCTTGGCAGAATTTCAGGCGATTCGGTGTAAGCAGTTCGGTGAAAAGTCTTATGGAACGGCGCTTTCGTGTCGCCTTAAGAGGGTTTTCGGCGTCGTCGGCTTGCTCTCCCGTTTTTCCGATTGTATGCGAGCATCTCGCCGGAAAGACGCGAAATGTATAGAATTAAGTCCTAAGAATTGTCCGTGACACCTGGAGCGAGTGTGAGAAAATGGTGCGTGAGTGGGTGTACGAGGGAAACGGTGTGTATGCGCGTGGAGGTGACCGAGCTCTCCTTCTCGAAATTCGAAGATCATCGGGAGATTCGTTGAGATTTTCTCGAATGGATTCCCCGGCTCGTCACCACGGAGCCGATCCGCGAGTCCCCTTTTGTCTCTTGGGATGACAAGAGACTCCTTTTAACGACCAAACCCTTGAGAAATGTCCCGAGGTTTTCGATCGCGGTGGACATTTCAAAGGTTCGAGAAGGAGCGAGGGTGCATGCGAGTCGGGTAAAATTTAAAATTAAGTCTTAAGAGATCGCGTGGCTGGGTGATATCGAGCTCGAGATCGATGTCGCGAGCCATGTGATAAATCGAGCGGGGCTGCACAATGCCTGGGCAGGGTGTAACAAATTAATTCGAGCAAGATTTATCACATTGTTCGCGGTGGATACGCAAGATAGCGTGCACGGGGAGCGAATGAGAGTGCGAGATTCAGTCGGAAGCGATGTGTCGATTTCGAATTGATGAAGCATCCACTCTTGTCGTGGCTTTTCGTCGCATTGCTGCAAGCGACCGCCTTCTGGAACCAGATGGCCGTACCTTATACTTGTTTATTAGTCCGCAGTAAACAATACGTTTAACAGTTGCATCTGCATACGACCGCTCCATCAGCTTCGCTGGGAAAAAATGCGAAAGTTGACTTTCGCGGAATCTCTCGTGTTGTAAGATGTGCCGAATCGGCCGTCGAGCTTCGATTTTGCGAATTTCGGCGGTTGAGTTGGCTCTCGTATCATCAGAAATATACAGTCCGTCGCGTTAATACGTGGACGATTCCGTGAAACATTTTTTGCCGCTTATTGTTAAACCCTGGGAATTAATTCCATTAATTCTCCGGAGATGTAGAACGAGAACATGGGCGGAAATGAAAGTAGCGCCGACGTATGAGGCTTCGGTCGTACCCTGGGGGGCATTGATGACTTTCCATCCTGCCCTGGGGACGTCGTATCTCCAGGAGTGGCATTAATGCCCGCCACTGTACACGTTAACTTGCGGTCGATGCGGATTTGCTTCCAGGGTCCGAGTTGAACACGATGGAGTAGGTTTGAAGAAAGGATAGAAGCTGGCCATCGATTCTTGCTCGGCCCTTGGAGACCCAATCTTGAGGCACATCGAGACATCCGGTTGTGCCGAAGAAAGCGTCCGAGTTTTTTTTTATTCGGTCTACGATCAATCGCGAGTGCTTGGTAGCGCTTCGAATTCCTAGTTCTCCATCGACTCGGCGAGAGGGTTAAGCGATGTTATTAAGGGACCTGTTTGACATTCTGGACGAACTTATGGAGACGGAGAATTTCAGAAACTACTCCGGAAGCATTGGCGGACATAAATGTCTTCTCGTCACATCCTGGCAGCGCCATGTCTGCAGGGGACGCGTTAATGTCCGCCATTGTGCATTTAGGAACTTTGTCTAGCTTTTCAGCTGCTTGTAATGGGATCTTGAGCGGGATAAAAAAAGTGCGTCTTTTGTCCAACGGGTCCCTGATGAGTGCCCCTAATGAGAAGCTTGAAATTCGGGCAGTCGTTCTCTTCGGGAACGTCTTCATGGTCGCGTAAAAAGAGATAGGTGGTTTCCTTGGCGGAGGCACGAGGGTGCATTGTGTAGTTTGCTCATTAGGGTAGTAAGGACTAGGTCGTAAGGTTTATTTTGTATAACTGATCGGCGATGGAGGATTTACCGCGAATGCGTCACCGCAAAGGAGACTTTAGTCTTCTTTAGGAGTCTTAAGCTTCTTCCTAGGTCTTAAGCGATGGAAGCCGGAGAAGAGGGAGAGAATGGGAGGGAGCGAATGGGAGGGAGAGAAAGAGAAAGGAAGCATTTCGGAGATGAATACCGGGAATTATTTGTACCTGTATCATACACGAAGAGAGAAAACTGTATAATTAGAGACGACGGAGGTAAAAGTTAGGAGGTACCGAGGGGCGGTCTTGGGGGAGCGAAGCGACCCGAGGATTTGCTCACTCTCTCTCTCTAAGGGGATTACACGGATACTTTTAACGAGTTTACTGTAAATTATCTAATTGTAGAGAGCTTCGACGATCCAATACCATTTTTCTTTCGACCGCCCATCCGGCAGTGACGAAGGAAAACTGCCACGTCGACGACCCCCTTAAACTTTTCGGCCTCTGATGAGCGTTCCATTTTAACCGCACTCCTAAGTACAATTTTAAATGTCACTTTCACCTCACCTTAAAGTCTACGGCTTCGAACATTTCTAAGAGCTCTCGAAGGTGTCGAAAAATTCGTCTGCGTAGTTTGATGGAGGACGCCAATTTCATGCGCTTTTTTCTGTCTCGCTTCGGGATTATTCGTCGTTATGTACAGGGTTACTTTTTAAGTTCGCCAGTTTTAGACGTCATCTGAGAAGCCTGCTTTCAAAATTCACTTGCCTTTCGTATATATACATATATATAATTTCTTTTCCTCCACATTTCACATCGACGATGATCGTTCCATTTAGACACCTTCGGCGCGTCCCGAAAAATTGCCCGGGAATAATTATACGGTTGTATTTGTATACCGAGATTCGCTTGTACTGATATATTTTTGCGAGAAAAGAAAATGGAAAAAGGAAAAAAAAAAAGAAATGGTACATCGCGTAACATGAACTGTAAAGAAGCCTCTCAGGGTTGACGTTTTACGGTCGACGCCGGGGAACGGACTTCACGGGGAATACACTTTTCTGCCAGAAATAAACCAGAAATCTGAATTGTTCCCTCGAATTTGGCTGTCGTGCTATCTCGAATGGAAAATACCCTTGCGAACTTTCCAACAATCGCTGTCGAATTTAACTCCACATTTGACAGCCTCGAGGTCCTTTCCCTCACCGGGTCGATTCCCTTAGAATGAAAGTATCTTCGATCGGTCGTAAGAAAAATGAAATATTTTTACAGTAACGTTGTTTAGCAACTGCGAGTTTATTTCGCATATCGTGGAACGTTTTTCGTGATACTTGATCGCAGTTAAAAGATGGCGTATCGAAAAATAAAACGTTTGTTGTTGTTTTTTTTTATTTTCCTCGTGATTATGACGTTTAAACTCTGTTAGTTAGTCTCGTGTTTCGTTAAAAAAAAAATCGAAGCCAGTGGTCAGCTAATCGAAGGTGAATTTCTATAATAAAATGGGAGTAAAATGGAGTTTGGCAGAGTCGCGAAGCAGTTTTTTCTCGGTCACTGCCCTGGTGGGAGGATTACTCAGGGCGGCCACGAGTATAATCGCGAAGGCCGCGCGAATATCCATTTCGCATCGCGAAATAATTAATTAAGCGCGGCCGACGAGGGAGCGAAACCGCGAATGCGATTCGCGGGGTCGCGTAGGGTTTGCGCGATAGATGTGTGACGTCATCTAGATGCGACGTCGAAGTGATATTTACCGTGGATCGAAGGGATCTGGTCAGTCGGCGGTCAGCCCTCGGAGGGTGAGGGTCGCGGTGGTCCCTGCGCGACGCGTTCCCTCTAAACGGCGGCTCCATGTATATCTCGACACGAAATGTGCGCTAGTTCTCTCGAAAACGTTGCGGGGATTAACCAGTTAACTGTGTCGACCTATTTGAAACGTGTGTTTTCATGACGAGTATACTCGTCAAACACAGCTAACTGGTTAAAATCCTGCGGATTCTATGATTTTTGTACCCGCGGGTATATTCGGGCTTCTCGATTCGACGCGAGGACCGGGACCTCCCTTGGCGACGACCAGGACCTTTCCGGAGGTCCCGAGGACCCGAAATATCCGAGGAGCTTGTAAAAAGTAAGTGTAAATAGAGGTAACCACGACACCGAGAGAGAAGCAATACCTTTAAGTCGCGACCGAACGGAGGTAGAGGTCCAGGATGATTCTTAAACGTCGTCCCCTTGGCAATGCACGATCTTCAACTCCGTGCGAAAGTATTTACGAGCGGTACCGATAACACCTCATGTATCTCCCTCGATAAATTATTTAGGAGGGTGGAAAAAAATTATTTTTAAAATTTATCAGGAAAAAATGGAGACCCATACTTAAAAGGTTAAAATATCGAATTGCGAGTATAGAACAGTATTCAGGGTTTCATGCGTCTAGTCTTGGCTTTTTATTTTTTTATTGTTTTTATTTGAGTTAGGACTTTTCAACGAGTATATGGAACCTCGGTAGAGTTTAATACTACTGATATATACAATTATTGATACGTGCATTCGGTACTTCTCGGAGGTACTTTCGCCCCCGCGAATCGTGGCTCTCTATCCTCGACCTCGGACAAGCATGGATGGGATTTCTTTTCACGTTGTATACAGTCTACGTTTTATGTAAGACTTGCGGACTGGCAAGGATGTAGATTCGAGGAGTAAAGCGACTATGGAGGAAATGGCCATAATTAAAGAGGCGAATAAGCGAATCCTTAAGCGGTGGTCTCCTGGACCACTCCGCGATAGAGCGAAAGAGGGAGTGTCGTGTAAAACTGCAAATTGATAACAACAAAAAAAAAATGGAAATAACTATTAGCCTATAAGAGAACAGGAAAAGCACTTTCTTGCGTAGCGTTGTAAGGCTTAAATCTTAAGATACAACCGCTGCGCGAGCACCGAAACGCCGATTTTCTTGGGGGGCGAATTTTTCTCCCTTTCTTTTTTTTCCCTCCAAAAAGGGAAAACGAGAAAAATGCTGCGACATTTTCCCCGAGGCTACTTTTATACCCGCCTCGAAGTGTTACTCGGCGATTAGCGACCGAGTGACTTTGTCAGCCGGAAATTATTCGACCGTGTTTATTATGGGTTTTTGGGTTTTTAAACATTTCCAACGCGAGAGCCTGCGCCTCGTCGATCTTTCGCTTTTTTGGGATCACTCTTCCTGATCGATCGTTAAGGGCGCCTTCGGATACGTCGGCGAATTCTCCCCCCTTTTTTTAATCCCGGAATATTTATCGTATCATTTTCAAATCGAGCTGTGTCCACTCATGGAAATGTTATTAATTATACGGGATAGATTTACTCAGCGCCGCGGTAGAATTTTTAAAAAACGATGTTCATCGAATTCCAGAGTCGACATCTCGTTGGGCCCTTTGACAATTGTCAAGATATTTTACAATCAACATATCGAGCGAGCGCGAGGGCGCAGGTATCGCTGAATAAAAAAAAGAAAAGAAAAGATGAAAAAAAAAATCGAAAAGCACGTGTCAGGCTTTTGGCGATTAGACGCGTGCTTGAAGAAAGTCGCGTTTTGGTAGAACGCAGCGAAGCTATACGAGCGCGTATATATTATACATATATGTACACCTACATATATATGTATATGTCTCTTTCTTTCTTACACCCGCGTATTACTTTCCAGAGGAGGGTATGGGAGTCGATTGTCGAAAGAATGAAAGAAAATCTGGAGAATTGGGAAGGAAGCTTTCAGACCTCGGGAATAATTTTGGCGCGCGGATTTCTTTACGCGCACGACGTGCTGGGAGGAATAAATTTTTCGACCTCTTTTTTTCTTAGGTGCGCGTGCATGCGTGAGTGGAAAGTGAGAGAGAGAAGCGTAGACGTGCGTGAGCCAGCGGATGAAAGAGAGCGCGAGGTTCGAGGAGACTTTTTTGAGAAACGATATCAGAGATTTCGAGAGAATCTCGCGCGATAGCGATAGGATAGTACCGAGGCCACATTGTCCTCGTACCGAGTCTGCCAAGTAATATACGGGTACGAGAGGGAGGGTAACTCTTTCGTGACTCTTCTTCTTTCTTTTTTAAAGGGCAAGCAATTGCAATGAGCGAGGAAAAGGAATTAAAAAGAAAAAGAAAAAAAAATAAGCAAAGAAAATGGGCGGTGATTCGTACGATCGGGCGCGCTGTTTCTCTCTTTTTATATCTCTTCTTTTTATCCAATCGAAAGCGGGGAGGGAAAAGGATTTCTTCGTCGCCCCGATCGTTGGGATCACTTTTGTATCCATTACTCGTGTCAATTGCTCTGGAAGCGGGGATATAAGTTACTCTCTCCGTACGTTTGCACTTTCCCAGCGATTGTTACTCAGCTGATTTATTAATTGGCCGCACGCTTTGATTATTTGTTAACCGGTATGCGAACATGAATCCGCCGTGTACGTAATGAACAATTGGGATGTGCGACGAGTTAATAAATTCCTATGGATTCGAAGGTAATGGCCGATTATTATATTTCTTATTGGTAGATCGAAGAGTGGGAAAAATAGTGTATCCCTTCTCAGGTTGGCGCCATTTGATATATATTTCCCGTTCGCGAAACTGGAGTTTATCATTCGCGAAAAGACGCGGTTGGGTCTCACGCCAAATACACTCCACGGTCCTGGTAGCACGTCTCGAAATTCCGAGCTTTACCTCTCTCTTCGCCGTTGGCTCAACTGTAATTCCTTTTTTCTTCTTCCGTTTTTTTTTTAGAAAAAAAAACCCTGACAATAGAGCCACTTTCGTTTCCTGGACGCGTCTCTCCCGGGATGCTCGATTTCTCGCGGATTCCAAGTTTCGCAAATTTCGGGCGAATTTGCACGTACGAGGGGCAGAGTAGAGTCTGTAAATAAGAAGGTGGAGAAACTGGCGTCGAAAATTGTGAAATCGTTCGAGGCCGCAATTAACGACTTTGAGGAAGATCATTGTTCTTCTTTAACATCCGATCACTCGGAGAGCCCGAGTCTCTTTTCGTGAGGGATGCATTACTTTCGCGAGTATCGATCCTAAGGTTGATTTCGATTTTCTTTTTTTTCTTACTTAGTCCTTTTCCAGGATCGAGCGATTTCGCGAAAGGGGGTAGAAGAGATGAAGGGAACTTTCAACCCGTTGCAGAAAGAGATCTCTTTCTGCGTCTAGCCTTAGAGACGCGAGGGAAGCGCACGAAGGAGGGGAGTGTACATAACAAAGATCTACCTACTAGTTTATAGTGCCTATATGATAAGAGTGATAGTATACCGTAGAAATGCCCTCCCCCGTCCCGTCCTTCTTCGTTCTGCTCTGGAAGTTATCCCCCCCCCCAAAAAAAAAGGTACATAAAGAAAAGGAAAAAAAAACGAACTCGCCGTGAAAGAAAAGTGCGGACAAAAAAAAGGCCAAAAATATTTTTTATTTTTCATATACCCGTAGCGCGGATCATGGACTACGTATGTACATATATATATATACACGTTCACCCGCATACACAAATCTATATATATATATAAATATATTTATATAGATATAAATATATATTTTTGACGCGGCTGTCGAGCTTGTGTGTGGAGGGAACGGGAACGATCGCTGTATGACGATGTCGACTCCTTTACGGAAAATCGCTCGTTTTGTCTTTCCCTTCTGTGTGAATTCTTATTCGTAGTACTAGTACGCTTTGTATGCCCGGGGTCGTTTTTTGCGAGGATCCTGTCCCAGCGAACGACGTTTGCCCGATGTACTTGCGCCAAGTGTCACGGATCGCCCATTACGCGCCGAGAAAAATCAGTCCTTAGAAGTCTGTTGAAATAATTTGAGAAAAAATGCTTTTGTCGATCGAGTGGAAATTTTTCCCCAGAATTCTTTGCAGCGATTTTAGGAGGTGCGATGCGAGCGAGATGAGATTTTTCGAAATTGTCGATAGGCGATCCGTCAAAATTGTGGCTAGGCCGAGTTTAGGCGTCCTCGTTGATTTAATTTTTGCGCGGCGCGTTTGCCTAGCGAAACATATACACGTTGAGACTGGATTGCGAACGTACAAAACAGAACTTTATTATACCTAATGATAATGATATGAGATTTATCGGGAGCTGTGAGACCAGAGGCGAGAGAGAGGCTGTGCCTCGTGCATTCGAAGTATCGTGATGGTTACCATTTTCGGGGAGAGAGAGAGAGATATATGTATGTATGAAATGAAAGATCTATGGTTAAGATTTAAGGGAGAGATTCTTTATGGACCATCGATGCTGTCAAATCCACGTGCACTGGGTGTAGTGATATTTAAGGAGGAGCCCCATTTTTTCTTCCAAGATTCTTTACGGTTTTTCATCGTAATTGGAGGGCACTCTCTTTATCCGACGTCTCGATCTGCGAGGGAGGTTATTTCGATTGTTTAATTATTCTGAAAATTACGTCTGGCCATTTGTATAAAGTGGAAAAAATTGCGGTGGTCTCTGTGATCATCTGTTCGTGATACTAACACGGCTTGACCGTCGTTAATGGCTAATGCTAATTAATGTTGGGATTATTTAGGAAGGGGCGACATTCTTCGGGGGATTTTTCAAGATTTTAAGAATTACGGAGGGGAATTTCATTTTGAATTTAATTTTTTAATGATTTTAGAGTCGCTCGTTGTCGAGACGTCGAATGGGAGGACGCTGGGGTGCATCGGACGAAACTTTATTGCGAATAAGAATTTAATAAGTCTACGATAATCTACGTTAATTATATGATAACTATTATCGTCGAGAGGTTTGCAACCGTCCCTCTACGACTCCTAGAATTCGTTGGCTCTCATAGATCTTTATGCGCGTGCAATTACTGCGTGTACAATTATCGTGTGCGTCATGAACGAGGAGTGGTTAACTCCTTTGATCTCGTTACGGTTAATACTGGACAGGGTGTAATATTATTGCAATTTTTCGCCAATTTTTTAACTTGTATAAATTCATCGCCGGCCATTAAAATCGTAACATTTGAAAACAGTGATAATAAATACACTAAATTATGAGAATTTCTAGTTTTTTCAGCATCGGATGAAATTTTAATACTCATACATGCGGATTTGGATTTCGATGTCGATTTTTTATCATTCTTGATATTGCCATTTTAATGTCCGCCGGTGTCAGGTCATTAACTAATTAATTAATTGCATTGAGATTATGGTCTGTCCAGAGCTGGATCATTTTTTCCGAGGTCCTAGACCTCGGGAGGAATTTTTCGGCGAATATGAGTGTTTCGAATATCGAAAAAAGAAATGAAATACGACACGGTAGCCAGCAAATTGGTACCTGGGGGGGCGCAACTGTTATATCGAGATGTTGACAATTTGTATTTATTTTGTAATATCGTACTAATCCGCGCCGTGTATATCGAGAGTTGACGTCCTCGAAGAGTCGTCGTGTAACAATTGTACACCGAGACGTTAATTTTTGGCTTCGTCGTCAGAAGAAAAAAAGAAAAGAGGAAAGAAAGAAAGAAAAAAGATCGCGCCTTTTTATCAGACAGAAAAATCCGATCCCGAGAACGTTCGTTTAACTTTTTCTTTTTTTCTTTTCATCGACCGATTAGGAGCTCGCGATTTAATCCTAAGGCGAGCCGTGTGATATCGAGGGAAACAACGAAAATCGTTGGAAGAGATTTTCTTTATTTTCTTTACCTTTCTTTTTACTTTTTCTTTGCCTTTTTTTCTCAGTCGTTTATGTACAGCCTAAGTTAGGTTGCGCTTCGTGGCGAATTGTGTAATTTTATTTCCGTCTAAGAGAGAATCCGTCAGGAATGGCGATACAGGATTATTTTTCACTCCGAGAAATTTCAGTTTGAAGAAATTAACGAAAGAAAAAAAAAAAAGAATAAATAAACAAGAAACGAGACCCCAGCTTCAGGAATTTCGGGTCTGGAAGTTTACGAGAGCCACTTCTCGCTCTTCGTTCCAATCTGGGGTTTCGTTGTTTCTTTTTTTGACCCGATAAAATTGAGAAGAGAAAAATCAACAAGAGAAGAAACGAAGCTCCAATGCCAGGAATGTTGAATTCGCAAATCTTGCCTTTTAACTCCTCCGTGGAGTTTCGTTGTTTTTCTCGAGTTGAAAAAAAAAAATGGAAAAAAGAAAAGAAACTTTAAAAAATCCTTTTGCAGTATACGAATTTCGCCAAATACACGTTTTATTTGTCGTAAATGAGAGTGTATCGATAGGTATGTCCCACTGTACGCCCTTTCGTCTTGCTTTCCCTTAAATAGCGTCCAGGGCCGGCGAGAAAGAGAGAGATCCGCGCATTTCCTTCGACAAGCGACTTTTCCGCTTTTCCGAGCGAACGAGACAGGGGAGAGATTTCATTTGGTAATGATTAAGAGTTAAGCGAGTTATAAAATTGCGAGAAAATATCGAAAAAAGAAAAATACAGTACATACATACACACACACCTCATACACATTGCGAAGAGAGGGGGCGCGCGAAAGTAGCGGCTTTTGCGAGGGAGAAAAAAAAAAGAAATCGCAGCGGAAAAGGGAGAGAAAGAAAACACGCAGATTTATGAAGTCATGGGCGCATATAAACTCATGGACATGGTATATATGGAGTTACAGTAGCCTGGAGGCCGATTTTGTATTTTAGAATCTAGTGAAAATGACAAAAGGGAACGAGTCACGGTTTTGTAACTTTCACCAGGGTGAACGTGTGAGATACTTCACGCGAGAAATCTCGACAACCGTGCGGAGCGAGATATGAGAGAGAGAGAAAGAGAAAGGACTTATACCCCGAGGAAAAAAGTTTATCGACTTAAAGAAATATGCATTGCTACAACGATAACCTGCGATCAAATACGTCCGAAGAAATGTTAGAGTAAAGAAAATTCGTTTATATATCAACGATATATGTATTTGTTTCGGTCAACCTTTTTCTCAGTGTACGTACATTCGGGAGATTGAAATTCATTGGAGGTTAAAGTGGCTCACGTAGTCGTATCAATAATATTTCGTAACGAACGGGAAAATGCGTTTGTAAATTCCATATATCCTATGTCCGTGGTGTAATTACACGTAGTCGCGTAAAAAGCGAGGATTAAGGAGGGGCGAGTGAATCTTTGCACGAATGGTTTGAATTGCGTTTGAATTTCGCGCCCGCTGCGAGAGTCGATTTTATCGGCGTGGCGTCGGAGTGAGCGAAAGAGAGAAAACGAATATATGGAGCGAAAGGGAGAGCGAGATGCGTCGAATTTGCGATTGAATCGACGCGAGCATTTTGTATTTTGCGAGACGTCGGGAGTTTTGCCCTCGGGAACGGCTCGGGCCTCCCGAGAGCTTTTTGTATTACCCTCGATCGAGGTCGGGGGCTCATTTGCTTGAGACACGTCGAAACGACGAAAGAGGAGTCGCGAGAGACAGAGAGAGAGAGAGAGAGAGAAGAGCGTGACAGGCACGAGGAAACATTGGCATGACTTTTTGTAATATTGGTGCGCCAGACTAACCATTAATTAATCGTATATACTTTACTCGAATATGCATTATTAATGGGGAGCATCGAAAATAATAAACAAAAAAATGCCCAAAGAAGATCGCCCGGAGTTCTTTATTGTTTAATAGTTCATTATTTGTGCCCATAATTATGAAAGTGGTCTAAGTCATATATTTTTTGTTTCGAAATTACATTGAATTAATTTCGTTTGAAATAATATGGCGTGAAATAACTGATAAACTCATTTCTTTTTTAATTATGAAAGTGGTCTGTCATATATTTTTTGTTTCGAAATTACATTGAATTAATTTCGTTTGAAATAATATGGCGTGAAATAACTGATAAACTCATTTTTTTTTTTTTTCATTTTGACTTAGACCACTTTCATAATTATGGGCACATTTATACCCTCTGCCGAGAGGCGTCTCGATTTTCGAGGCAACGCGAATTTCGCGCAAAATCCTATGAAATCTCCGAAGTTGGGGAGGAACTCTTTCGAGTTTCTCGATTCGCGGGGGACTTGATTTCGTGACCTTGGGTCGCTTATCACCGAGCTTATCGGATTTACGAGCCTCGGAGGCTCGCGTGCGTTTTCCGCGCGTTTCCGCGAAGGGACGTATTTCTGTGTCTATCGATCAAATATCTCGAGCCTGGAAGTCGGGGGTGTCTCGAAAGCCCGGGGACAGTGGTTTTTGTGACCTCCTCGCTTTCGACACCTCCTCGGAGGCGGGAAGAAGAGTTTCCGAAATTGGCCATTCCAAGATGGCCGCCTCGGCCGAGGGCCCGCGGATCAGGCGAGAAAAACCGCCCTTCAAACTCTGTTTCTCCAGGCAGTGGGAAACCGGTCGTTCCGATGCTTCCGTCTCCAAGGCCAATGGTAAATACCCTATCAATCGATGCGATCGATTGGATTTTCGGCATTGAAAAGCGCACGAAGTGACTACTCACCGAGAAAATCGCGACGTCTAAAAGTACGCGCAAATCGGCACGCAGGGAAAGAGAAGAACTCGATACCTGGAAATAATTTCACGTTCAGTGATGCAAATTGTGGACGAGCAAGCAAAAGAGGAAAGGTTTGAGATAATGCAATGGTGATTTAATTTCGATTCAGTGGTATTTATAATTATCGAGGTATGGTCTTCTTTCGCTTTAGATATCTAGGACTTGAATTTTTAGGTGTTGCGGATTTCTGCCGAGTTATGGGTGCACCTCTCACCTTAAAGGTTCCATTAATTTCCTGTTTTTTTTTTTTTTTTTTATTTTTCAGCGAACGTCGTCACTCCGAAATTCTACTCTCGGGAAATGGAAAATATGCAACGAGTGGACATTAGCGAGACCGTGAAGGAAATCGAGAAGCAGGAGAGCAAAAATCCCAAGGATCATTATCGCTGGCCTCTTTTGACTAGTCATAAGTAATTGGATCAGTTTTTTTCATTCTATTATATACGCTTTCAATTTCCTCGTTTGAGTTATCATGGACCTCCTAGTGGAGTTAAAAATCTTCTTAGACGTAGAACCGCTTCGGAATATTAAAGTTCGACTCGCGCAAAAATCGACCTCGATTAGAAGATTCATCTTCGATACTTTGTTTCTTTTTTAGCTACGGTTGGTGGCACGAAAAAGGAATACACCCAAGAGATCCGAAATTCGATTTCCACAAAAAAACGTCGGACCTCGTCAGCTTCCAGATGAAGATTTACGCCGAAGACCGGAAACTCAAGGGCCTCGGATATTGAGACGAATAAAGCGATTTTATTTTCTTAAACATTCCGTCCCGAATTTAGGTGAGATTTTAGACAGAGAGGACATTTAAAAAGACACCGAAAATGTGCAGTCTCCCTATTCCGAATAGGAGAGAATCGCACTATTGTAACAATGCTTAGAATAATTGTTAGTACACCAACGCTAAATACCGGATCCGTATTGTAGTCACCGGACGCGGTGAAGTATTAATTATTTCAAATAAAATATATATATTCCAATTTTCTACTTCACCTAACCCGGCAATTAATGACACACACGAAAGTGTAAATAAATATACTCGTTTACAGGTATTCTGTAGGAGAGCGGAGGTGGGCGTTTGAATTTTGGCGCGCGTCACGTGGGCGGTCCGCTGCGGCGCGATCGATTCAGCAACCGTGGCGACATCTCGCATCGGTCGAACGGCCGGCCAATCAGCGTCGCGCTCGCGCGCCCGTTTCGAGATATCTCGAAGTTCTCGAGCAATTGGAGCTCGCCACTGGCGATAGTTTAAGCGCAGTGCGACCAGTGGCAATTGAAGAGAGGAGGGTTTGACATTATTCCGCCAAAAATGAATCCCGGCGTGGACGAAGAGACACGGATACGCGACGACGTCGTCGATAATTCGGAGGAGATATCGCCGCCCAACAGGTGAGACCCATTTCCCGAAGGTGATCGCGATTTCGCCAAGACTCGGCTGACTCGAAAGGCGCGAAATGCGCGTCGGCGCAGTTACCTGTTGCGCGCCTGTCTCAGGCAGGGTGTGCAGGTGCACGACCGCGCACGCAGGTAAGGTTAAGAAACCCTCTGGCCGACTATTTTAGCCCCGATTCTGTGAAAATCACGTACCCCTCGACTCCCGGAATTTCGCCCTTCCAATCCGAAGCCCGACCGTGGATATTCTACAGGCTGTAACCTCCAAAACCCTTCCCCATTGCGCGCCTATTTTGGCCACCTTCCCTCCAAAATTTCCACGGTTTCCGGCCCCCGTGAAAAGTGGAAAATCCACTTTTGGCCCTTTCCGAGGCGCAAGGTCACCATTTTGAGGTAAAGGGACCCTCCCGTGGGGACGCCAGGCCAGGATTCCTGCGTTTTCGTTCTCTGGAGACCGTTCGGACGTCTTTTCACCTTTAATTGGGTACTTGGTGTTTATACTGCACGAAGGTTTTTTTTAATTTACTTTTGGCTTTTTTTGCACCTTTTTTTATTGCTTAAATGCTTCGTTTATTAAGTGGCTTGGCTTGTTCGTCTATTTTACGTGGATTGTCTTTATTCTTGGGGAGATGATCTTGCATTGAAATTTTCTGGAGCTCCCTGATCGGTTATACAAGTAATTTTACAATTGTTAAATATTATTCGTTGTAAACTTAATTTTCTACTTTTGTATTCTTCTGGCACTTGTGAACTAATCATTTGAGCTTTCCTTGCCGTGGAATTATTTTTTTACTTTCTGGAAATTAGTCGGAAGTTCTTTTAACTCCGAAAAGGCACTTACTACTTGCACGGTATAAAACTTGCTTTAATTTCCCTTTACGCTTACATGGAAGTTTTATATTATTTAATCGTTCATTTTGTACTTCATTTATGTTCATCTTTTGCATCTTTACTGCAATATCTGAAAGATATTTCGGAGCCTTCTCGAGCTAATTATTACTTTGTAATACTTGTTTTATGTTAATTCTTTGTGCTCTGTAAATAATCGCATGCCTATTTTCTGCTTTAACCGCTTGTTGCAGGTGTAGTGTTCGCTTCGCTTAATACTTCCTTCTGTTGCATTGTAACAATTCCCTTTTCAAATCGTTGTGTGTGCCAGTACATCCTAAACTTTTCAAGTGATTTGTGACAGAGTTGGTAAATGCAATGAGCAAGGAATTACCGTCTTCGCCTTGGTGGAAAAGGTTGTTTTTCGTTTTCTTCAAATGAAACTTGGAATCGATACATCCAGTTCTGTAATTCTCCGGAGTCTGATCGTTTAACGTCGTTACATTTAATTTTCAGCAAACGGATACGCCTGGACGATGGTTGTAATAATAATTTAAACAGTACTCTGAATAGCATTTCTAAGAGTAGCGTACGATGGTCTTGTGCCAGCGATGCCAGTTTGGTAGAACCAGAGATTTTGGAAGACATGGGAGTCAGTATGCTGGAGGATGAAGAAGTAAGCTGTGAAAGTCTCAAAAAATTACAATCACAGGAATGCACCATTTCTCCTACTAGCTCCGAGTCCAGCCGTCTGATGCCACCAATTGAAAATGAATTACACAATAATCGTGATGCAATATATAGAACTTCCAGCTTTGATACGGTCAGGTATGAGAGAAGCGATATTAAATTTCTTATAAATGACTAACTTTTATCGAGTGCATCTGAAATATGAGACAGTTATTGTTTGCCCAGAAAGATGCCAAAATTAAAATACAAGAAGTGCGTACGAAATATTTTTACTTAGTGTCTATGCACTTCAAGGACCGAGTTCAAAACGAATTTTTTTTGGCTTTGATCGTTTGGGACTTGATAAGTTATAATATTGATAATCTTTTCGCTAAATCTCATAAAAAAAGACAATGTGTATTAATATGCAGCTAAATGCGTGCAGGTAGATTTAATTATGAGATTTCGGACTCATGATAAAGATGATAGGGAAATGTATACGAGAGAAAATTGTTTTTCATTGACATTGATAAGATGAACTAATCTAAGATAGGTACGTTTGTATTCAATGAGAGATTTGAACACAAATGTATGTCCTGTATCGATAGAAAAGTATCGGACATAGGTTAATATTATTCTTAATCACAAGATATGGTTTTGAAAGGTCGGAGCAAGATCTGTACGAATTAGATGATCCGACAATTTATACAACTATGGGTAACGAATCTGGATATACTTCAAGAGTGGACCCGGAAACATTTGGCGAAACAAAGGAAAGTTTTAATAAAGAAGACTTATCTGAACCGGACAAATTAGACCGGTCGACTAGTATGGAAACATTCTATTTATACAGGAGAAAGAAAAGACCTTCAGTCACAGGGGAAGACAAGTTTAACAAATTATCCGATGAAATGATCTTAATGATCCTTAAATGGCTTCCAAAAAGATGTTTGGTAAATTAATATATTTTGTACAATATTTGATCATTTCTCTCTCGAGATTGAAACTAACTGTCAAGGCATTTTAGGTACGTTCGATGCTGGTTTGTAAAAGATGGTGTCAAATAGCGCGTGATGAGGCTCTTTGGGCTCGTCTAGACCTCGGTGGTAAGGTTTTGGTCGAAGGAACCCTAGGTCACATCCTGCCTCGAGGAATACAAATTCTTAGACTTGCGCAGGCTGAAATAGCTGATCCAGTATTCCAACCAGGCAGCGATGTAATTAATGACAGCTACGTTAGTAAATTGCAGTACTTGGATCTTTCAATGTCCGTTATTTCTCCCGAGGGCCTAGCAACTCTGTTATCGAAGTGTAGACATTTAAAGAAATTATCCTTAGAGAAATGTATATTGAACGAATCATGCTGCAAAGCAATTAGTAAAAATGTCGATCTCGAAGTGTTAAACCTTACGATGTGTGAGGGGATGAATATTAAATGCATTAAAAGTTTAATGAAACTGAAAAGGTACGTTCGTTATTTTCTGTATCTTATTTTATCTTTTTATTACGGTTATCATTTGCTAATTATAAACTATTGTTTTAGCCTGAATGCCCTCAATCTGGCCTGGTGTGGTTTAGCCACTGATTGTATGGCATTACTTTGCAAATCTTTGCCTACATCTGTTACTCGACTGAACATTGCTGGATACCGCAAGACCATGACAGATGACAGTAAGTTAATATTTGACAATTGGTGACGTTTTTTTTTTTACTTATACAAGCCACTTTTGATTTGCTTTGTTCGTTGATTTCATGAAATGGAAGACTGATGTATCTTTTTTTTACTTCAAGATGTGAACGAACTCGTGAAATGCTGTCCAGATTTAATAGAGCTCGATTTGAGTGATTGTACTATGCTGACAATTAACACAGTGAACAGTCTCTTGAATCTTATAAAGTTGGAACACTTGTCGTTAAGTCGGTGTTACAGTATTCCACCGTCAACCTACTTGAGACTGGCATACATGCCTTCTTTACTCTACTTGGACATCTTCGGTTTGATGGCAGAACCAACACTTATATCTCTACAAGCTAATTGTGGTGGCACTGAAATCAATAAGTTCCTATTCAGTTCGGTAGCTAGACCAACCGTAGGGGTTCGGAGGACCAGTATCTGGGGGCTTCGAGTCAGAGATTGATGAGAACGTTATCGAATACTCAAATGACTTTTGAAGGCCAAATAATGTTTAAAAAAAGAAAAAAAAACACCAAAGGCAAGATCAATGAATTTTGTTGTTTGCATCGATAGAAAAATGAGTGCCTTCATCGGATAGACTGAAGTTTACTTTGTCGATTTAAGATGGACTTAGGGAATGTTACTGTAGGAAGAACCTTTTATATAGAATACTTTTAGGGACACGTTAACGATATTTGTTTTTGAAAAGATAGGCTTAGGAAATGGTGAATTAACATTGTTGAAACTAAACCGAATCTAATTAACTTTCCTTTTGTACATATTACTGCGAAGAATTGCATATACACATCGGAGCGATGGAATCTAATCTTGGAGCTATGCTTCGCTTGTTCAATGTTTAAGTGCACCGATTGAATAGCAAACCATAGATCACGGCAAACTATTTTACTTGTACTCTTATCAACATCTCGATGATGTCATTTAGAAAATAATGAGGGTATTTAAGCTGTCTCGAATCGTGTACAATATTACATCCGAGGATCTCTGAGAAGTAATCATATTTTTAATATTTTTCCACGTAATGACATGATTGTTATCAATTTGTACAATATACTAAATCAATTCTTTACGAGTACAATGGCAGATGTGATTAAGTGGCGATTAAATGTAATATGTCCGTAATATCGTTTCTAACATCATTGTTGGTTAATATCGGGCATTATAGTGTATTTATATAGGATCCCCATGAAAATGTGTTCCAAGCCAAAAGCCCATTTACCACGAGAATTTTACACTAGTGTGATGAACTGACGCTTTTGGAAGTCCTCAACCTATGAGAATTTTATAATTTGTGATTAATTTCGAGTTATCTAGTATTAGAGAGTCAGGCCGTCTGTAATGTTTTCAAAAGTAGGGAGAAGTTTTCGGCAGATCAGTACGGCGCAATCAATCGTTTACGAAAGATGACAAAGTATTGTGTAAAATAAATTGTTTATAACAGAATATTAATCATAAAGAATTGTATACAACCGACTGGTAACAGTAAAGAACGATCGATCTCAAACAAATGCGCATTTATTAATTATATTCACTGTCTGCTTGCATTTAAAAAAAAAAAGGAAACGGACATATGAACAATGATACAACGTCGGGTATATACAAATGTCATATTGAATTAGTATCCATGACTTAGTCTTGATACCACATTGTGCTGTTTAGTGCTTTCAGCTGTTTTTTAATCTTTAATTGTTTATGCCGTAAATAATATATCGAGATATTAACAAGAAGAATCTATTAGGAACATTGTGGATTTTAAGTAACTTATGTACATCTCTTCTGTGGCATGATCGACAAAGACACTGGGGTGGAGGTTAACTTCCATCGCATAAATGCTGTTCACTTTAGGCAGGCTTGCGTATGAATTGATGAAAGAATTCATCTCACATTAATTTTGTGCGCGCAATGCGTGTTAAATTTAGATTCAAATTGACTACATTACCTACATCACCGTAGGTAGCTTAAAATAATGGAATTCATGTATGATTACCCCTTTCAATATTTCTCAGCTACATCTGTCGCTTTTCTCGGATATTAAAACACTTCGAGTCACCGTGACATTTCTTTCCAACTATCTTGCGATTGAAACTGAGAGGTGCACAAGCAATTGTCATCAACGCTTCGAGGGTAGATAAATTCCACCTTGACGATTGCTGTTTAGACCCCCGTCAACTAGATATTATTTTTGGATCAACACATTTTCATAGATACTGAAAATGAATTTCAGGCCGAAGCCAGTGTCGGTGCAGCTTCTATCGCAGGTACATCTCGTTGCTTCTCCGTAACATTATGGGTTTCACTTTCACCTGCGTAAATCGATTTTGATTCTTGTCGTTCCTGCTCGCTTTGCCATCGTACCTGCAAGAACAAATAGACAATGTAAATTTTTTAGACATGATCTACACTTAAACCGTTCGATCGCTTTTATAAACTAGTGGATACGTGTAAAATTAAATATTTTAAAGTGAAAGAATTACCTTCTGTTTGTGCTGCCTTACGGCATCCATACATCTGTCCATGACCATCTGTTCGGTCAGGACACCATCCTCCGAAGCGTAGGCTGCGGCTTGCCATGCGACACCCAACTTAGCCAATTCTCGACCAGACATACCTTCTGTAATCTCAGCCAATTTACTACACAATGCTCCGTAATCAAACTGTGCCACTTTTAATCTTCTCTTCCCCTCCGCTGCTGGTTGCAGAACGAATTTTTCAAAGTACAGTCGAACCAATCGTTCACGTTCTTCTCTTCCAGGCAACTGGAATTCCACCATTTCATCGAGGCGGTCGTTCACGGCCCAGTCGAACTGTTCTGGCGTGTTCGATGCGAGAACAAGCATGAACTTGTTGCTTTGCTCTCCGGTTCTATACAAAAATGCGTTCAACGTGGCTCTTAGGTCTTCTGAAATGTGTTCGCTGGATCTTTTTCGTAGGAAGGCATCTGCCTCGTCGATGAACAATAAAAGTCCTCTCCTTGATGTCGACGCCCAATCGAAGACTTTGTGAATCGCAGTCACCCCGTCCCTTCCTAATGGTGCAACGTCACCTCCCGTAAGAATGGCATAATCCATGCCAGAATGTTCTGCTAATTTCTTCGCAAACATGGTCTTGCCTGTTCCAGGTGGACCGTGCATTAAAATATTTCTGTACATGCCACGATTGTGTTTAGTGTTTTTCGTCGCTATCGCAATATCTCGCAAACGCTCCTCAAGTTTTGGTGCCAAAACAACGCCTGACAGAGCATCGGTTTGTTTGGTCGCTAACTTCTTCACTGCTTGAACAGGGTGTCGTACGGAATCCAATATGGAAAATCTGGACGTCTCTCGTACCAATGCTGGCTTTCCTAGACGTGCCTCGATGTATCGTGCAGCCACACCGGTTGAACCTTTTGCAGAGTACACGCCAAAAGCTACGAGAGACAAGCCACCAGCGGCTGCGAGGATCTTGTCCCAGTCCTGAAGAAGGGCGGACACTCCTGAGCCTAAGACGGAACCAGCAGTCCTGAAATGACGAATGTAATGAAATATTTATATCAAATCTAGAATTAAATGGTCCAATGGTCGACTTACTTTATGGACTCGAGTACGGTGACTCTGTTTTCCGATGCTTTCAATCTAATCTGCTCTAAATTGAGATCCTGATTTTCTCTATCGATTTTTGCTTTGGCTCTTAACTCCGCGTCAAGTTTTCGCATTTCATTCTTGTGCCTCAGATCCATTTCGTGCTCGATCGTTGCCTTTCTCATCGCTTCTTGCTTTGCAACCGACTCTTCTTGTCTTCTAAGATTTTCTTCATTCATTCTCTGCTGTTGACTAAGTTGATCGTCATAACGTTTCCTAGCTAACTGGTCCTGATACTGTGCTCGCATCTGATGTTGTCTCGTTTCTTCTTGCATAGTTTTCCTGCGCTCCTCTGCTTCGATACGTTTTTGCTCGCCTTTCAGTTGCTCAATTCCAGCTTCATATTTTTTCATCTCTGTCTGAACCTCTGCTTGCCGAGTCGCCTCCTGAAGCTTCGACAGTTCCAAGGCATCTCTGGCATGAGCTTAAAGTATTATGAACATATAAATATTAATAAACTCCTAATTGTAAAGGACTACTAATAAATTCTCCTTCGATTAACTCGACATCGAATCCACTCTAAAATTAAGAGATTTACAAGCATTCCACAACCTTCAAGAAAACTTGAAATTTGGCATTAATGCCACAATTCGGTAAAACAATTTCTGCGTCCAACTCAACAAGGGGAATCCCAGTTTATTAATCAAGATTAACTGAAATAATAAAACCACACGTGACATTGCATGGACTCCGTAATTACACATTTTGTGATAAAAACGATTTCATCATGGGGACTTTGCATCATCCAGACTCATCTAGAGAGGGAGACGTATCGATGCGGCATGCGAAGCATGGCATTCCTAACCTCGAATAGCGGCTTCCCGCTTACGTAATATTATATAATGTAGACACCGATCGGGCGTAAGTTATCAGAAAAAAATACCGTACGAGATCTTTCGAGCTCCTTCGCGGCATTCGCTGCTCTTTCCAGCGCTCTGGAGTCAAATCTGTAGGCCTCCATTTGAGACGCGGTTAGGGGCGTCCTGGGGGAAGACCCATCGCCCGAGTCCCCTGCACCACCGGACGCCGGTGGTGGCACCAAATGCGAAAAGTCTTGCGGTGGCTGCGCACCCCGATATCCGAATAACCACGACATTTTCTCCGATCCGTAGCGCGTACGTTCACGTCGAAACGAGACTTTGCCACTGTTCTTTACGACCGAAACCGAGAGCTTCTACAAAGTGAACCTCAAAATCATTCACGTGCACGACTCCAATGGACGTTCGGAACGAATGAACTTCGGACCGCAGGCGAACCGGCAGCAGACGACACATCGAAACGACTCGAACGCGAATCAACATGGCCGCCCCGGTTGCCGCATAGATGTATGAATTTTTTATTTACATCAACGCGATCGTTTATTACATTTCGTGATAATTGTTCCTTTGGACGGGAATCAAGGGCTTGATCAAAGCGAATTTAAATTGGTTACCTTTGACACGATGGATTAGTAAATCAAAGATACTAATAGCCTATTTATTAATTAAATTTTGGTATTTTTACAGAAACTCGATTTATGACACGATTCCTTTGGAGGTGTTCAGGGGGAGAAACAAAATCACAATGTGATTTTTTTTAAGTCTATGTTGAAGAAACTAGGCTGAAGATTTTTTTCACGGTGGGTTCTTTGGTTAGAAATTACCTCTGATCTTTATTCTCAGTATCAATTGACAGAAGTATTTTGAACATTTTCTAGGAGTTTCATTTTCAACTGAAATGTTTATAAAAATAATACGTTTCAATCATTTCTCGATGCGCCGTTATACCGATTTTATGTGAATCATACGTAAGGAAGCGTGGGAACGATAGTGTCACAAGTTATAAAATGCGATCATTTCGATTCGCTTTAAATTATCCCTTCCCTATATTTACACTCGACATTTATCACATAAAAGATCTACTAATATAATTATAACGTTAAAAGAAAATTGATTATCGAAATTCGAAACCTCAAGTTTTTAAATGTATGAATTCTGTTGCGGTCTACCTTGTAATGTCATTCCAATTCATCTTGACCGATAGCAACGGACTAGTACAATGGTGTTTCTGATACTTCATAGCACAGGAAACAAAAAGAAATACATTTGTAGTCCAATGTTATTTACATATTTTAGAAGAAATTGTATATTCATGTTTCCAGCATTTGTGATAATGGATCTTCATCTTGTGCCATACCACGCTTACGTATTTTTCACGTTGAACACTTTTTTTTCATTAAAAGAGTATCCTTCAAACTTACTTTATTGTAAATGTGCAAGGTGCTTTGATACGATTCTTAAAAGTACCAGTATTGCCTCGAATTACTGTTAGAGACAGATAAATGACAATTATACTCTAATCTAACAATTACAGTATGGCATGTTGTAAAAAAAAAAAAAGAACCCCAAGATGTATGAATATCTTTTACTCCATAGTACGTAGTTGGAAATAGTTTCATCTGTATAAATTGAGTTTTGCTTCAAATGCGGCAAATTTTAAAACGCGCTGTGTACGTGTATCGGAAGGCTGGAGGCTACTCCGGATCAGGTTTCGTTGAGCCTTCCTCGTCATGAGTGGGACTGTGCCACGTTAATCTCTCCTCGTAGAACCTAATTACAATTTGTGGACACTTTTCATTGGCAATACGTGCTGGTACTAAATCCGCGTCATCCGTTCCCTTCCATTTCATGAGGAACATCAGTTCGCCACTGGAGTCGGTTGCACCGATAATACGTTCAGGTTCCAAGTTGCGATCAAATCCTAGAAAAGGGAACAATTTTAATGACACCGATTTTGCCTTCTGAAATAGATTCTAACTTTCAGGTTCCTACCTTCAGGTTTCTTATCGTCTACTATTTTTTTCTTAGCTTGTGTAGGAGTTGGCGTGCTTGACCCCTTTCGTTTCTTCTGCTCCTTTTCTTCGTGACGTTTACTCGCAACGGCAGCCTCTTTCTTTTTACGCTGCTCTTCAAATTGGGCAATCAGGTCAGGACAGTCCAAATTTTCTTCTGGTTCCCATGTGTTTTCATCATTGGAATACCCTTTCCATTTCAGAAAATACTCCACCTTGGGTCAACATTTTTATTTTAATTAATCCACCCAATTACTGCTTCACGCTAATACAGCAGAAACTCGATTTTTTACCTTTCCTTTTACCACTCTGCGATCGAGCACCTTCTCGACACTAAACTCTTCCTCCGTTTCTCCTTCCGTTGCTGGAGAATCCTTTGACTTACTCATTGTGTGATTAACGATCAACTACAAAATGAAAATCATTTTTAAGCCTAATATTTCAGGTACCTTAATTCAGCGAAACATCTCAATCTATAATATTCTATAAATTAAAAGTAAGTGCAGGATATGGAGCGGTAGTGGTATTGCAGGGAATCTACTCATGCGTTACTTAAAATGACAACAAACTAGTCTTATTAAATTGCGAAAGTGTATAGAAATAACAATTAGAAATATCGTCGCAGATATTTAATGGCCTGATATCTATGTATCAGTTCCTGCGATCTCATTTCTCAATCAGGCAGTGAAACAAAGAATGCAGATGCATTTTCACGCGGGACACAATGTCAGTTGTGCGGCATCGGTGTGAGTGCGAAACATTAATTGTTGGACCAGCTATTGTTAAGTGCTCGAGGTGAAATACTTTAGCGGAGAAATGATCCGCGGAGAAAAATCGATACATACACAAAAATGTGCTCTAAGTTGAAATAACCAATTGTATTGCAAAATGGAGGGCAAAATGGCGGGATACTGCGGCTCTGAAGCCGCCTTTCGTGTATGCAATTATTGATAACTAGTTGACAATCGAACGATTCACACTTACGCTGTACCGTTAAGAATTTCCTGGACGGGAAAATCACTCGAATTCTGCTCAAAATCTCAAAATGACACCGTTAATAACAGTGAAATCTTCTTCCGACAACGGACATCGACCGACGCGTTGCTTCTGGCGCTTTTAGCGTCTTGCCGCGAAAACTTCAGGGATACCAAGCTGTGGTAGCGAAAATTCCTAGATTTTCCGCAAAAGAATGGATGCATTCAGAGGGGACAACTGTTAAGTGATCGGTTAGCACTCATCTGCTGAATGGGTACGTTCACTGAACATGTTTACTGATCAGACCATTCTGATCGCCATTTTCAGCAGAAATCGCAACATGTTCCCAACTCATCGGTAACCGCTTTTCTCCTCTGAATGCACCCATTCTCGTGATCATTCTTCGGACCTTGAAAAGTATCCGTATCCGGCCATCTCCTGATTGCTTGATGTTGTGGATGGGGTCGGTTTTTGTTATTCCAATGAATTTTATTCGCTAGGAAATGTTGGCGGTTGGGGAATTGAAATTTTACCCAGATTGGCATGAACATACCATTTCACTCTCGAGGTGTGTTCGCTTTATAGTACTAACCTCGTGACGCAGCAACCGGTGTTAACATCTTTGGTCATGGATCACACAACACGATGGTGGTGCCGGTTATGTTTTAGGTTAAAGTCGTGTGATTTAACATAGTTTAGTGTTATTAGTGTTGTGAAAAATGGACAATAGGATTACGATATGTGATCCGGACGAGGAAGAAGTTAATAATGAAATATTTGGAGACATTGAGCCATTCAGTTGGGGTAATGACGATATCAACTGTGATCTGGACGATATCAACACGCTCTTCCACAGAGTGGATTCTGATCAGATTATATACGAGGAGAAAAAGAAGAAGTGTAAATTAATCGGCAAATACGTTATGGGTGATCTCCTTGGTGAAGGCAGTTACGGAAAAGTTAAGGAAGTACTCGACTCGGAGACTCTTTGCAGGAGGGCCGTTAAGATTTTAAAAAAGAAAAAACTTCGTAGAATACCAAATGGAGAAATTAACGTACAAAGGTATTTGACATTCACCGAGTTTACATTCGTGTGTACATTTTGTATCGAAAGATCATTCAGAACGATACCAGTTATAAAACGACTTTCTTGACATTAGTAAAGAATGTTTCTTGAGTGTTAAAGTAGTTTATATGTAATCTGCCGCTAAAGCCTTACGATCGATTATTCGTTTAATTTATAATATGTTGGATACAAGATTTCCTCTTTTATTTTCATTAACTCCTGATATTTTAATAGGGAAATACAACTACTAAGGATACTGAAACATAAGAATGTTATTAATCTTGTTGACGTTCTTTATAACGATGAAAAAGAGAAGATGTACATAGTTATGGAGTTCTGTGTGGGTGGTTTGCAGGTACATCTTTCTATATTAAAATTTTATGCATATTTACTTTCTTTCCTGCATGCACTGTACATTATTAAATTATATAATTTATTCGCAGGATATGTTGGAAAGTATACCGCACAAAAAGAAGAAGTTTCCTATTTGGCAGGCACATGGATATTTCTGTCAGCTGTTGGATGGATTGGAATATCTCCACAGTAAGGGAATCATTCACAAAGATATAAAGCCAGGGAATCTGTTATTGACGCTCGATGGTACCTTAAAAATCAGCGATTTCGGAGTCGCTGAGGTAGTTGTTTAAACAGATGATGTTAAATTATGATTATTAACAAATATTAATGTAGATAAGATATATTCTTGTAAAACACTTATTTCATCAAGATACGGAAAAAAGTAATTTATATGACGAATTTGTCTCGTGACTACCTTGTGTATTCAGACAATGGTCTGTATAACGAATACAATCTAACTAGTAATTTTACAATTACTTAGTAATCACATTTCCATTTTCTAGGCTTTAGACATGTTCGCTAAAGATGATACGTGCACAACAGGTCAAGGATCTCCTGCATTTCAACCTCCTGAAATAGCAAACGGCTACGAGACCTTTTCAGGATTTAAAGTCGACATATGGAGCAGCGGCGTTACGTTGTAAGTTTCACTCTACCTAAGCTCTATTCAACTCTATTCTTTCTTATTTTAATGATGTTTCATTTAACAAAGTGTGTATTTCAGATATAACTTAACAACGGGCGAATACCCATTTGAAGGAGATAATATTTATAAGCTGTATGAGAATATCGGCAAAGGTGAATATACTATACCAGACGATGTCGAAGATTCATTGAAATCTCTTTTGCAAGGGATGTTACAAAAAGAAATAGATAAACGTTTCACATTACAACAAATTATACATCACCCATGGACCATATGTATACCCATTAAGACACTAGAAGAAGTGCCTATACCTCCTTTCAGAGGAGATGAATGGCATACTATGACCGTACTGCCATATTTAATGGAACATCATTACGGAGTCGACAATAACCCAACATACTACACCGAGCACCAACTAAATGGTACGGGCAGATCATCTTGCTGATTTCATGTATTTTTGAGATAACGTGTGTAGTGTAATTTAATTTTTCATGAAGCTATCTACCTTTTAACATATTTTCTCTCGGCTCTGTTAATTAAATGATTAAAGATGTGGTATTATTGTGCAGTACGTAACATATTAATATGAATGTGATTGGCTTTTTAGAAGAAAGAAGGCTTCTAGAAGCTGATCAGATCAGCGAGGATCAGAAGAATGCATGTGCAACCCATCAAAGTAAACCTGCACAACACAGTAAGCGAAGATGGCGAAACCCAATTTCATGTATTAGCGTAAAGAAATTCCCATCGTGCAAGCCCTCGTGATTTGCGATCTCTTTATATTTGCTTGTTACGAAGTTTCTACTGACCATGTCAGTTACGTGTTTTCTCTGTACCGGAGACGATTGCAAACTCGATATTTCGAAACAGTGCTGAATATTACAAGGTATAAAAGTCCCCGGGCGACTTGGTTATACATTTTTTGAGCTGGAATGTTCAAAAGTATCGAATATAAAAGCTTGTGATATTAACGTTAACTAGTAATAGCGGTTAATCTGTCGCATTATACCGATCAATGATTAAGAAAATTTACTCTATCGTCAGTCGGTATGCAGACATAATACATGATTTTAATTCTTTTAATTAATTTAGATGAAAATCGCGGTTAAAGAGAAAGAGAGAGTTGTTGAATCTTGTTATACTGATAAAATAATCGGACGACTGGAATCTATCTATTAACGAAAATTCCAATGAAATTATTCCCTGCGCTTTTTAAGTAATGAAATTTTACAAAGACGATTCTCCTCGTTCCTCCAAATTTATTTGATAGTATTCGGAATTAGAATCGAGGATCTGAAACGTCATGTCATGATACTAACCCCTACCGTTGCTTGTTTTATTTTGTATTTCGCATTAATCTTTGATTATAAAAATTTGTAAGATTTCCCCAGAATCGTTACGGTACACCTCAGTATTTTCTTGTAATTATATTACCTATTTTTTTATCGTAATTATTTACGCATTCGTGTTCAGTATACCTTGCGAAGCATGTTACCTGATGTGACGCGATTTTTCTGCTCCTCGAGTGCGCTCACCTTCGTCGGTCCTCTCGTCCGCATCCCTCCTCGTTCTTCCACCGTCCGATGGGCACCAGTTAATTTTCCTTTCTCTGGAACTAACAAACGGGTCTATTCGAAGGCGGAAAACGCAAATCTTATTGTTAGGCGGAGAGGAGGGCGGCGAGAGAGGGCCCCGCTCAGGTGACAAGTTATGGAGAGGTAGGGTCGGGGTTGCTACCGACAAAGGCGTACTCTAATGAAAATAAAGAAAATAATATATTTCGACATGGTCTCGGTACATCGGAGGTCGTCACCGGGTCCCTGGAGAAGGGTGGAGGATCCCCTTGGGATCGGCCAGGGTGGAGCGAGGACTACCCTTCGCAATGCCACGGCTCCCTCGACGGTGGCTGCGGCCTGTCCATTAAAACCTTTCACTTACCTAAGTTTAATACTCCGAAATTGAATAGCATTTATGCCAGTTGCGGCATTTATTTTATGTTGTTGAAAAAGATCACGTATTTTGTAATTTATGTATTTATTTCAATTGTAGGCGTAATTCTTAACGGCGCGAAACGAACGAGCCGGTACAAGTTTTATGTTTAATGTCCCCAATCGTCCTCGTAGAAAGCTTCAAGGAAATCCTAGTGGAATAAGTAACGTAGTAATTATTTAAAAATTGTAACGCGCACGGTGATTGTTTTTCTAAAGCTTTGGACACGCTGCACATTTCCCGTCTCATCGAGACCGAATAATTGTTCCGATTATGTTTTGCGTCTTAACTTTCTTTTCCCTTTTTTTAATACATAAATTGCAACGTCATAAAATCGATTTTACATCTGGAAAGTGTTATGTATACTTATTGTCAGTATTATTGCGCGAAATGCCGCAATTAATGCAAATGTGTATTAAACGATTCCAGTCATGGTTTCGTATACATCTTATTACAATTATCAGAGAAGGATCGTTCATTTTTGACGGTAATACCTAAGCACATGTAAAAAGCAAATTTCAACCTGAATTAGAATATGTATGTATGTATGTACATGTACATATGTATCTGGTGCGACTGTATTTTTTTGAAACAGCAGACAGCGGCTTCTAATTGTGCGATTGGTACCCAAGTTGTAGATTACGCATGAGTGCTTCAGTTATGAGTTTCAAATATGTGTGTTCAAATAATATAATATGTAATAAAAAAAAATCGAGAGCCTTACATTTCGACACGGTCATTCTATATAGTTGTGGCATTGCTATTGCGATAGATATTGTTAAATGGTTCCTTTTTATAATAGACAAATGTTAACGTCTGTTTTATTCGTATCAATCGTTGCAGCCGAACAGAAGAGTAATCGATATAAATCAATCCGAAGGGAATCATACCACAGAGAAATTGAAGCATTCTTAGCCCTGTTTAATAAATAATTTACTGGTCCATGTTTAATTATTGACAAGCCAGAGTGGATGGATTCGTTACATCTAATAGACCCATGGCAAAAGAGATGTGTAAATGTGTACATTAAATTGTTCGCTTTACGATTAAGAAATAGATATACTTGAGTGATAAGGGCAGTACTTTTATTACTCGCATACTGAATGTTTGAATATAGAAGAGTAAACAATTGTTCAAGGTTGTTGGTAATCCTGATTAATTTGTAAATGCCCTCCGATGCATCCTCACCAAATCGGTCTAGTCACTTTTTTTTTTTACATAAAGTCTACGGAGTCTTGTACACGTAGGTTTTTATTTTTAACACAGATACAATAACATTGAGTACACTCACAAACATTGACATGTTATTAACGCTGACAACGATGTGTATATACATCGTATAGTAGCATCTTTTTTACACAGAGCATTTTTACAAGTTTATTTATAAGCTGATGGCCACTACGAAGGTAAGGCAATAAGTAACGGCGATGTCTGCATTACAATTTGTACATAAAATACATTTTGAGCATTAGGATTGGTATTAATGGTAAATTCGCGTCACCTATTAAAGCAGTTCCTATCGTTCATGTCTGGACATTACATAAATAATTTTTAGAAGTAAAATGACACGATATATAATTTTCACTGAAGGCACAACAAAAAATGTAGGATAAATAGTAACTGAAATGTATTAAACAAAATCTGGGGTAACCAATTAACAAACCACTTTTAGCATATTACTCTACGTCATGTTAGACCATCGTAAGTACAAAAAGGAATGCCTAGAACAAAGACGAGCAAATACATTTTGTATATTTCTGACAAAAACAGCAGCAACGTAAAAATGATTAATTGTCATTTGGAAGCGAAACAGACATTCAGAATAGAAATCATTAGATTTTAGCAAGCAATAGCACAGTTTCATTATAAAAACTGATCTAGTAGCGTTCAAATATTGTCCTAAGAGAAAGATTAAATTGTACAATGATAATACAATCCATACTAAAAAAATATAATATTTAAGTGTTTCGTAATTGTATGCGTATACACATACTGCGCAACATAAGTCTAAAGTAAAAGGTACAAAATAATTGTCAAGTTGTAAATGGGTTTAAAGATCGTTAAACAAATAGTATTTAATTACAGGAATGGTTATGCAAACTAATAATAAAGGAATATTAGCACTAGCAATAGAAAAGGAAGCATATCGAGCCAGGACTTCCTTTATATCACGTTTTGTTGTTAATAATACTCGATACTTACATCTATAAGAAGATTATAAAATATAAAATAGGAGGTTCGTATTTTACAGGGTAAATCTGTTAACACATGTTCTAATTCGTTTTTTACATTACAACATAAAAGGCCATTGTTTATCTGTAATATTCGTTTGATGGCTTATTAAAATCTAAAAAAATACCATAATTATAGTCAAGCCATCACAGTGTTCATGGAACTGTAATGTAATCATTGTTGCCTTTAATGCATTAATTTTTTAATTAAAGTACAGCGAGTTGTATAAATTTAAATATTTTTCCAGTAGATAATTTATTAAGAAAAATGATTTGAACTTCTTCGTTGATATTTTCTTCCAAATTAAAGCATGCTAATTAAAACAGTACACACTTCATGTAAAAATTGTACTCACCAATAGTTAACGAAGGAGTGAACATTGTAATAACGTAAGGAATCTGAAGTGTTACTGATTTTTACTTATACGCTATTTGGAATTACGTACATGTTGAATCATCTAAATCCCTCCACATTTTATCTCGAAAATTAACATTTATTGCTGTAAGGTGCATTTAAGCAATAAGCATATAGCTGGAACAGCTGGACTTCAGAACCGATCTGATTCAACCTCTTAGCACTTTTCTACTCTTGCTGCAATAACGTTTCGCAGTTCATTAGAATAAATATTTCTGTTACATCGGTATGACTATCTCTCTGCAATACACTAACAAATCTGTCAGTTAATTAATAGGACAAAAAAGGAATGCGGAAGCCCCAACAGAGGTAACGTACCAACACATGACAAGTAACATTTCACCACTATCGCAGTATTTCTGAAATGCTAAAAGTTACGCACAACATATTCTTCTCTGATAGATGATTAATTGTTAACAATTAACGAATCGTTACGACAACTAATTTGTAGTCACAGCAATACATTTTAAACGAGTCATTGATATAGTTTACTTAATAACCGAGGTCACGGAAAAGATGATCTCGAAAGTCGTCTATTACTTGTTATATACCTCAAACCTTTTCTCTTTCAAGTACCTGCCTTGTCTTTGGGTAAAAAGTAGTTTTAGCGGATACACTAGCGGTAGAGAAATAGAGTGTATCTATCTTGTTATTGTAATCTTTTGTGGTAATCGTTCTCTTTACGATTCTACGCTTTGCCCATAGATTAAAGGATTGAGATATGCATTGCAGTTATAATACCTGTTATCGCTGCCTTCTACTAACTCTTCGGAAGGCAGTATGCAAGTTTCTAATGTATTGTCTCACTAATTGAGAATATTGACTACAAATCGATTGCTACACCAATCATTTTATTATTCATGTGAACGAGGCTCACTCTAGGGCACCTTCTTCTTCCAACTTGGAAAGGAATTTAGGTACCCGATAGTTTGGTTCAACCTGCCGAGCCATGTCTATCAAACATAGTAATTTCTTGATCCCGATAAAGATCCTGAAGGAAACATGTTATTTATAGAATATATTTATTTATCTGGCATCGAATTAATATGATATGTCGTTACCTTTTGCCCTGCAGTTTTGCATGCAATGATGCCATTTCGGTCTTCGAGAAGAGTTCAACTTCCTCCAGCACGGACAAGAGATGGTCCGGCGTCGATAAATTAGGCACATGCAAAGTAGTACTGAAAGCTGATAGCACCTCCATGTCTTCTAATACTTGTCTGCAATGAGAATCCAAAAATAAGATCATATAGTCACTTTACGTTGTAGTATTATTTTATTCTTCGGTGATATATAATACCTGCGGCTCGTTGTACATAGAATTAATAGTTTTCGTCCCCTTGGTGGTTGCTTTTTCAAAAGAACCAGCAATGCCTGCAATGTTAAATTAGAGTATCGGGGCCCAATAGGACCGTAGTCCAGTAAACGCTCTATATTGTCAACCAGGATACAACTAAGCTGGGAACGGTAGGCATCGTCGAATATCTGAAAAAAGGTTATGAAATAATTATAACCTCAATATTAAATTTAAAATAATTACTCATAAGATTAATTATATTTATTGTTTCCAATGGAACTTTAACTTTTACCTTTCGTATCGATAAGCATTTTGCAGACTCTGTGAAGCCAACCATGTCTTCTGGAGTACAAACTTTGACAAATGGAAAGTCTGAATTTTTGGCAATTCGTGCGGCCAGAGCAGTTTTGCCACTGTTCGGTGGACCCTCCAATAGCACCGACACAAGACCTGAACTTTCGGCTGCCCTTGCTTCTTGAATGTACAAATTTCCATCCGCAAGTATGTCGGCAACTGGTTTACCCCAATTGATAATACCACGTATTAACAGCTGCTCCAAAATTTCCGCACTCGTTCCAAATGCCTGAGGATTTGTATCGTAATAATGAGAATTATCACGTCAAAATTAAGAACAAATACTACTGATTTAGGATTCCAGATATTTACCGGTTTAACGTCGTTTTCAAGGGCATGCAAGAAGTCGCCTCTTGAGACCATAAGTTTCTCCATCGCAGCGGGATCCACTTCTACCTTGCTAGAGGCTTTAATTAATCGATTCATTGCGGTACTCTGGGCAGCTCTCACTAAACCTTCCAATTCTGCACCACTGAAGTTCTTTGTCAATATTGCTAATTCTTTTAAGTCGACATCAGGTGCAATTTTTTTGTAATCCCTCATTCTCGATGTGTGGATGTTAAGAATTTGGAATCTTCCATGATCGTCTGGAAGACTAATCTCCATTTGTACCTGGTGAATGAGATTGGAAACATTATAATAAGTCGATATGTATGTACACAATTAATGTTTGGTTATCTGCAATTAATGAACATCTTGACAACAAAGTAAATTTACCATACCTCCAATCTACCGGGTCGTAGCAAAGCTTCGTCTATCATGTCTCTTCTGTTAGTCATGCCGATCACAAGGATATTGTTCAATTGTTCAACTCCATCAATTTTTGCTAGCAACTGGTTAACAACGGTATCGTGAACTCCGGTATTACCTGCAACGCTTCCTCTAGACTTGCAAATAGCATCGATTTCATCAAATATAATTATATGCAACCCACTGTTCGGTCCAAGCTGAAAATTTGAAAATATAGTTATACTTCAAATAATTCCTCTGAGAGTTTTAGTTAATGAGAAATCGAAAACCATATTTACTTTCTTTTCTTCTTCTTCGGCATCAGCGAATAACCTTCTAATGTTAGCTTCACTTTCTCCTACATATTTATCCAGAACTTGAGGACCGTTTACAATTTTGGGTTCTCTTGCATTCAGCATTGTTCCAATTTGTCTAGCCATCAGAGTTTTACCGGTACCTGGAGGTCCATACAATAAAATACCTTTGACGTGTTTGCACCCCAATTGTATGACAACCTCCGGAGGAAACACTCTGGATGCGAATGCTCTTCTAAAAATGGCACTAAACTCTTTGTCCAAGCCACCGATGCCCATTTTTTGAAAATCCCAGTCAGGATTGATTATTGATTGGCGGACAATTTTCCCTTTAGCTTTACCGGTAAGATTTAGACTAGAATTCTCTGCTTTCTCAAATAGGATCACCGTGTCGCCTAAACAGCGGCCCATTTTTGTCTTTTTAGGTTTAGTATCTTGACCCGCTTTAATAGCAGAAAGGTCAGCTGCTTCGAGACTTTTAACCACTAAACCTAATATCTTTTTGTCTTGGAACTGGAACGCTAGCTGTTGACCCACAGTAAATGCTTGCCCTGAAAATTGCATGAGAAAATCCTTGGCCATTTGCTCCGTATCATACGGCTCCAAAGTAGTACTGAAAAAAAGGTTTAACATTAAAATTTTACAGTCATGGAATAATGCACTTTACAAATCTATTACATCGTTTCAATTTAAAATAAATAAACTTATACCAATTTAAGAATAGTACACGATATGTAATACTAAAATGTATTTGATGACACTTACGATTTTTTTTGCAAAAAATCTGCTTCCAAGGTGATTGTGCATAGACACTCGGATGTAGACGTGGGATCGAAATGATATGGCCGAACCTCGATGTCTTGGTTGAGCGATAATGTAGCCCATTTCCTTTGGGGTAAACTAAATCCAATAGTTCCCCTGTGAATATCATGGTGTGTCCTAACGGTGAACACGTAGTGCTGATTTGGGGCGGTAGTCACCTGGATATGCCTAATCGCAGAACAATTTTATATCAGCATATTTTCTCATTAATACTACATCAATACATCCAATAACCTTCAAAGAAATAATCATTAAATATCAGCACTCACTTGACATCCTCTGGAAAGTCATCGCGGTTGATGACAGCACAATTCGACAAACTGAGCTCGTCCGTCGGGCACTTAGCCGCTTTCATCATCTGAAAACAACCCCTTTAATAAGAATCCGCTCATCCAAATGATCGATTACCTCTCAAAATATTCGGACTTGAACATAGGCTAACTACGTCGAGAATATTGATGTATCCTCGTATTGGCGAATCCTTGAATTTTAGGCAAAACACTCACCATACGCATTTCGCGATTGTTAAGACGATAATGTAAGATCTTTTTAATATATTTAAATTCATGGAAAGGCCTTGCTCGCGATTTTTCACACTTACCATTGGAGACATATCTTTTGACAGAACTGCACGATCTCAGGCCCCTGCACAGTATGGAACCTGCAATGCAGAAGATCAGTAATGCTACCAACATCCAGGACGTTGATCGAATTAGACGTCACCGACCGCCATTGGTTGTCCCTGAAAGTCGCATTGTAATGGCGGCACCGGAGGGAAATTTGAATCTCCACGAATATTAAATCCCCATAAATGCGAATTTCAGCAAGCAGAATGAAAGAAAATGTAATAAAACTTCATTTTACATTGAAATATGAACTTTCGAAAGTCTTTCGGCTTCTTAGCGACTCTGTTTCTCCTTTTGAAGCAAGATATAATTAATATTTGCGTTAGGTTAGAAGAAAGTCGTCAATGTCCCTTCATACCACTTTGTCATATAGAAAACGTCGAGTTTTTCTTCCGTTTACGATGAGATGATCAATATCTCATTCTCACCAATATTACTGCTTATATAATGGTCATTTTTATTCTTGAAGTATCGACCATTTTCTTGGTTCATGAAACACGTGGCGCCGTCCTAATAATGGAGTTGGTACTACAATGAAAATGGTCTCTTTTTCTGAAGAGATATATTTACTTCTAGGCACTTCTAGGCATGTCTAAATTCATTGTAGATACGCTATGAATGATACGAGTTTCTTTAAATCTCTTGATAATTACAAGTGCCGGATATTTTAAATACCGGCATTTATTCTCTCCAAGACTGAGGAATTCTTTGTACCTGCTCATTTTAAAGAAAATAGTAAGTTAATGGCATTTTCGTTCACCTGGTTTCATTCATGATTTAAAATATTCTTGAAAATTGTAACTGACTCCAATATATATTCACCAATGCTCGATTAAAAATGTTCAAACGATTTAACTTGTAGGTGTAATGGATCAAGAAACGTATACATTAACTACAGAACAAAATAATTGTAGCTATAAATCACCGAATAGTACAGCCGAGTCTCCTAAAAGTATCGTATATCAAGGAACACCGGTGAAGCATTCAAATGAAATTTATCATAAACAGACTGCGTATCAAAACAGAAAAGGAGGTTTCACAGTATTGCCGAATTATATTACTCCACCTTCAGGATTTACTAAATTCGTGCCCAGGAATCCTTTTGAGTCAAATTTAACGAACAAGTTACATTTGTCGGTAATGAGTCCCACAATATTTGCCAAGGTATCGCATTATATATTTTCTTTCATCGTTTGTACTCTACTATTACTTCAATGTTAGTTTAAATAAAAGTATAACGTAAATTAAAGGTAGATTTAATTGTTAGGTCACTAATCCGTCCCAAGGTTCTCCGGAATTTACTTGGAGCGTCGAAGAGCTAGCCTCGATGCAACCCGTAAAAATTGAAGAATTTCCCATTCAACATCATTGCACCGATCCAGAGATTGAAATAAATGCTCAAGCAGCCATTAATAAGTTTTTCAGTGAAAATGAGATCGTTCCTAGTCCTTGGGATGATAAAAAAACTGAGGTTACTCATAAACTGGAAATAGAAACTCCTACAAGGCCTTACGAAGATTTAAACGGTACCCGAGATTCATACAAATCAAAAAAAGATGGTAAGGCATGCAAGATTAGAAAACATTACTCTTATGAACAGATTAACGATGTTCATAACTATTTTGTAGCTTGGACGCAAACTGTTTTATCCCTTCCGGTGGAATTGCCAAAAGATGTGGAGGAAGCATTAAAACCATACCTTACCTTCACCCAGGTGACCGTTATATTTATTAAAAGACTCTGGATAAATTGTTTATCATCAAAGTAAGAGAAATGTTGCAAATTTTAAATTTAAATCGAAAAACAGGATCAAAATGTGGAAACTGATGACATAAACTCGAGCAATAATTCACTGCGTAGAAAATTATTTTTTAACCATAACGACCACTCGGATGATGACGAGGATAATCTGTCTATGTCACCAATGAGCCTGCATGGATCCTTAGGTATTGAAAACAGTCCACCTCAAAGTGGAATGTTTGCTCATGGCACTCCTTTAAGGGTATGTACTGGAAATATCGACAACTGTAGCATAAATGTGCATCGTCTTCATATAAAAAATTTCCAGGAGCTCGCGCAACACATGCGACGAAATCATGGAACACCTTTAGCAAATTTATCTCCTCCCAACATGTCTCCTATTGGTGATGTGATCGATAACATGTCTTGCGAAAGTATCAAATCGCGTTCTCGATCCGTAGCTCGTCTTGATTTCACGGTAAACATGAGCATCGAAACATCTCCATTTCATGGAAGAAGAAAAAGTACCACAGAGCATGACGATTCCATGGAGAGTGTTCATTCTAAAATAGGTACGTAACATTATTTTCCAATGGATACTATTTTGACACTCCCGGTAACTATATAGCATTAATTTTTCCATTCCTGAATGCTAGCATAATCTCACCAATATAGAATAACATTTAACAGTGGACTCGTTTTATTTAACGCAGATGTACCTGCTGTTCCCCTACAAATAAACGACTCCATGGAAGATAATAATACATCTGGGGAATCTAATCGAATCGAAGACAACTGTCATCCGAGTCCTACCGAAGACATAGTACCTCTCCCAGGAGAGACGACTTTATTTGGACAAGACGAAAAAAAATCCTGCCACGCACACTCTAATAATTGTGTTGATATTGTCAATCGACTTTATCTAGCTACCGATCTATACAAAATCCAGTCAAGTGAAAGTTCTGCGTTCCAGCAGAGCAGCACATTTTCAGGAGTCTCCGGGCAACAAAGTACATTTGGGCTAACCCAAGACACCGGTTACCAAACATACAGCACAAACAATGCATCACACTTTGCTGAAAATAATTGTAGCTTAAGTCCATCGAAACAACACACTTGCTGGGACGAACGGATTTTATTACCCGACGATGAAGTACGTCTATCCGATTGGAAGGGGAACATGAAATACATGTGCAGTTCGACTCCCTCTAAATACATGAAAGATGAAAATCGTTGAATTCGAGAAATTTTCTGTGATCATCCACACGGAGAGCAGAAAACTGATATTTAATAGAGAATTATTTTTCACGGTAAAACGTATGCGAATATATTTTCAGATACATATGTATCCGTAAGAGAGTAACTGTTTTCCAAACAATTGCATTTATTAATCATGTAACCGCCGTCACGTTGATATTTAGTTAGTCGTTATATGTAATTACATAGACTTAAGCTCATTTCATACTTGATCAAAATATTCTTTAATTAGTACGTGACTGTGAGAAGTTTAATTATAAAGTTTAGAATCTTGGAATCGGATACAAGCCCTTCATCGCATATTAGCAGATTTCTGTACAATTAAATAACTGCATTTGCCAATAATTGTAAATTCGACTCAATTCCAATTAATTTGGTTTGCTTTATAATTTTGAATATGTACAATCTGAAATCAATTGTGCCAAGTATTCCAGAAATTACGGACGAACAAGATTCTCATGCATCGTTAATACTTTACACGTTAAAAAAAGAAAGTGAGAGAAACTTGTGAGTAGTCAATTCAATGTAGACATGTACATAAGACTGACGTGATTTTATAATCTTGCGAATAAACGCGCACTTTTAACCAGGAATTAATAAATGTCTCATTTTATTCCCCTCCATCGATAACGGATAAAACTTCTCTTTCGATTTAATAAAGTCTGGGTTACCTCATAACGTACATTCTGAACACAACACCTTACTGCTTAAGAATAGGTAAACTTATCGAGAAAATGGATAGAATTTCGAGCCAAATAACGAGAATAAAATACCAGATTATTGGGCGTAAAGTTGTTTTTGTCTTTTTTTTTAATCATCGTATCTGACCTATGAATGTTCAGCTCGTCACAGTGGATGTAACATATATTTCATAGCTATTGAAAATAAGTGATTACTCGCAAGGTTCGGAAATCATTTACGATATGCAATGGGCTACTAGAGAATATTTTATAGAATTCGTCATAACAATGTTGCTCCGCCAGCAACATAACCTCTGCCAACCCTATCGCAGTATTTATGTCCATCGTTGAATTTACATTACATTGCAAGCTTTCGGCTGGCAAATTAAAGGACAAAGGATAACCCTCCCTATCATTCCTCGTATGACCTAGAGCTTGTTAAGGTTTACGTAAATATTACCAGTTAAAATGAAGTATGTATCGTTAGTTTTAGACTGATTAAAAATATCTGTATTAATACCTATCTATTACCCGGTATATAAAAGTGCATAAACATATCCAGCGAATAGGTGCTCGTATTGGCATTCATCATGTACCAGGATTTGTTCGAGTGCGAATGTTCTGCTTTCACGTTCAATTCTATTTAATAAAGTTACTAATTCTCTATACGATCTAAAGGAGACGTATAATTTGTCAGCTCTGCACCGCATAGCATCGTAATCGAAAGTAAAATGCATCTGATTTCTACACCGTTATTGCAACATCCGCGCATTAATCTTATATGAAATGATGTCATACGTTCGCTTTTCGTCCATAAACGTAGAACAGTGCTCTTTGTTTTCACGTTCGGAAGGCAGATCTCAAGAAAAACTAACCTCTGATTTCAAAAACATCGTTATGTTTTCCCCTAGACGTCTACGCATCTTAAATACGATTACGCGTTCGCTTACTCTATTTTGATTTTCATCGATGAACAAATCCATTAAATGATAGTCATTCGACTTAAATTACTACACTAATTTTAACTTCGCATGAGTTTATTTACAAGTTCGAGCAAGACGAACGAAGCAAGGGCCACCCGACGTTTGCTGGATCGAGGCCCGACTTGAAGAATCCTTTCCCTCACCGACAAATTCAATATACACTAACAGTTTGTTCTTTAGAGCAGTTGGTCGTTTCTTGCAAATAACTATCACACTCTTTATATCGATAGAAAACCACTATCACAACTGACACACCTTGAGATTCCAAAACTCCCTCTTCTTCGAAAAGTTCACGAATTAATATATACATAAACTGTACAATTTTTTTTCTTGCGTCGAGTACATTAGAATCGATCCATCCCAGACCATGTTCTTCTCGAGAGGAAAAAAAAACTATCACCATCATTGGACCACCCTCGACCAAGATCAAAGGACCGTGGTTAAATGTTCGACAGTGAGAGTTAACTATATACAATTACTATGAGACATTGCAAATACTTGCAGGATTCCGAGATTCAAGTAATACACTATTGAACAGTCGATGCCCAGTCTTTTACGGTATCTCAATCCAGATGCTATCGAAAACTAGAGAGTAGCTCGGATCTTTGGATATTCGACGATTGAACTACATATTCACCTTAATCGCACCCACAAAACGCCTGAAATCACTTAACCTCCCTTCAGACATTCAATTTACAGAACGTGCCACCTGATCTCTCACAAATATCTTCGTGAGAAGATTGAGGTTAACCCACGAAACACCGAGGCAACTGTAGATACACCAAGGAGTGCGCAAAGCTTACGAAACACTGTTACAGAACTAGGCCAGTCCCTTCCCGAAGCCACCAAACGTATTGCTTGATGTTTCCACTGATCAAACGCCAACCGTCACTTTTTCACAGGCGAAGGTGGCGGCAGCAGCAAGAATCATGAACAGTATTCTCAACGTCTACCGCTAAATGCATGTTGTGTCTGGATGTTGACTCGTAGACTTTCTACTCTTCTTTGGCTCTTTATCTGGCAATTCTTGAGAAGGCCTCCGTGGGCTGCCCAGGGTGACGAGGGCAGAAGCCACCGCTAGTCCGGCACTCTGGCCAGTCGGGGTGTAAAGTTCGCCACCCGTTGGCAATTTGACTAGCAACGATAGGACAGCTGCTTTGTTACCACTGCACGGCTCCAGCGCGATAGGACTCGGAGAATCCTGCAATCACGTTAACAACAGATGTATAAAATCATTTCATCCGCAGTGCCACATCGGAAGATGAGATTTGATACTTTTATCTCGAAGAGAAACACAAAGGTGTAAAAAATCCCACCGTAGACAATTTATCGAGCATCCTGCATACTTTGTGTCTGACCTTTTTCCTCTTCTGCTGATTATTGGAGTCGGAATTATTCCTCTCCGAATTGCTACAGTCTCGCCTTTCGATCTCAACTAGAACTTGACTGAAAGCCCGGCTGGCCATTTGTTCCATCTCGACGAATAATCGTTGTCGCCTCCGATACATATCATACTTTTGTTTGATCTTCCAGAGAAGAGCAGCCACCAAGAGAAGGGCGAGGAAGCACCTGTGCGGGGTCATGTAATCTCTAGTTTACAAGTTAGTACTGCCCGAGGTATAAGACAACAAAAAGACTGATCAAGAAATCAAAGGGCAAGCAACGTGGTTCACTATGAACAAAACAACATCGAAAGGTACACATAGATCAAACTAAATCGGAGGAAAATAAGTGCTGAAACGTGTTAACAAAGGGTGTCGCACGTTTCAGTACTCATTTATCGACACTTAAAGTTGTGCAGAGACGAAAATGAAATTTCTTTCAAGAAAACTGTTCACCGCGTCACAAAAGATGTGGAAAAAGGAAACGGATGAAACAACGAAAGGGACATCCATTCCAGCCAACACATACTTCTTCAAATGCCGTAGCTCAGGAAATAATCTATGATACTTACGTCGAAAATGTAACAAAGAATTGCTGAAGATTAAGCTTCGAGTATTGAGAGAATGAAATTTGGATCCAGAGAGGGGGCTGGAAATCGTAGACGTATACGTAAAAAGTCGTAAGGGTGTTGTTATCCTCGGTCCCGAAATTATATTCCGCCTTGCTGAACCGATGCTTGTAAGAGGAACAGTTGGCCCCTAGCAAAAGCGGTTTCTCGGGATTATTCGCCCTTTTCACGGTAATGTTCATCTTAGCGAGTACGGAACACATTATCGAAAACTCGGCATCGACGTCCGGCTTCGTCGGCGAGTTCTTAAAATTAATCGACGTGTAATGGCGGTCTTCCTTTTTGCTAAGGTTGAACGTGAACTGATAGTCGATGGTCAAATCGTCTGAAATGGATATCAGCATACAATACGGAATATCAGAACAGAGAACATGATTAATTTCAATCGATTCACATTGCCAAATCCAGAATCAATTTTCATGCTGTTTCAACGATTAATATCGTTTAGCCATCTCGAATTTAACATTCGAACAAAAAGATGCATCATTGGAGAGGAAACTTACAGAAGCAGGACCCTTTATCACTCGTAGGATCGCCCTGATAAGGACCACTCGGGTCGCATCGCTCGCAATGATCTCCTATTATGCCTTTCGTCGTGCAAAAACATTTTCCAGTCTCACTGGTGCACTGAGTGCCTTGGCCGTTGCAAAAACACGCTAGAACAAGGAACGCGCGTTTTCACCAAGCAGCAGCGAATAACAACGATTGTGGACAACAAATAACGGTCGACAAGAACGATAAACAAAAGTTAGGAATGGATGACAAAAATTATAAGCAAGAAGTAATAATGGATGATAAAAATGATAAATAAAGAGTAGCGGTACGTGGCAAAAATGACAAACAACCAGCAATGTACGGGAAAAATAATAAAGGGAAAACTCACGTTGACATGTCGCTCCGTTTAAAGGATTGCCGTAATAACCAGGTATGCACTTGTCGCAATGCGGTCCATGAGTCAAGTTCCCGCAAGGCTGGATGCACACGCTACTATTTGGAAGACATTTGCTGTGACCGTTGCACTGGCAGCCTAAAAGAAAAGTATCCTCATAGAAAAAGAAGAAACTTCTTGCGGTGGTTTCACTTGAAAAAATCCACGTAAATTCGTAGGGATTTATGAGTCAAAACTGAGGGACTCACTGGGGCATTCCGTGAAGTACCACTGATCGGAGGGACACCCGACGTCGCTCCTCGGGCTGGGACTTTTGGCTCCTCCGGAGAGACACAAACCCTTCCCCGTGCCGGAGCCGTCGTCGCACCATCCACAGCCAGGATCCGACCTGCAGCTCGAGCACGAGGAGTAAAAACTGCACCACTCCTTCCCGGTTTCGGTGGCCCGACACCTGGCGTCTATGGTGGTCCATTCCCGGCACTGGCCGTAGGGGAAGCTGGCAGGATAGGCGTTCTTGTCCACGCATTTTCCCTCGTTCTGGCACCAGATGCAATCCGACTCGGTGCAGTTCCGGCAGGACGTGAACTCCACGCAAGAACTCCGGCAGGTGTCTATCGTCAGTCTCTGGGCATGGATCGTGTCGTTGGCGTTGTTCACCTTAGAAAAAAAAAAAAAAATCACAAGCTGGACCGAGGCAAAACACTTGTCGAAATGGCTTCGAGGCCTCGAAACCTGGGATAACAGTATTGATCAAATTACAGAAATAGACCGCCATATAAAATTTTCTGCTATTTCAATTAGCAGTGTTTACCGCTATGCTTATCTTTATGATTATGAGATATCTGTGAAGTTCCCTGTTACGTGAAGTATCCATAAAAGCCTTTACGCTCCACCTACTGTAGCACTTAAACGTAACGGCAATCCAGCTATCTCTCGCACTTACATCTCTGATTTTTGACAGGGATTTGCAACGATCGGGGCCATTCGACCAGGACCAAGTGCACCTGACATTGCTCGAGCAAGCATGGCACGTGTGCAGCTGCAAGCACTCGACCCCCGAGTGTCGCTCGCATTGATCCATGTGTGCGATGGCCTTTTGGAAGGGGGAATTTGCGTTGTCCCGGCAGATCTCGTGGGAGCAGCTTTTTCCACACCATACACAGTTGTAGGAGGTCTGCACGCAGGCGGCACAATCGGTCAGGAGCTTGCAGAGTTCCTTGTGCGACATCAGTCCACGCACCGGCGTGTCATCGAGGCACTGTATGTACGCGTCGATGTGCGAGTCCTCGTTTCTCAGAGCGTATCGAGGAATCTTCGTGACGGGCATGCAGACGCCAATCTGCTTGTCCCAGATGCACTTCACGCCTATCCTTGCGTTTAGACATTCGAGCTGATTGATCAGGGTACTGCAATTTCCTGGGGTGTACCTGCGGTGGACAGTTGTAAGGGATCGATGTCACATCCTCACCCATCGTAACATAACCCGATGAGTTTCCAGTGATTATAAAATTCCCAATATTTATACAAGATAAATGTTCTTAATTAAAATATCCGCCTCGACTTCTCTATTAAAAATGTGACATTTGGACAGCTGAAGAAGATTGTACCTTATTCAGGTTTCGCCCTCAATATTAGTACGATTTGCATGATCTGCGAAACCTGAAATGGTGTTGACTATGCAAAATTCCTTTGGCAGGCATGGTTATTATAAATTTTTCTCGTTTAAAGTAGTACAAAGAGGGGATTAGGAATCACTTGAACTTTGCTTTTGGGGATATTACTGCATGTACTCACTTCAACATGTCGGAGAACATCTGACCATCGAAGCCACCGTAGATGTACATGGACTTCTCGAAGACAGTGGCACTGTGTCCGTATCTAGGTAAGTCTACCATTTCTCTAGGCATCGGAAACTGGTACCACGAATCGCAAGTGACATCGTACGCAATCGTATCCGCCGAATAGCATCTGGCACCGTGGGAATGGAGAGTGTCGTTGTGCGTATTACCACCGAAGACCAGCATCAGTCCTCCGGTTATGAAGACGCTGGTGTGGAAGAACCGAGCCGACGGAGCAGAGGTCAATAGAGTCCAGATCCTTGTGTTAGGATGATAAGAATACAGTCTACTGGTAAGAACTTGAGTGCTCTGGGACTCCGACACGTAACCACCGTACACGTATATTAGATTCGTTAAGGGATCGTAGGCTGAGCTGTGACCGTAGCCTCCTTTGACAGGGAATCCCATTGTTTCCACTACCTGCCACTCGCGAGTGCCGAAATAATATTCCTGAATTGTATTCAGGTAACCATAATGCGGGGAGTGGCCAAATATCACAACCATTTTCTCCTTTTTACTGAAATCTTGCACCAAATTGGCCGAGTGTCCTGCCACCTGTGGAAATGAAATAAAGCTTACGAAAGTGATACCTGTGTAACAGCGAAACGATAGAACTGCAGCGATTAGGGGTTGCGGATTAAAGATTACCTGGACAGGACCGCAGATAGTCTTATTGTTACAGTTGTCGCGAACGGTGACGTTTTCCCAGACCTTCGCAGAGACATCGAACGCCCACAATTCGTTGGTCACCGTTGAGTTTTGAATAACGCCTCCGTATAAATAAATCTTATCGCCAAAGAGTACGCAAGAGTGAGCGTAACGAGGGTCGGGACGTTTGCCTGTTTCTATGTGCGGCGTTTCCCAAACGTTCCCATTAAAGTCGTAAATGTAAATCATCTTCGCTCTGTTGAAACTGTCTCCTCCGACGACATAGAGAGAGTCCCTCCAAACGACCGAACAATGACTAGCAGAGCCGTCCGGAGAGATGTCCTTGTAAGTTATAGTTTCCCAGAATCCGCGATCCGCTCTTTGGCTGCAGTCAGATCCTGAGAGAAAAAAAATCAGTGAATAAAATTGAAATGTCAAGATAAGTAATAGATTCATTTATCGATAGAAATAACTGTAATGCAGCAAGCAGATACTTCACTACCTTTGAATCCCTGTTCACAATCACACTGGTGCTTTTCACGATTGCACTTCCCCTGGCCGTAAGTATAGGAGCAATTGTTCGGACACACTTGAATATCGCAAGCTTCACCGGTCCACAAAGCATCACAAGTGCACGTATCGCCAATGCAAACACCATTACCCGAGCAATCTACCTGAGAGTACCTGTAAACACGAACACCCATTAGAAGAAGCACAGCTGCGCTCTTTTCTCCAGCTTAACCGATTTTCTCTTTTCTTTTAAACTTCTTGTAAATCTCCATGTATCAAATTACCTGCTGGGGCATGCATTGATTTTGTAGGTTATATTGAATCCGCTCATGTTGTAAGCAACATCTGAGTAGAAATACAGGAGAGCGCTCCCTGAGCGAGCAATCACTTCAGGCACGCGACGAATATGGTATGCATCCTTGTACATCAGCCCGGAAAAGACGCCGAGCAGAGGCGCCTCGACACTGTCCCCATCGTATATATACAAGTGGTCCCAGCCGCATTCGGTTGCAAATTCCTCGATGTGCATTCGTATCGATAAATTTAAGCCGCTCTCGATCAACCAGGAGCACTTTACGTCAGTCGTATAATTGCCGATTCCATCGTGGATGCTACCCGAAAGTTTCGACAACCTGCATCGCAAGGACAAAACTGTATTAATTTTCTCTTCGCAGATGACATATGGAACAAAAAGAATAACATGTGTATTTTCCGAAGCTAAATAAACTGCCGATGCTCTAAGCTTCCTAGGCCCTGCACCTAATTTCCTCCATGGACTATCCTATGAATTTGGAATCCTTAACATTACAAACACGAAGCTCCAATTTTCCGGGTGGGTGAAATTCATACAGTGAAAGTGGCTGGACCACTTAATTGTACAGAGCCACCGTGCACTTTCCCCTGGGTCTTTTAGTTAGGGTTCCCATGTATTATTTTACTCGTCTGAAAGAGTGGGATGCTTTTTGGCAATAATTCCATTTCTCCTTAAGAGATTACTCCAAAGAGACACGTTTCTCATGATGTTCAGTTAACGGTAAATAAAATACGAGCACTGCAATTCCTTAAACAAGTTAGAGTTCAACGGAGTTGGATGACTTCGCTATGCAGTCCTTCAAGGGACTCTAGAAAAAAAAAAAAAAATACAACCGGAAGTAAAAGGCGAGAAAGAGTTAAATCGGTATCGGCATCAACGAGGCTTCAAACGGTTTTCCTCGGAGTGCTCTTGGGTCCCCGTAAAAGTTCTCTCGAAAAATAACTGTGCGTAGGATGGCTAACAGATGTAATCGAGGTAAAATTCTGGAATAAGAAAGATGGCGACATGAAGTTAGGGGAGATCGGAGAGAGACCGAGATAAGCGAAAGGGTGCGGAGGGACGGAGGAAGTACCTGACTTTGCCGCCGCAGTACTGACAAGCCGGTCCCTGCCAGCCCTCGTGGCAGATGCAGCTGCCATTGACACAGTCGCCGTTGACACAATTAACCAGCTCGCAGGACTGCTCGGCAGCGGAGCTGGCCGCGCCGCTTATCGCCCCGGCCCAGATCGCGAACCACGCTATCGCGCACAACAGAGCGACGGCTCCGTCCGCCTCCGCATCGGGCAGCCTTTTCCGACGGTACTTCGACTTAAACAGAAACAAAAACATCTGCACCACTTCTGCCATTTTGGCACGCTTCCATATCAGACACCATTGCCGATAAGACCGCGACACTCGCGAACGTGCTGCCGACACTCCGAAGAAAGGAGGCGGCCAGTCGAACCAGTCGTTCTATCGAGGCCCGGACGGGACGCGGAACGAGGGCGAACCAAGATGGCGGATCGTAACCTCGCGCGGCGGCGCTAGTACTGTCATCTCGCGGAGAGTCTCAGAAGCGGTTACCAAAATCTGCCTGACCGATAATGGATGCCACGAGTTCAAATCGTGAATAGAGAGGATTTTTGAAATTCCAGAAAATTCACAAGGAATTATGGAGAAATTCGAGAAAATTAACGATCCCAGCATAGATAAAGTATGTATATTATTTGAAAATGAATGTCTCAGTTTTTCGTCCTATTGGAAGTTATACATTGACAAGAGTTTTGAGCAACGATCAAGAATGGAAAATGTAGAATATAAAAGGCGCCTTTCTTTTATCATCCTACGCTAAGAGTTCCTTGATTATCGGGACTATTAATGCACTGCGTGCTGGGCTATTTCCTGCTGGGAACACAATGCTACTGTTCTGGCAGGAAGCGGCCATGGATGGGATGCTCGTATCATCGACGTCGCATGGACGTGCCGATTCTACAAATGACATAAAACAGATGAACATCGATAGCCATTCGATCGATCCCGCGTTTTATTCCGTTCATCTTATACGTCTTTAACCCTAGAACCGCCGGCGGATTTTTTTTTGACTGTGATAGGCCATATCAAATCAGTGATTTTAACTGGGTTGGTAGTTCTAGTGTTAAAGAATAACCTACCGTTGCAATTGCAAAGGCAACTGGAAAGTCCTATCGCTCACATTATTTGTAATGACGGCGGAGCGCAAGATGGCGTCGCCCGGAAGAATAAAAGCGCTTCGATATTAACGAGCGAAACACCTTAAAAGATTAGGCTCATCCTGTTTACAGGAAAGAATCGACGCACTCGCGCGTGCTCTACGCCGCAAGCATCCGGTCGGCCACCATTTCCGTCCGGCGCAGCGTCACAGCAACATTGCAGCAACTGTCAGCAAACTGTATCGCCATTCCGATATAGGCAATGCCGCGAGGCGTGATAACGGATCCTCGACCCTCTTTGTTCTTGAGCGGCTAAGAGATTTCCCGCTTGCCTGCCTCTTTCGAAATCCGATGACTCAAATCGCGCGTAATTATCGCGAAGGCTGGAGATGGAGAGGGAAGCCATGCGTGCCGACTTTGTGCCGACGAGCGGACTCGCATCCACGTGTCTTTGTCGCCCGACAAACTCGGATCGGCGGAATGACCGGAGCTCGGCGTTCTCAAATATATAAAGTGTCGGCCTCGGCGTCGCCCCCAAAGTGACTAACGATTAGTGGGGAATCGGTCAACGCGATCAAGCGCGATTGACATCTCTCGCGAGCCGGAATACAAGGGAAGCAAAGTGCACCCCGATAAGACGCGGCGGGAAAATGGCGGCCGCCGAAATCGCAATGGCCGACGCCGGGAAAAACGCGACGAGTGAAAATGAAACCCCGAATAAAAGCGAGCTTCCGGAAGTGATGGTGGTCCAGGAAACTAAGAAAAAGGAGATCGTCGTCACGGTGGACACGACCGATAAAAGGACTCGTCGATCCCCTGGGATGGCTGACACTTATGCCGCGAAGAAGACGGTGGCGCAGGGCATGATGGACGTCGCCCTTATCACGGCGAACGCGAATCAGCTACGGTACCTGATTGAGTACCAGAGCATGAGTCCGACGTTCTACATGAATGTTGCCCTCATCTCCATAAGCCTTCTACTTCAGGTGGATAATCCCAAGTAATTAAAAAAAGAGCGCTTCCTTTTCATATTTCCGCGCCGAAATCGGGTGGGCGTCGCGCGAATGGCGGACGTTCTTCTTTTGCGCCGTTCAAATTTCAATTTCCCGCGATCCTTTTTTCTCTTTCTGTGTCGGGCTGCAGGTGTATTTTTTCGCTGTTTCACTTCACGCGAGTGCAGCTGCTGAAGCAATCAACTGTGACGTCATCGTGATTTCGCGACATGAGTCGTGCAGGAAAGTGTCCCTTGTGACGTCATCTGTGAAAAACCAAATTAAACGTACAGATTTCGCGGAGATGAATGACAAGCGTGAGGAAACGTTGAGGAATTTCGTGTCGATGAACGATCGGTCATGCATTGATAGATATTGATCCGATAGTCGGGTTATCGTGATTCGATAATCCAGAATGGAAAGATATACTTTTGAAACCTTAACTGCAATTCTTAAATAGATAAAATACGTTTTTTATCTGTAATCTTTAAATGGCTAAAAAAAATTTTTTTTCAACTAAAGTATGAACTATTTCGTCACTCATCTTTGATTATTAATGATAGAATTTTCATCATTTTTCAGATAGCCGTAGGGGTTAGTCTAATTTTCAAAGGACGCTTTGATATGAGAGGGGAATCGCATTCTCTCAATGCCAGAAGGATTAACAACTACGTCGTGGTCGGGGTTTTCCTGGTCACCATCATCAACGTCTTTGTTGCAGCATTTAGTATAAATGTGGGCGTACCTTACCCACCGCCTACCGAGAAAGTTGTGACGGACCGATTATAATTATTTTCATCGCATACCCTTTTTATTAAGAACTTTTACGTTCTAGATTGGACACTAAGTAACGTCATAACGTGCTGCTTTCCTTGTTATCTCAAACTTATCGATCTGATCCTAAATTAAAGAAAAAAGCTCATATTCATGCAAAGAATGATATGTGAAGATATTTATCTAGAATAAGTTTGTATGTAATTCTGAAACGTTGAACTGACTTGTTTAGAAGAGTAAGTCCTCAGTTTTTTTTTTTATAGAATACATTTATATATAATCTATACCTAATATTGTTCACTTAATCACTCAGTTCCTCTTCATCACTGAAGTAACAATTCTTTTTAAAACGTCTTCGTTGTCTAGTTGGTTGATGCATTGATTCGTCATATTGACCAGATGCTACCGTAAGTCTATATTTTTCAAGTTCCTTTTTATCTTGCTGAAATGAAATTTTTATAGTAAGCATTAAATGATCAAATAAATAAGATCGTTATGCAAGTGTAATTATTATAATCATAATAAATAGAATGTTCTTTACCTCTTGCCTAATTGCGGCACTAAGAGTTTCTAAATCTACAGTATCACTTTCTTCATTATCTTTATTAGTAGTATTTAATAAATGTGTACGATCTTTACTTTCTTCTTCACTGCCGCTATCAAAATAATTAGTTTCCATTTTGTACTGTTGTTTGGATCTACTCCTTTTTCTTATTTTCTTTGGTGGGGGATTTCGAGGACCTAAAGTGTTGTGACTGCATTTATAAGATAAGTGACCTTCCTCTCCACATTCATAGCAAAGTGATTTATCTGGGTAGTCCCTTCGGCGTATGAATTCTGTACTTCGACCATTATCCGCTGCTATTGAACTTTTTACAGTCCTTCCGCCAACCTGTTAATGAAAGTTTCATTTATTTACTGAGTCACATGAATGTCAAAATTACCAATATGAAATGTATTCGTACCTCTGTATTATTTAACTCTTTTGCACATTTAATAGCATCTTCCGCTTTAAGAAATAAAACAAAAGCAACACCTTTACTCCTTCTTGTAACTTTATCTTTCATAACGGTAACTCTGTAAAAAGTTATTCATTTCATTTGGATACAAGCAATCAAATAAAAAATCAATGAGATATTAGAAAGAAGCTACATCGCAGATAATCTGTTTAACTGACACAAGGCTAAAATACTAATTTTATTAATATCATAAACACCTACTTCACAATTTTACCATAGCTTTCTAAAAATTGATGAATATCATTATTGGTCAATGAATAAGGTAGATTGCTGACATAGACAGTAGATCTGCTGGGAGCTATACCACCACTCATTTTGTAAATGTATCGTCTTCAAAATGCCTCTAAAAGTTGCCAAATAACATTTTTAACAAATGATAATATTTATCCAATTTCCGACTTTAAAAAATTATAGAGTTTCACTATCAGTACTGTTTAAGTATGTTTACTACACATTGTTATGATGTATTTAACAGAAAATGAATAGGAAATACCTGAACTGTTTATAACCTCAAAACTTGAGGCACTTGTAAATGAACCCTATGCGATTAGTACAGATGTATACATGTCTTGCATGACACCAAATATATCTTTACAGATATAATCAGTGCGCCACATATATTTACACCAAATAAATAAATCTCATTAAATGGAAATTACATGGGACACGACAAATTCAGTTGACTTTATTATTGATACTTGTGCAACAGTTGTGCGCATAAACGTCAGTAACAGCGCGCGCATTGATGATGAATTCAATTTTTCATCAGAGTATGACCATAAATTAAAGTGAAAATGGGCAGTGTTCATAGTAGAGGGAAATATTACAATAGTTGTAATTAAGGTTCTTATGCTTTACTTTCCTCCGGTATAGTACAGTATGTACATTTCATTTGACATACAGCAAAAACTTCATCGTAAACAGTGATGAACTTTGTTTAAAGAAATTTATTTGTTGCGATTTCACGAATATTAATCAGTTGCTTAATTCTTGAATTCTACTCGCCAAAGGCTAATTTGAAAGTAATAAAAGTTCGTCGGCTTAATTTACTAACACTATTAACATTGTAAGTCTTCGCTTTAGGTGCCACGGGGGATTGTATCTTTTCCATTTTACACCTCCGCGGTCTTTTAACTGACCGATTCTCAGACGAGACTGCCCTTTCGAAAACAAATGTAGATTTTACTAGGTTCAAGGCCTCCCCTGCAAACGAAAAAAAGGATCGAATTAGTCTGTAAATTCAAGTTATGTTCCGCTGATCTTAGTTATCTACGGAAACTTCTAAAGTGAATATTTTTGGTTATCTATAAGCGATTCATTCTCCTGTATTAAAATTGAACGATTATAATTTTAGTAACTATTATTACTTAAAACACTGCACTGGGTTTAATCGATAGAATAGAATAAATCTTACGTTCACGTTCGGGTAAATTCAGATCACTCATCTCATCAATATTTTGCATAAATAAATTATACGAATCCTCTATATCGGGCACCCTTGATAAGAAATCCGGATCGCGGGTAGAAAGGTAACATAAAAACATTATTCCTTCTCTTACAACTTCCAATCGCTTCCTTTTCACTCTCTGCCGAAAACTGTCATCGAGCTTTGCCCAATTTTTACATGCTACTACTTTATTATGAATCCACACATCGTTGGATCGGTTCTGGGCACTCAGACGATGATTTCCAAATACGGTTTTCACATCCTCATCAGTAGTGAATTTTTCTATATGACATTTATCTAAAATATTGAAGTCAACATTCGAGCATTTACATAAAGTCGTCACAGCAAGTTTTAGCAGCTTCTTGAAACAATTGCATGAATGTGACGTATCCATATTTTGTGGCACCGTGTCAGTACTCAAAGCACGGTGTGCAAATCGCAAGATTACCCTTCCAAATTTTACCAATGTAATAGGATCCAGTTCAAAGTGTTGTACGTGTGCAATGAAGATTTCCAAGGGGCAGGAATCTAAAAGTGCCGAATAAAATATAGAATGACATATTGACATAATATTCTACGATACCTTTAATATTGCACATTTTCAATGAGTGTCTCGTGCAAAATACGATGAAATAGATAATAAATAACAAATTCAATAAATTACTGTTTGTAAAATGCGGTACGTCCTGTCGAATTCTCACTGCCGATGATTCTGTAAACATTAATACAGGTATTAATAATTACAAAAATTAATTGACGCCGTTACATTATGGATGAAAATAAATTTTAATTTCCCAAAGCAATCACAGTATACATACTCGCGTTGTTACAAAGCTTCTGAGCGAATTCATTGCATCTGCTGAATGTCGCCATTGTTTTAACTAAATTGACTTGACACAACGATAATGGCCTCGAGAATACTGCCTCTTTGAAGATATCGGAGACATATTTCAACCTGCGAAGCAGAAATACGAACAATATATATTAAAGTAAATAATGATTAACCTTCTGAGAGCACTGCGATAGGTTTTTGAATGAAAATAATTTACCCATTGCTGCAGAATCCTAATCTTTTCTGTACATTGCGTAAGACATTGAGAATCGCACATATAAGGCCACTGAATTGATGAGATCTTCTCTGAAACAAATATGACTCGAAAGGTGTACAAGAAACATTGAGGTATTCTTGAAACGGACACGAGTGATAAAAAATTTCTTCTAGCAACAAATCCACACAGAAAAAGAGATTCGAAATGAATTCGTACCACGAATCCAACCGCAGTCATGAATTCCAAAAACAGCTCTAGCATTTCAAACTGGCACCCCCTTTTATGCCACGCTTTGTAACTGGTCATTTGTTCGGCATAATGATTGTATTTCGGATCACTGTCCGTTAACAGCGTAGCCTTTCCTGCAATGTACTTATTGAGATCCGAGGAAGCTGTCGCAATATACGACAGAACTCCGACTATTCTCCGAGCCTCGACACCTCGTTCTTCTTCGTACCAAGCTTCAGGATCGCAGACAGTTTGCGTATAATCGAACTGGGTCTCGTAAAAATCGGAAAAATATACATCGTCCATATCCTTGATATCGTCGTCCTGCATCGCGTGAGAGATCCTCTGTAACACCTCCGTCGTGTTTAACAATAATTCCTTGGCAGTCAACAATAACTGTAAAAGAAATCAGCTCATTAGACAAAATGTTCCCTTGTTCAGTAAGCGAAGAAAAAACATTACACGGAAATATTGAGAATCAGAAAGGTAACTCTGCGGAAAATATTTGTTGGACTTAACGATAGCAAATCTCATGATTCTCTTTAAACCGCTTACTTTATTAATTGCAGGAGATACGTCAACTGCGTTGCATTCTTCCAACGATTTGTCGATCATTCCAGCAATTTCAGGTACAACAAACTCTACGTTCAATATCTTACTGTCTACCAGAGTTGTTTTCGGGCTCACCAGTTGTGGATTCTCTACGGCAGACAAAATATGGTTTTCTTCGCATCGGATATCAACCGTACATGATTCATCGTACAATGCATTTCCTACTTTTATATTTTCTTCATATCGTTTATATTATCAATAAAATTAACGATAAAGTTTTACTTACCGAATATTCTAAACTCGTCCTCATCCTGTAATATTGGTAGATATTTTTTACCATGTTTCGCATTGATTTCGAGGTCGATCAGAAATTTTTCAGGTAGCGATGGCTTAAAAATAGATCGTGGCATTCTTTTAATGGGATACTCTAAAAATTGGAGAGCAATGAACACTCATGATGGGACATAAGGGTAAATTAACTTGCCGATAAAAGTAATTAGGTTTCTACAAACTACGATTCTTACGAGTTGGTCTTGCTATTTTGGTTTTCTTATCTCTGTCAGTTTGTACGCTGATTTCACAAACTTTGATAGATTTTTCCTTATTGGTGGAACTAAAATCAAAATCGAAACATTTACAATTATGAGAAATAATGAAATATATCCTTATGAATATGTATGCTAGCAAAAAAAGATGACATAAAATATAATGGATACCAATGATACAAAAATATCCTCACCGACTAATGGACGTGTTAAGTGTACTTGTTAGTACGGATTCCTTGTTAATTGCATGCGGTTCTGTGAGTTTGACGGACCCTGATTCCAACAATTTACATTTTTCCATCAAGCCACTCAATTGCAACGTCTAGCAAAAAAAATATCTTGAGAAAAAAATTAGATTTTGTAAATTATTTTTTATATAAACAAAAGAGGAAATTAAACCTGAAAATCAAGTTGCGTTTTCAATTTCTCCTGCTCTTTATGCACAGCGTTAAGTTCTGCCTTGTGACGAGCAGTCTGTTCTTCGATGAGACGAACATTTTCCATGTTGGCAGTATCTAAACGTATCTTTAATTGTTGCAGCTGTTTACGAAGAAAGTCTGTTTCTCCTTGTTTAGTTATAAAGTCTTCCAATAATTTTTTGTACTGCTGGTCCAACTTTTTTAAAGACTGCGATGGAACATCATCTAAAAATCATCCAGCGTATACTACGTAATACAACGTATTTATATTAATAAATATCTATAATGTAAAGATGATCAATTTTACTTGTAATAACGATGACATCATCCCGAGGACAGAATGTTGAATTTCGATCAACTTTATCCAATAAATTTGATTTAAAATCATCAAATACGCCTAAACTGTCTGCCTGAAAAGTTTTCGTCATTTCGGAGGAGGCAAGTTTTTGGGAATGTTGTACCGGTATGCATTGTTGGACATTTTGCTTCCTTTGGTTTTCAGAGAACATATGTTTAACATTATTTTGAAAAGGTCTATCATAACTATTAGAATCCAACTGCCTCATCGGTTGAAAATTCGTTACAGGATCAGGTCCTTTATAAGAACTGGTCGAAGGTATTGGGTTACTAGGACCCGGAGCAGGATCGATATGTTTTAATGTTTCATTTGAAGATTTTTGATCGCTTTCCAAATACTGGGAAGAAAAATACGAGTAATTAGGTTGCTGCATCCTGGAGTAAAAATCATCACATCCTATATATTCCATATATAACATTAACCAAAATTCACTGACATATGAACAACTCTAATTATGTACATTCTTACTTGAGAAGCGATAAAATCTATTTCTTCTATCACATCCTCCTCAAAATCTTCGCCCCAAAGATCATTGAACACGGAAGCTTCGTTGTTTGTCTGCCTCTCGGTTGTAGCATGCTGTACACTTCCTCTAGTTATTTCCAGCTTTGCCCGTTTGGAAGTAGATGCAATATTTGGCAATTTGATGTATCTTTTAGACATTTTTCCTATGTTAACAAATTATATTTTGTAGGAATAAACACATTAAAACAATAATCCCGATTACAATTGCAGAGAAAATCTTATTTGACATCTTCACTTTAAAAATCTGGGAACGATACTTTAACTACGGTTGATTACATATTTACATGTCACATGATATAAAAAATATATTACAGAACAAAACTTAGAGTTATTAGTGACGAACATTTGAGCATCGCTTTGTACATGAATTTTAAAGTAATTAACTTTAACATAAACCGTCCAAAGTCTACTTAAAACCAAGTTGGTTAGAAATTCCTCTCAGAGGCAATAATGATGCACAATAACTCAAATAAAATACCTTTGTAAAATACTGTACACCAATTGTCATGGACAAACACTGTTACAACAATGTACTTGATGTATTCACACTTTGTTTTTGCATTAAACGTTCACTGCACGTGCAGAACAAGCACGAAAAGGGTCTGTGAAACCAGTTAACAGAGGTTAGAAACAGGGCCAGCTTGTACTGGCAAATCGAACGTTTTTAAGGTTCCTTTTGACGTTTTATTTTCCTCAGGCGCCCCAATACGTTCACATGGCATTTCAGCAAACAACTGTCACCAACCATCTCGTTTCGCGCGCGTAATACGTGAAACATCTCTGAGATGCTGTCAAATTTTGTATAACAAAGAGGTGAAAAGTGTGGCGGCCATATTTAAAGGTTTGCCACTGCACACCACTGCATTGACAAACTTGACCATAGAATACTGGCGTCACCTGGGGAAATAGATGGGCATGATGGAAACCATTTTGATTGGATGTTCAAAACTATCACGTGACCATTTCTAAAGTCACGTGACAAATATATTTGGGTCTCTCTCTATCGTGCGATAAGACTGCTCAGCTGTTACGCAGAAGGGAGTAGAAAGAAAAAAGATCTGTCATCTTTTCGTTTGCAATTGCTGAAGGTGCATGTAAAATGTCAGTTCGCAAGTGATCGCAGATTTATTCTTTAATCTCTAATCTGCGTACGTCCGTAATGTCGCTGATTTTCTTTGATTTACAGTCATTGAATGTATATTTGATATTTTTTATAGCTAGGGCGATGAGTCCATTTGCATGTTTGCAAAGCAAATTATTCTGAATCTCGGTGGAAAAGACTGTTGGATAAAGTCGCGGTTGTAAGAAAGACTATTCAAGGAGAAGTGATACACAGTAATATGGCCTCGGCATCGAGCACTAGTGCTCGCAGTCTGTTCATAGACTCGAAGATGAGATTAGCCGATAGAGTTCAAGTGAATGTAAACAATATCGCTTCACTTGCTAGACAAATACAGAGAGGTTCCAAAAGTAGCGAGGTGAGCACTCTGTTATTATTCATTCCTTTAATCCATTACGGTACATGATCAATTAATGATCATTATTACAAAAATTGAATTAATAAAAAAATCGGGATTACGTTTTTTACTTTTCCAGATATTGTTGCACAGTGCAAAGAATTTTGCGTGTCAAGAGCATGGTTTAGCGAATGCAGAAGCTAACTTGAAAAAACTTGCATACATTACGTCAAATATGGAACTGCAGTTTGAGTCGATTGACCAAGGTTTTGGAAAACTGGAAGAGGTTACCGAGCAAGTGCGAGCGATGCAACGTTAAGTTAGGTTGAATGATTTAATTCAACTACATCCGAAAAAACTGTTCACTACCATCGAGATTGCAGAAAATAAATAAGCCCACTCCAAAAAGTACAGCAGCAACAGTCAGTCGTTCGCAAAACACAGTTACATCGTGCTGTACCGATTTCGATCTTTCCAATTGTGATATTTTGAAATATCTTCCTTCATTGATGGCCAGTGACATTGTGTTGATAATTTGCGACAGCGTACTTTTTTACTTGTTCTATATTTTGTACATGATTGTAGCTCTAGTTTATGTTAATTCTTTTTACACATATTTTCTGTAGTACATACATATACCGTATGTGAAAATGTAAGTTTACGACATGTATTGTTGACTTCCTGTTAATAAAATGTGTACTACTCGATACTGTGGTTCAATACCCTATTATTGTGACGTAAACTTTTTTACATTTGTATCGTTTCGTATTTATTAAATATCTTATCAAGCCTTTTAACGCTGTTATACGTGTGTATGGACTTACAACTTGAGTGCAATTTCGTACAAAAGAAATTATTCTTATTGTCAAAAAAATAGGGATCAACTTCATGGACATGGTACGAGCAGTCACGAGCGGTCTGTGCGCAAAGAATTCAGAAGTCCCATAGAAGCCCAGATCCTATGTTAGCGCTTGATGCTCTAAAAGTTGGCTAACAAACCAGAAGTGGGGGTAAAAAAGAGATCGCACGTGTTAGCCAACGATATCTCACGTACGGGAGGAAGAGAGACGCATATAGAAAGGCGAGTATTGGGTGTAAGATAAAGAAAGAATGCAATCGCTATATATCGCCATAAGATTAAGAGAGATGGAGAGATGATTACAGCGCCGCCATCCGTTGGCTAACATACTATTTATCGAGCATCGAACGTCCGTATCCTTCTGGGCTTCTATGGAGACTTCTGAATTCTTTGCTGTGCGCCACTGTTCTGTAATTACGTTCAATGCACGTAATAATTCTCTTATTTGTATCTCTCTTTTCTGTGACTTTCCATATTTTGACATTCCAGAAATGAGAATGAGGCAAAAGGAGAACGTGATTTATTACAAACTGTCGGTTTCTAAAATATTCTGATAATGGAGGATGAAATTCTCGCCAATTCAGGTAGAAATTATGCTTTTATACCATATAAATGTTCATCACAAATCTCACCTTTTTTAAGTACAATTTTTCAGCATTTGTAAAATAATGTGTGAAGGAACTTTTTTCATTATTTATTATCTGTCTAAAATGAATAAGCAAATATTGTAGAATCTTAATATATCTTACAACAAAAATTATATGCAGGTGGACTGTCGGAGAAATCCCATAGTTTTTTAGAAAATGAATTGTATTGATTCCAATTTATTTTTTTACCTAGAATGGTGCGGTGTACCTTCCACCTGACAAATCCTGACAAAACCCTACACAGGAGGGAAGCAAACCGACAGGTTAAAAAAAAGAAGAAATGGAACAAAATTCCAGGCGAGACATGCTTTTGGAAATTAAATCATATATATCCAGTTATAAAATCTGCAGGGTGGGATTAGTGAGTTCCGTTCACATTGTCTTTAGGTGAAATGAAATCGGAAGTGAACAGTATTTGGCCAATCCAAAACTTGTTGAACGTGATCGTGATCATTTTTGCTGTTTAGTTTGTCATCTTGCATAAAAAAACCTTTTTCAGATGGACAAGAAAAGAATTATTCAAAATATGTCAAAGACTTTGGATTTTGTTAGAAAACTTGAAATACATTGGTTTCACAGCTTCGACTTACATAGAAGGCTACATTTTTAAAAGGTGTAATTATTCTTCTAATAGGAATTGAAAGTGATGAGAGAAATGAGATCGATGAATCCTTTATTTCGTTAACGGAAGTACCACTGGAGTGCTGTGGAAACGGATGTAATCCATGTATTCTTGATGTTCAGAAGGAGCTTACCGAATCACAATATAGGAGTGCAAAAAATAATTTGTTGACCCTTACGTCATATAAAACATTTTTTGTGAGCAGTACTCTCGATTTTGGCGACAGCTACTTACTTATTAAGTTAAATTGGAAAGGTAAATAAAGGCTCCATGAATCCCTTACAAAGTTAAAATTTTACAAAATGACTGAAGGTGTAATTACGTTGGCAACATTTGTAAAGGTGACGCCGCAGGCAAAGCTGTGTCTCTAAATCCAGGTCAACATGTTGTTTTACGGATTTCTTCTGTTACGAGACCTTTCACACCCCTATCTTGGACATCGGCAAGTTTACTGTTTTTGGTAAAATTGTACGAAAAGGGCATTTTTAGTCAACACTTGAGACAGCTCAAAGAAGGGGATAGCATTGACATCAGAGGACCATATGGACAATTTGTTTACAATGAAAACAGGTATAAGAAGCACAACGTCTCAACCTCCATAATTAAATTGTGAAACAATTAATTCATTTTACAGTCATGAAACTAAAGATCAACATATTGTTCATTATTACAGTTTTGGTCAAGTTATTATGTTGAGCATCGGCACTGGAATAGCTCCCATGTACTCGATAGCAAAATCAATCATCGACAATGAAATGGAAGAAACAAAGGTTCACTTAATAGCTGGATTTCGATCTCTAAATTGTGTGCCTCTAAAAAAGAACTTACGAGTCCTGTCAGATTATTGGAATTTCACATGTACTTTGCAAATATCTCAGTACGGTAAGTTTAATATTCAAATTGTACCCGATCACGCCTAAACAATGGTGTTGTACAATTTCCTCGACAGGTGCAACCGATGGGATGACCGGTATAAATATAGAAAGTGGTCGATTGGATAAGAACAAGGTTTCCAATTTGTTGGAATCACATTGTCCAGAAACGACCTTGATTTTAATATGTGGAACACCAGAGTTCAATGAATCTGTCGAACACTGGGTACGGGGATGTAATTTCAATCATCTACATGTATTTAAGTGAGCCAGTAATTTATCATAAATTGAACGTCAAATAGATCAAAGAATTTGTACAGATTTAAACTTGTGCCACGATAGGTGCAATTAAAACCTAGCAAATTAATATTTTTGTATAGTAAATTGTTATTGTTAAGACTTCAAAATAAATATTTTTTCTGAGAAAGACCTGGACTTCTCGTTTTATAGTCCTAAGCTGAGATTTAAGCGACCGAGACAACCAACGACCGAAGCTCTTTGGACTTTTTACAACTTTTATTTCATATACATTAATATTAAATATCATATTTGAGAGTCATTTAATCACGATCACTAACCACTTATCTCACAATAATATTTAGCGTTCCATGTTCTCCGTTGAACTTCACACTAATAAAAGTACATACAATGGCAAAGTCGATTTTAAATTCATGTACACGTTCCAGCAAACGTACTGCTCCTCCACAGTATTTCATTTCCCATCCAATGGGCAGTGTACTTAATATTTTTCATTTCCCGTGGCTCATTGTCCATCAAGAAGCATGGTCTGCAGTAATCGACACCTGTTGCATGAACTCCAATCATGGAAAGGTATCGAACCGATCGACTGTTAATATTTAGCAAATTGATGTTCAGCGATACAATAACTACACCTTACGACTCCCAGTTTCAGCATTTCACTGAAATTCTGAAATTTCCTGCAATGCCGTTCCTGATCCTTCTACTTCCATACGAAAGTCTCAGAAAAAGAAACATCTTCTATCACAACTCTTCGATGATGAAAAAATTTACAACGGTACCTGCTTGATTCAGATCCATTAATACACATTGGAAACATGTACACAATTATCGCGATTTCAAAATCAACAAACAAGGATTGTTAGACTGAATTTTGCACAATGATTGAAGTTAAGAAAAGAAACAGAACGTACTCTCTATAGGAACGTAAATGCATGTCGATCGTATAATTCAAATATGCTAATTTCTTCGAAACAATTATTTTTCCACGCCTCAACCGTTCGACTCCAAAATGGCGAAAACTAATTTCCCGACGACATGTCTTTGCTTTTAGTTTTTTTTAAGAATCTTCACCGGATATTAATTCAATTTATTGCTCCGAGTCTGATTTAGCAGGTACCGACAGAGTGGTTAATTCAGCGTACTAGATTACGGAAGGAAAAGAAAGAGGACACGTTTCCGAGAAAAAAATTAAGTGATCGAAAAAAAATTAACGCGTCGGTATGGACATCAAAGGACGATGAGAAATTGACGCTCAACCCGGACGAGTGACGACGGAATCGGAGTAACAACACGCGAAAGTTCTTCCTTGGAAGTGAACCGATGAACGAGTGCTCGCATCCAGCGATCACAGGCGGCGATAGTTCAAGAAAACAGGATCTCGAGGTCGTCCATGTCCGAGATGGAGAAGTCATCGGAGAGATCGTCCATGTCGACGTTCGGATCGTATTCTATACTGTCGTCAGTGGACTCGTCTCCGTCGCCCCGATCGTCGTCGTCGTCATTGTCGTCGCCTTCGTTCAGATCGTTGTCTTCTCCATTATCTTCCCCAGCTGCGTCAGGAGTATCTGCGTCTGTCAAAGATAATCGATACAACATAACCTAACAAAACCTCCCATCGGTGATGGTCACTTCGATGGGAGGATTTCTACATAATATTAAGCCGAGGGTAAAATAAAGTCCAGGGAAAATCGTGCAAATTCATATCTTTTCATTTTCGACTCACCGTCTGCATTGTTATCGTCGGATGCAGAGTTGGAGCCATCGTCGTCGCTGGCATCCAGGTCTTCCTCGTCGTCATCCTCTTCCCCCTCGTCTTCGTCGTCCCTTACTCTGCCAACGTCGTACAATCTGACACAAGATTCCTGGATGCTGTCGAACTCGCCCTGATTCTCCACAATGGCGATCTGCGTGTCGAACTTGTTGCAAGCCAGATCGTAGATGCCCTTCTTCACATCGTAGGTTGCTAAAATGCAGATTTAACGGTGAAAACAATTTTCAATCGTGACCTCGAGTTACCCTGATTATAAACTTAATTCTTATCCAAATCTTGAAATACCTAGTAATGGGGAACTTAAAAAAGAAAAAAAAAATGTATTCTCGTCATGCTCCAGACGGTTATTTTTTCTCACTTGGTGCATAAATAACCATACCTATACTGTTGTAATCCAAGGCGTCAAGAGTTTGGAAGGAAGTGACGTAGAGAGAGTCGTCCTCGGTTTCCTGGTCCACAGAAACGGCGTATATGATGTTATTGACCGGGGAGAATATAACCTCCAACTGGTCCAGAGTAGGAACGGTCTTCAGGAGGTGAAACGTTCTAAGATCCCAGACCTCGGTGTTGGACACGACCTCGGTGCCATTCGGATGAAAGACGCCGTTCAACGTTTGATTGAGTTTATCGAACTTGTGGATTTCCTTCCCTGAGTTAACGTCCCAGAGGATGCCATCGCTGAGGACCAGCTCGTCGTTCATGCTGAACGTAGCTCGGTTTTTCGTGTACTGGTTCGAGATCGACGGCGTCAAAGTGGTCAGCAATTTTCCAGTCGCGATGTCGTATATCTGGAAAAGCAGATGTACTTCGATACACCGACAAAACGATTTTACATGTTTCAATTAACCCACGAGTGCGCGCATGCAAGCATGAACTCAAAGTTAATGTACAGGTACATACCGTAGCATTCTTTCCCTGCGTTCCAATAATCTTGTCCTGCAGTTTCCCAAACTCGACGTGGTCCTCGTTTTCCAAGGGTAGCTTCATGTCGAAGAACGTCCCTATACTCCAGAGAGCAGACATCGGGCTCCTCCAGGCTGTCGACGTAAGGAGTAAATTCCCCTTTTGATTACACTCCATGTGATAGATGTAAGACTCGTGGCACTGATAAGTCGCTTCCTCCGTGCCCGTGTGGGCATTGAACAGCTTCACATCCCCGGAGTACGTCCCCAGCATCAGGTATTGTTGACAAGGCTTAAAAGAAATTAAATGAAAATTCAAGTGTAGTTATTTAAGTATATTCAAGTAGGTATATTTAAAATGTGAGGTCTTACCGAGAACGTGCAACAGGTGAATGGCCCTTCGACGTCGGTTGGACGGAAAGACTTGACCGGACAAAATCGACTGTAGATGTATCTCCTGTCCAATCTTCTGCCGTCCATTCCCAGGGCTCTCCTCGCAAGTCTGACGGCGATGTTGGTAGGAACGGAATTATTTGTACACGGGTCTGGACACTTGTGGGGTCTGCGAATGAATCGTGTTAAACGTTTTAACGCGACAAATCCGAGCTTACCGAGATAAATGGCGACAGGGAATACAGTACTCACTCGAATAAATTAAACTGTGGACACGTCACCATGGGATTCTTGCAGAGAGCGTGCTGGTTGGTCAGATATTCCGTGATGATGGAGTCGAGGGTGATCGTCGCCACATTAGCCGAGGTAGCGATACCAGGACCGATTCCACCCCCAGGATCTCTGGAGATCTGTTTCTGTAGCGACCGGCTGGTAGTTTGTTGAAGTTGCATCAAGGATTGGTTATTCGTCGGAGTTTGCGTAGGTGGCCTGTCAGGTTGGCTGCATTTCCTGAAAATTGAGTAGAATTAAAATAATATCCATCGTTCGGTTTAATTATACCTTGTATATATTTTCTTTAAGACGATACGAAAGTGACTCACTTTTGATTGATCTGAAGTTTAATCGGTTGCCATGTACTGTTCGTCACAGGACTCTGGGCGAGGCAATCCGACAACTTCATCCGGATGGAGTTGTTGGACAACGGCGAAGATGTGGAACACGTTCCGGAATGTGAGACGAAGCGAGACGATCCAGAGGTCGGCGTGGAGTTTCCTCTTGCGGTGACACTGCACACGTCTCTCTGGGCACACCTGCTCGTGTTGTACAGATTCGCCGGAGCCCCGGGAGAAAACCCCACTCTTGACTAAAATTAAAGAAATAAATTAACCATTTAAATAATTCAAAATCTACATTAAAAAACGATTGACTCCTCGTGTCCACTTTCATGTCCCTTTAAAAACATGTGTAAAAAAAAATGGGAGAACAGGATAAGTAAATGATATGAAGCCACTAACGAAGTTAACACTGACTCCCGATGGCGCCGGACTTCTATACGTGAACGGCAGGCAAGAAGTTACTGGTTTCATGACTGCATGCGATTCCAAATTCGCTTCTCGTTGAAAAGTCGTAGCAGTGTCATTCATCCCTTTCGAAATCAAGTGTTGATAAATCAAGTGGTTCAGTTGCTGCTCGTTGTACTGTATTCTCGTCTGCGCAACTACGTTGGCCTGGAAAAAAAAAAAAAAAATGAATACCTCGAGGTAACGACGGCCTCATTCATTCCTAGGAATCAGGGATTACGATTATTTACCCTGTGCAAGCTGACGAGAGAGATCTCGTACTCGGCGCCGGTCGGCTTCGCTTTCCCCGACACGCGCTCCATTAATTCCAGGGCGTATTTTTGAAACGTCACGTGTTCCTGACGTTTCTCCTGAAGAATTGGGTCCTTCATGAGCGCCTGGATCTGCCCATCGGTGAACATCGGCAATTTACTGATGATTTGCCTAACTTTCTCGCTGCGAGCCAATCCCGCAAGTGCACGACAAGCCAAAGCTCGGATGCTGTCGGCATCGGTAATGGGAGTTTTTACCATCATCAACTGAAGCAGCACCTAAAAACACAAATTAAATGAACATAAATATCCCTTTCAAGATGAAAAAAGTTTTCACTAATCATCATGGATCGCAGTAATAATCCAACTGTACCATAATTCCATTGTTCGATCGAACACTTTCCCAGACTTTTTGAATGAGCTCCTCGCTGTTATGCATGTTCGTCTTCTTTTTGGCCGAACCAGTTAGGGAGTATCGAGCCACATTTCCACCAACCTGGAAATCAGTAGGAGGGTTACTTAAAATTCTTTAGAAATTTGGACTTGATATTGGTTTTCTCCCTGTTCTGTTAAATATCTCCACGAATTGGAATTTTTATACAGCACAAAGACTGGTAAAATATATCCGTAAAGAATATAATAAACAATTATATACTCTGTTCATCGGTGCACAGACACAGTTAACTACAGCTCTGAGCGCAGCTCTCTGTACATCGGCATCCGCAATGATCTCACATTCGGCAGCAGCTAGTAAAAGATTTATTGCCATTGTCATAGACATATCTGGCATGTCAACTTTCTCGCAGAGTAGTAACATTACTTTGGGTACTACGGAACAAATTGCGATTACGTCTAGGCAAGACCTTACAGTCTCCGCACTCGAAGTCGTGTGGACCCTAAAGAAAGGGAAATAATTATAATTTCTTGAATGACGTGTAAATTATTTATATGAATTGAGAAATCAGTCAAAACAATGGTACTTACCTTCCGCTGTAATTCCATTCTCTAGCGAAAGCAATAATTTGCAACAAGAGGGTTATACCGCCAAGCCTGTGAAGTTCTTCGACCGGAGGCCATACCGCTCTCACCGATATGAGTTCTTGCAAAATTTCAACCTTTGCTTGCACCTCCTCGCTACTTAATTTGCAAGCCTTAAAATCGAGTTAACTGATTAATTGTTCAATTAAGACAAAACGTAATTAAATTCCAATAGCATAACCTCAATACCTACGGTATACTGGACATTGCCTCAGAAACTAACCTAATATTGTAACATATCACGTACCTTATACGGTGGTAAAGACGGTTGCCAGTTGTCCCTTTCGGTCCTAGCATTTTCAGCTCTTTGCAATTGTTCGGCTTTTATATATAAATGCGCTTCCATGTATCGTTTAAGTGCAACAGCGACGTGCCTGACGATCTGCCTGGAGGCACACTCTTCGTCATCGTTCAAAGCTGGCTCCTCCTCGATATTCAGTATCGGTAAAGTGGATATCTATTACAAAGATAACTTATATCCCAACCACTCATAAACCACACAATTAACCACTTATTAATAGTCAACAAGACCACATTAATTCCCTACCACATTGAACAGTTTCCTCAATCCATCCTGAGCATCGAACTCCTCCAAGATAACCTTGAAGGGGAACGAAAATCCAAAGAACATGGTAGCATGGCATCTTCCAGAGTCGTGACTCCTCTCGAGTAACCAGAGCGCGTAACTGACCAGGTCAGAAATAATGTGTTTCGGTAGAAGACAAACGCGTTCCATGGCATCCTCGCAATAAGCTAGATAATACAGACATATCGAGACTCCAGTGGCAGCAACGCTGGGTCTGGATACATCAAGGAGCTTCTGCAAGCCTCGGACATTAAGGAACTCGATGGAGAACTTTTTGTGGCACAGGAGAGAAGCGAGGTACTTGAGTGCTTCGAAGGCGAGTCGACTGTCCTTGGTCTCGCGCACGTTAATATACTTGAGGATGAGTTCCAGAGCGTTCTGCTCGAACACATGACCAAGGAACTCCTGGTACTCGCCCATGGGGGTTAAGTATCTGAGTATGAGCATCTGCCGAGTGGCTAGGGTAGGCGGATGGATCTGAACGTTTCCTATGACATAGGACTCCATCTCTGCCCAGGAGGAATTGGAGTTGCACTCCACGTTGTTCGACGGCGCGTTCTGCTGGGAGGACGTTCTGGACAAACAAGACCTGAGAGGGGTGGATGCTGCGATGGACCTGGGCGGAGTCACCCTGGAGTTCTGGTTTTTCGAAGGGGGCACTTTGGGCACTGCCAGAGGTGGTGACATTATCTCAGGGTAGGAGGAGTTCGCGTTATTCTTTACAGGAGTTACTCCTGGTGTAGCGTCGCTCTCGGAATCGCTCTTCAGTTTCTTGCTCGGCGGCGCTTCGTCAGGATTCTCGAGTTCCTCCTCATCGGAGAGGCTCGCATGGGTCGGACTCTTCAGGACGCCGTTCTCGCGCCTCTTTTCCCGGACTTTCCGCTTCCCTGGCGTGCCCTTGGTCTCGGAATCGCCGGATGTGCTTCTGTTCTGGCCCAGGTGAGCGAAGGGTCTGGCGTTTGCCATCGCTTGTCGGTCCTCCTGCGCCTTCTCCTGAAGCTTGTGCAGTCTTTGTAGCATCAGCGGTACCATTTTTCCATTCTGTTCCCGGAACCCGGTGGCGATGTCCTGGACCTCCATCGCAGCAGCCAGGAGACCGGTGGCGTAACTCTGAAGAGGCTCCACGCTCTTTTCTGCCCAGGAGAAGAGCCGATGTATCAGACCCTCCATGTCAGGCTGGAATACTGCCGACGTCTCCAGACCAGGAAGAATGTCCAGCATTAAGCGACAGGCTGCAATGTTCAATTTCCGCACGTCCATACCAACGGCCCCTGCCCGCGACCAGTATGTGTCTCTTAAGTAATCGTTGATTAACTGCATGGAAAAAATAACATTAGAATTAGAATTAGAAAAAATAACATTAGAATTCTAGTTGTAGGGATAAAAACGTTTGTGCACCACTTACCTTTGTCATAAAATTGTCTTTTCTAAATAGTACTTTAAGAATGTGACCAAAATTGCATTCGGGGTCCGTCCGAGAGGGGTGCCTCTCGTCGAACGGATCGGGATCCATTTTCAGATAGTTTTCTGTTTCGAGCTCGATGATCTCGGCTAATCGTTGAAGCGTCGGAATGGGATCGTGCATCGGAGAGAGGTTTTCTTCCCATAGGCGCAAAATTTGAGCTACATCCGTCACCTCTGCCAATGCCTCCGCCGTTGCCATTATAACAAAGTTGCAAGAGAAGTTCTTATTCACAAGTAGTTGATTCTAATTTTTTGTATTGTGTGAATTGATGCTGGAAAAAATATTTTCTCATTTATGTCAATTATATCGTACCCGACATTTAATTAACATTCTCCAACAAATAAAGTATCAATGCGAACGGAATCACCTAACCTCTTTCTGCCAATTTAGTTTAAAGATTAAACACTGTTATATGATGTTAAAATATATCCATGAGAGATATTAAATTCATATTGTAAAAATTTCAAATAATCAGAAACATTAAATTTAGTGTTGAAATGGTAGTAAAAAAAAAAAGTACAATCCTACCAAACTCATTTTTAATAAATAACGTATGCACGTGAAAGTATTACATGTACCCGACACTATTTATATGCAATTAAAATAACCCCTGCAATTTGATCGAACAAAAATCAAAGTCTTACATCGATACCTTTAAAAATTAGTGTTTAACTCTTGAAACTAATTTCGGGTCAACGATCCAGGAAAAACATTTTTTTTTTAATTCCTTCTCATCGGCAAAAATGGAATTTTCTTACAATCGTAGTAAGTCATAAAATCCCTACTTCAAATTAATCGTCGAGCAACCAGACAATGGGCTTTCTACTGTCAAGCAAGTCTTTACATCTGCAAATGTAAATATTTAATTTAAGTGCAATACCGTTAAATGAAATAAACCGACGTCGGTAAAGTCACATAACCTCTCCTCCACTTCATTCTTAATCTAACAGAGATTAAACTTCGAGGCAAAACGCGATGAGTATCACAGATGTGAGACTAACGACATTAACGAAGATTTCCGAAGAATCGAGCAACTTAAATTCGGTATATTGCCGGCAATAAGTGAAACATAATATTCATGGCAAATCCCCAAAGGAAACCGTCCATACGAAGGTGTCGCGTGTCCCTCGTTAGAGGTTATGATCGGCAGGAGGTGTTTTCAGGAATTCTTGCAGTGACAGCGCTTCATTTCATACCTTCGTGGCTTGCGGAGTTACGTTTGATTCCTCCCGAGTCCTTAAATCAATTTTAATTCCTTCGTTACGTCAATTGGCGACGTTTTTTGTGAAAATAACGTAGGGCCAGATAACGAAGCTGTCCTCCCACGGAACACAAAACTCTGATTCGACGAATCGCGCGAATACACCGAAGTTACGCACTTAATAGGCGCATGGTCGGTGGAATACTGCGCGCGCATGCCGCAAATCACGTGATTATCACCGATACGAGATCCGCTTCAATGTAGTATAAATCGAAGATAAAGATAAACGTATACAATAATCGTGCGGGCAAGAGAGACAGTATCGAGGTTTTCGCGGGGTACTTTTACGTGTAACCACGACAAAGGCGAAGAATGAAGAGATTATGACTGCATGCCATCATCCTCCTAAATCTGGGATTTATTGGATTTGGATTCAGTAAATCACATGTCTCCATCGTGTTAATTAATACGTAAATTCAATCCTGAGGATTTCAATCGACACTTAAATTTAGATTTACTGACCCTGGACTCGATAAATCCCAGATTTCGAGTACGATGGAAACGTAGTCTATGATCGTGGCGTCTCAAGTATGCATGTGTATTATGCAGCGAGCATCTGTCACAAGATTGGCCGTGTAGATGTTGTATCTTGTATTGTGTCAATAGAACTTTTTATGGAAAGCATTTAAAAGTGAGTACAGTATTACGATCTGTCAAAAATATGTACTTTATTAGTACAATTAAGGAAAAAAATTTAATGCTCACTTGGAATGTTGTTTCCAAAGATGTGCAGAAGGTCGAAGCGCATTTAAGGTTATGTTTAATCATAAATATTTACGCAGAATTTTCTAAAAAACTGCGGTTATGGACCGCTACTTTTCTTCTCAATAGCTCGTGAAGGCATTTGAAAATCATTTAAGATTAAGTTATACTTGGCTCGCAATTTGCTCAAGTCATTTTTTCAAAGAAATCATTTTGGAATACTGCACTTCTACGTAAGCTTTGGTTGCAAAGTTTCATCATTGAAAAACTGTTTTACATAGATCAATGTTGAACTGCAGTCAATTGTTATTTGTAGGATTGACACTTCACCTTTTCATTTTTCTCGGTTGTATCATGAAGCTTCGGTGTTAATTTACAGCTCTGCTTGGCCGATTAAACGGTAGGTACATACATGCTCTAGCAGAACAATAGATGCCGATGAAGTAGTAAATAAAGTAATTCTGGACTTACAGGACAAACATTCATTATTTGATACTGGTTTAAAACTTAATTTATTTGAAATAATTTTACCATGTATATTTTATAGAACGTTACCTCAAATATGCAATAAAATTAAAGATTAATCTGTACGTAATCCTGATATAGTTATCGAATACTTGCTCGTAGGCAGAAAGAAATCATTGATTTTTATCTACGCTAGTAAATATAAAAATCTAAATTATTGACAGTAGATAGATTATTGACTATAGTTATTTGAACTGAGACTGTACAGATGTTTATCATTTTATACTTTGCGTCTTTATTTATATCTATGACTTCCATTCACTCCCCGTAGCAAGTCCTAGAAAAAGTTTGGAGAAATTTTCATTCATATACTTCTGATCTCTGCTTTTGGACTTTGGCCAAATATAAAAGAATGTGTGTGGGTCAAATTTAGATCAGCTGACAAAGCGCGTTTTGACGTAAAATCTTTTCCGCAGTTTTGCGGTAAAGATTTGTTAAGAATCATCTCGTGCACCTGAACAAGTGTGACATTGAAATTCTGTCAAGTAATTCAGGATGCAAAATCTGCTTCCTACAATTCCTGCCGGCTTCTACATCTGTTATGTGTAAACAGCAAAGTTAACATTACCATAATGAATACAAAGTGTCAATTTTTACTTTCATTTTCTATCTACGTTGTTGTACATTGTATTCCATATTTCTCTGTTGGAAATATTTATTACTTAGCAAAAATGAAAATGGAATATTTTTCTTAATGCAACTTTGTTAATTTTCTGACATGACACATTGTTTACATAGGATTTGATTACATTCCAGGTGTAAAAGAAGAATGAAGGCAAAGCGCAGTAAATCCTTGTCACCGGAACCATCGAGTAGCAATGAGTGGAAGCGGCCTAAGATTGATGAGTCATGTGAGAAGAATGGAAAAGAGATTTATCCTAATTTGCTGGACCTCTCTGATGACGTTTTGCTCAACATAATGAAATTCCTTCATCCACAAGATTTAATGGCTCTGAGTTTGTACGTCCTAGTGCTTGGCTGAATCGAATGAACTGAATATTATGTGACATCAATCGTTACAAGTCTAGTGTGAAAAAAGTGTCTGCGTTTTAATATTAGGTTTATAGTGAAATTTTGCAAAAAATTGTAGGTGCTGCCAAAGATTGAACCAAGTTTCTCGAGATAGAACCTTGTGGAGGAAAGTGGACTTTCGAGTGATGCCGATGATGGTGGAGGATCTTGAAAAATATGTGCATTTCCTGCAACCCCTGACGACCAGTCTGGCGATGCGAGGAAGTCGCCCACTGGAGAAACACGGAACTCTTAGTAAATTATTCTTAAAAGTAATAGCTAAAGTTTGCAGTCAGCTGAAGGAATTGATCGTCGAGGACTACTACATTGATGCGAACAAGGTGAGTTCATTTATAATTTGCATATTTTAACTTGAAATTTTACCTGCAACATTTTGATGCATACAGATCACGTTTTAATTTGGTATCGATAGAAGAGGTATAATCGTGAAGTAAATTATTTGGTTTGTTACAGATACAAATAATTGATTTCCCCGAAACTGTCGAGAAATTATCATTGAAGGGATGCAAGTTGTGTCACATACAAATAGATAGATCGTACTTCTTCACAATGGATCTTCACATGCGTAGTTTGACTGTTAGTTGTAACTTCTTAATGTACCATTGCTTACAAAAGTGATTACTTTTTATGAATTCGAAGTCTTGATAATTACCTACGCTTCTAATTTACAGTGCTTAATATTGAGTAATTGCCAATGGTTTATGCCTCATTCATTATTGGTCATTAGTAAAATTCGGAACCTGAAGGAGCTTCGACTGGACTCTTGCCATAGTTTAGGCGAATGTGTAGCCTACACTAGCCTCGCAACGAGATTTGGCTTCAAGACGCTAGAGGTATGATATTATCAACGCGGTAATTGACGATAATTTATACACGAATCAATGCGTAGCAAAGTAATACAAGGTGCGCAGTCTAGATACAAGTTATTTCTGTTTCAGATATTAGATCTAAGGGACACAGCATTGGGAGACAGTGAAATATGTTGTTTTAGTAGTACAAAGACATTGACGCATCTCTATCTGGAGTGCCCAGCTGTGTTGGTGAATACAGAGTCGAACAATCATTTGGAACAGCAGCAACTTTTGGACAGGCCAGGAAGACGACGAGCCTTTGAAGACCAAAATCTTGTTCAGGTAAGTTCTCTATAGTTCCAGTGTAACATTAATTAATCCAAAAGGCTAGAATTGAGCCATCAATATGCTCGCTGTGTTAAAATAAAATTAAAAATGTAATTAGGGTTAAATTTCAAATTAAAACCAGCAATTGAGGTTCAGTACATAAGTCGACGCGATCGGAACAATTAAATGTTTTTATGCTTCTAGATTATTATCGAGCACGGTTTCGAAAACAATTCCGAAAGATGTCTAATATCGGATAGAGCTATCTGCGCTCTTGGGAGTTACGCGTGTGATAGAAGAGTGGTGGATAATTCCGTGCCGGGTGGTATCCTCGTGGAAGAGGATCGACGCATTTTTAATAATCCCAATCTCAAAACACTGGTAGTAAGGTGAGTTTTTTTCACTCCTACAAGAATTCCAGAGTTTTGCGGTTGAGGGTCTTGAGATTACATTTCTGACGTTTCAGGAACTATCCGCTAGTAACAAACCAAAGTCTCGTTCACTTAGCTTTGAACGCGTCTAACCTCGAATTTCTAGACGTGACGGGGACGGCAGTCACGAAAGCGGGCGTGCAGACGTTTAAAGGAAAGAGACCTAACGTGAAGTTAATCTCCTCTTTTGACGAGACATAATCGACAACCGACACTCTCGATTATGATAAGGCGTACGAAGGTAAAAGTACGTGAAATTGCGGGAAGCGAGGAAGCTCGCGCTGAACGTGTCATTTAGTATTCACAGAGCTGGAAACTCTTAAATCATGTACATATTGGAAATGAATCACAGTGTTGGAATAACATGGTAGTGACGAGGGATCATGTTTTTTTTTTCTCAGGACACGTTCATATTTTGTTTCGTACTGGTGTTTTGTTTTTCTTTCTCTTCTCGATAGTGTACACTAAGTCTATTCGTTAACGCGCAAACACGAGTGTGTTTCTAAATGGACCCAACGAGTTGTATTCTCGATAGCCTAGTGTTTGTTGAGATACTTTTCTAACGAAGGATCATCGGAATGCTAACGATTGAACAACCGTAATGTATGTTTGCTAGACTTTTTTTATTCAGAATTAACAAGGGAGACAGCACCTTCCAAAGGAGCGTCGTAAATCAATTTGTTACGTCTTTTCTGAAATATCCATGACATCTCGTATTCATAGTAATTGTGGGATCACATGTTTTTCTACGGACACCTTTTGTGTACGCCACATTCGGCTGGATATTGAAAATGTGAAAATAGTCCTTGAATTCGCATATCTGCATTTGTGTCGATACTGTTCCAGGGGAAGTCATTAGATTTACGTGTAATTGTCACGCTGGGATGTATTGTAAAAAATTTGGTTGTGGTAATCGTACAATTGCGGTCTTTTATTCCTTGCGCGCGAGTGCTCACGTGTGTATATACATATGCATTGACCTTTATTAGTCGCATTGTAGTCATTGGTACCATACCTGTAAGTTACACGTAACAAAATAAACGGTGATTGCAAGATTATAACACGGTTCTTTGTACTCTGGAAATTGCATTAATACCAGTCCATGAATAAAGGAGAAGCTTCGAAACACCCAAGCTGGTTTAATAAAATTATTTTGTGACTTATATTTTGTTAATACAATTATTATCAGAGATGAGTTGGGATACTGCTCACGGGCAGGGTGACCTCCGGTGGAGGATGCAGACGGCTAATGCACTTGTCACTTGTTACAATTCTGGGCAGCCCGAGAACCGGCTGAAAAAGTGATGAACTTCTCACAAAAACTCCAAAACCCTGTATCTCTTCCGAAAAAAATCGCGGCAGAATAGGTGTGGGGGGGTTTCAGGTGGCAAGTGCACGAGTCGCCTGCATTCTCCACCGAGGGCAATACAAAATGCGATCGGACGACCCAGTCCGTGAACAATCTCCCACCTCATCTCTGGTTGAGAAGACTTGGTGTTTATCGTATCGTCTGCTGTTCTGTCGACTTGATTGCCGCAGTTTTGTAATTGTATTGTAAAAGAAAAGTATTCAGAAGAAGAGAGAGTGCCTTGAGTAGCGATGCTAACTAATTAAGTATCTTTAGGAATGAATATTCTCTGGCATGTGTTAATATTTTGATTGCTAGTACGAGACGTTAAATGAATCCTAACCTATTGGGGTGCACGTGAAAATGTCTACTTTGTTGTTGAGAAGTTTCGTTGGGCTACAAAATTGTTCTCGACAGTTTCTAACGAAGGTAAACAATATATCTGCAAGTACTCGACTGTATATATTTCCATTTATTAAGAGCCGTTTCGATGTCAGTTGACTTTTGGTCGTTTGCGTTAGAAACGGAATAAATTCAATGTAAGATTAAGCAAAGCGTGAAAAAACCGCTTTTCGCATTTTGGCCGATGCAGATTTCCGACTACAATTGATAAATAAGCAATAGATTAATTTTAACTTCGTACAAACAGGGAAGATGGATAACTATGACGAGTATATTACGAAGTGAAGTTTCCGAGAAACCCATCCTGAAAAGGAAACCTGGAATTAAGCTTAAATCTCCAGTGACATGGACAAGTCTTGCCATTTCGTCTGTCCTTGGCGGCGGTCTGTTGATATTTATGTATTACTTAAAGCAGCAAAAAGAGATAGCTTTGATGAAGGAAAGAAAACGTCAATTGGGTAAAGCTAAAATCGGCGGACTATTCGAGCTGGTCGATACGGAAGGGAAACTAGTTTCATCCGATGATTTAAAAGGAACTTGGCTTATGATCTATTTCGGGTTTACGCACTGTCCGGATGTTTGTCCCGATGAGTTGGAAAAGCTGACCAAAGTTGTCGATAAGCTTGGTGGGTACAATTTGTGATTTATATGAAGTGAAATTAGTATCATTCCGTACAGTGATAGTTTATTAACAGTCGTCATTAACAATTTTAGAAAAGGAATTTAAAGTAAAAGTTCAACCAGTATTTATAAGCGTGGATCCTGTGAGAGACACTCCTTCTGTGGTTAAAAAATATCTGCAAGAATTTTCTGATAAATTTATTGGTCTTAGTGGGACTAACGAGCAAGTTGCAAAGGCATGCAAAGCTTACAGAGTATATTACAGCAATGGTCCTAAGGATCAAGACGAAGATTACATTGTTAGTATTCACCGAAATTCATCTACCCGTACTCTATGATTCTATATCTTTCCATTTATTTGACCGATTTGTTTTTAGGTCGATCATACTATCATCATTTATCTAGTTGACCCTGACGGTGACTTTGTTGATTACTATGGGCAGACTCACGATGCCGAGCAAATTACTAATAGTATCGTATCGAGTATTATGAAATACAGCAGATTAAAAAATGAAAATTGGTTGCCAGCCTTTATGAATAAACAATGGCAAAATGCTTAGCGATAAAGAATTGGAACGTGCACCGATGCTTGGTCTGTAAATGTATACAGTCATATAAAAATAGTTTTGTATTCTTTCGTAAGGTTTCAGTCCCTCGTAAAGAATGAGATTTGCCTGCTTTGCTGGCTCGAATAAAATAATATTCAATCTTACGTTGGAGGTGGGTTTAATTCTGTTCGTTGGTGGGATGACAGTTCTTTTTTCTCTAAAATAAATTCATAAATAGTGTGGTGGAAGGTCATAGAAATAGGATAAAAACTTTGTATGCGAAATTTTCTTAACCTTACTTTTGTATTACAGAAATTATTCGTATCGTCTTTAATGTTCTACATTAAATCGCAGATTTTAACCCCTTGCGGTTGTATTTACCCAAGATTATGAGAACTTTGCTGGTTGAGAGTAGACATACAACTGCAAAGGGTTAACCATTAGGATGTAGAGAGCCTTCAAGGTATACATCATTCAGATTTCTTTTTCATAATTACTAAAATTATAACTAGAGAACCACTGGATAAATCAGGAATGTTATTATTAAATAGTAAAATGCTTTCAAAGAATTTCCATTATAATGGTCCATTTGTTATCTTCAAAGCAGCTTAAAATACACCCTAGTTCATACACGTTATAAGCTTCTCGAATACATGAACTACAGGAGTGCTTCACTGTATCATAATTTTAACACTGATATTACACGTTTTATCACTTTAGTTCTATGGAAGTACCAGTCACAGAGACCTGCTCGATCTGGCATATATTTCGCTTGTTATTACTTAACAATGATTACTTTTCAATTATCATTACCACATTTAAGACGTTTAAAGTAGTGATTCCTTTTGGAATAATTTTATTTAGATAAATGTAAAGGCTGCTGTATGAAAAATATCGATGCTAAACACAAGAAAGTTTGTTTGCAGTATCAACTTTGAAACATGAATTAACTTCTATATCGGTACAATTTCAGTTCTGACACATACGCAGGAGTGAGTGTAAAAATTGACTAAGATAAATTAGGCTTGCGCTTCTTTATTTTTTAGCAACGTTAAATCTCATTTTAATTAGGTATCCATTGGAATTCGTGACATCAATTTAAAAGTGAATGTAAAAACAATCGCATTTTTTAGCACTAATCTACCCCTTATCGGCTTACAAAATGCTGTGACTTCTCTTTGACTCACATTCTCACTCTCGCTCGTCTTATCTAATTAATAAACACGTGTACTCATATTATAAATACTAAACGAAGTTATTCGACAATTATTCCTTATAAATGGAACCTTCAAGAAGCGCAATTGTCAGTTTATTGTGCCATTTTTATAACGTCCAGCGTTTTAAATAGCAGAAAAAAGTGACTCAACTTTGGCATGGGTAACTGGGAGACACGTCGACTAACATCTCGGAAGTCGATTACACTTAGGTAACTCTTCTTTTAAATCAGTTCTTTAGAGAAGACCGATCTCTAAGGAGAAGGAACTTTACGGATGGACGTGTTGCTGAAGATTGTGCAATTCGTAAGCAAGGTGACAGCACTCGGAGTCGCTCCATCTGTGTTGCTCCCTGATATTCTCAGCTCTGTCTGCCGCAGCAGCCGCATAGACGGACATCTCCGACATCTGTAAAAATGACGATTTTCATTCCCTACATTCGTGACGATATTAATTAGAATTTTCTAATAAGTATTCATACTTTAAACTCATTTTAAGTAGTAATTCTTGTATATAGTCAGAAATCTTTGCCGAAAGATGCTACAATGAACTAATAATATTTTTATTTCTTACGCTAACATTAGGTTGTTGAGAAAGTATTTGACTTTCGTTAGGTGCAACCTAATAAAATTTCTGCAAAATGAGTTAAATACGTAGTTCGATTGTGCGTGTTGAAAGTCGAGGGCCCGGGTTTAGGGAATATTTAGTACTCACGTTCGAGCAGAACGAGAGCAGCGACTGATCCGTGTATTTGCTACACAGAGGTGACGTGTGATTCAGGGTTTGACTTTGATTTCCCGCTGTCGATTCTTGGCCAGCCTTAATGATGTCTAGGTAACCACGGCTGCTCGCTAAACTACCACCGCGTGTTCCGATATCTGGAGAACGAGCGCGACATCGGGATGAATCAGGAGAGATTTAACTATTGAAGCATTCGCAGAGCCACATTGACAGCGTGGAGCTTCGCGGGAGGGGAGATGAGGTTATGTGCGCCGAGACCACGTGGAGACCACGCGCGTACTTGTGCATTATTTGACTGGTTTGACGATGCATGGATGAAAAGATGGGCCAAAGTGTCGACCTGACGGATCCGTGCGTGACGAAGCGCCGAGCTCAGCAATGACACGCACAATTGTTTTTTGGGAAGCTTTTAAAGGATCAAAGAGACACCTTGTGTACTCGCCATCGAGTGGGTGGAACGTCGGGTGTCCCTAGGGTGGAAAAAACAGAGCCATGGTTTGGACCACCACCTCTGGGCTTGCGATTGCCTGCCCAGCTTTGTCGCGTTGCAGCTGCACGTGCTGCTGGAATGAGTCGACTGCCTTTGACCCCAACGTCCACTTCGAAACCGTGGGCACTTCCTGCTTCGGATCACCCTTGAGACCTCTGCTCGTACTTCACCGTTCATGAAGCAGTACAGGACCGCCACGAAGAACCCCTTCGATAAGTGATTTTAGTCGTTACGCTGGGTGCTGTACTTTATTTATATTGTATCCAGCATTTAATAAAAGTGGGTCTCTCGTTAATACCGAGACGATCGTGGGTGGACTCACTTGGAACGAAGCGAACAGCTGATCGCAAAACAACCAGACGAGTTCTACCTTCTCGTTCACTCCGATGCTGTAAGACATTCCCAGGAAGACCGTGTAGTGGACTCCGAAAAGAGGAACCAGGACCAGCGTGCTTCTGGCCCAACGTCTAACACGGAGAGGAAGGAATTATTGCTTTGAAGCGATCGTCCCCTGCTTTGGGTCGCGAAGAACTCACTTGTATCTCTGAGTCTCCTCGGACACCGTGGACTTCAGTTTCAATAGGAGCACCCTGACGATATTGACGAAGAGCACGAAATTGATCTGAAATTGTACTTATTTGAGACGGCTACTTATTTATCGTTGTCTACGATCGCTTACCAGGATCGACAACATCGTGGGCACTCGGATCACTAGGAAGAGGAGGGAATTGTTGTTAGTGGTCCAACAGTAGATGTCTTCCAATGATGCTCTCAAGGCCACCCAAGGCAGCACGAAGATTGCCGGTAGGCCTGAAAGTATTAAAATTATAGCCACATAAATATTGCAGTAAATATCTCCCAGCAACGGTTACGAGACCGTGCGTCATGTGGGCAACACGTTCACGTGGAACAATCGGGGATGTCTTACCCCAGCCTAAGACGACGTATCCTGTGATGCTGGAATTGGAGTCGGTGAAAAGGGCAAGGAAGACCAGACTATGGAGGTAAAGTCCTTCCATAAGAATCCAGGAGTAATTGGCCAGGATAAAGTACTGCCAGAGACTGGTGACGACTTTGCATTGCCAGTTACTTTCCACCTCGTCCACTAGCAAGTAGCTTTTGCCATTCTTCACCAAAACATCCGACGACAAGCCGAAGCCAAAGACAAAGAGAATGTCCTTCAGCAGTGCCATGAACGCTCTCATCATGAAGGACACGAAGAGGTGCATGTGCAACATATTCCTGGGACAGCGCAGTTTCCTACGTCCAATTAAAAATTCATCGGAGTTTTACAGTGCTATCGATGTACACAGATTTTTACACTTCTAGTCTCTTAATAGAATATCTTTCTCATCGACAAAGATTTAAAGTTAATCAGGGGTAGCGTTGCCAGGAAGACACCTCATAAGGACGAGCAAGAACTTTTATCATTTATGGTTCATCTTTTAACGATTTTTAAACCTGTATACTTACTTGATGGCAGCCAGGATGAAGAAGGCGACGATCAGCGTAGAGAAGGACACGGTGTACCCAACTTTTGAAATGGCTTTTACAACGGGAAGATATTTCTGGAACGTGAATAGAGAGAAAGTGAGGACGCCCGATTCGCGCCTTAAAAAAGTGGTTTTATGGTTTTCGACAGTGTCTGGGAACGGCGTTTTGTTGTTCCATTGATCTCCGAAACTTTCCGCACTTCTTCTGGCCGGCCCATAAAATCAGAGGACCCCCCAGGGAATCTAATCAGGCTTTTGTTTTTTCATCCTCCTCAAATATTTGCCCGCAATTATGCCGGATCATGAATCAAGGACGTGGAATCGGAAGGACTGATCGATCACCAAGAAGATGGTTAAGGGGAAGTGAACGACGTCGAGAAAAGTGATTCTTCTAAATACCTAAGTTGCCGACGTTCGTATTTATGTATCTCGACTGTGTCGAATTACATTGGGTATTGTCCTAAATGGCATACTCCACGTGTCGTTTCAATGGGTCAATTTTTGACGGATCGTTTCCGTCATACATTTGTGCCCATAATTATGAAAGTGGTCTAAGTCATATATTTTTTGTTTCGAAATTACATTGAATTAATTTCGTTTGAAATAATATGGCGTGAAATAACTGATAAACTCATTTTTTTTTTTAATTTTCACTTAGACCACTTTCATAATTATGGGCACATTTGGAGAGTCCTTCGATCGTCGCCGGTTGACGGGGGTGTTTTTTAATATTTCGACAAGCGCATTTCCGGAGAGACGATAATCGACCGATTGTCCGGTGGGTAGGAGCCTCTCGTTCGACTCCTTTCCTCCGGGTTCGGGGAATCGGTCGATTAACGCTCACCGAGGGGCCGGAATCGAGGAATTGCCTCGATCAGCCCCGAGGAAGAGCCTCGCTGATCTCCGCAATTCCTCGATTAGACGAGGTCTCCCTACGAATTGAGTTCCCGTAGATGACATTAAGTGGCATCGATCCGCCTGCACGCCGGGACACCTCCGACGCGGTCCTTACCTTGATCAGGGTCACGTTGTCGGACTGTACTTCCGGCAGATCCATGAGGACCGTCACCAATTGGGCACTGTAGCATTGGGTATAATTGCTCCACGTACTGTTGGTGTCCGCACTCCAGAACCACTCTCCACTGGACATGCACTGCCTCGTGGCGTTTGCCTGGAAAATGCGATCTGCTTAAGGTGAAGTGAAACACGTCGAGGAACTTGATCGACGTCGATGAAGAAGATTTTTCTAAATGCCTACGTGGCCGACGTTCGTTTTTATATTGACAGCTGTGTCGAATTATATTGGGTATTGTACCAATTGGCATACTCCACCTGTCGTTTTCGTACAATAATTATAAAGAAATTGAAGTAAAACTCCAAAAATCCTCTGGATTCGTGCTTTCTGGGGCCCTAATTGACTGTAAAGGGACACCCTGCGCCATCTGTGATTTCCAGGTCAATTAAATTTTCACTCCGAGACCTCGTATTACCATCGTTTTGGCATAGAAGCGCATACGACACTTTTTTTGCCTCTATCCCGTTCAAATGCGAGTTTATCGATTACCAGAGTGTTCTGAATTGCCGTAAAATTGTCCTGACCCTTTCGATTCTCATATCAGAGCCGTCAATAATTGTATATTGATCGAAATATGAGAGCTCGACGCCATTTTGGTTCTGGTCTGGACTGAGTTAAACAATTTTTTTGAAAAATCCAAATATTCAATGTGTCAGGACAATTCTTAGATGATCAGGAGTGATGTGTCAAAGTTTCGAACAGTTTGGTCTAATACCCTTAAAAAGAAGTGTTGTATTCCTATCGACTGATTTGAAGGGTGTTTCACTTCACCTTAAGATCTGGATTAAGGATTGCCTAAGAAGGAAATATGAATTTTTTATTTTCTACGTGAAATGAGGATTTCCACCGAACGGGCTCGTTCGATAGACCAATTTGAAGGGAAGAACCTCCCCCTGCTGCAGGGAGGGCAGGTGCGAAAAAACCAGGACAAAGACGTGGAAATTGCAATTAGCGGTCTCGTCGCCGTGTCTTCAAGGTTGATCCTTCCAGCTTGGAAAGATACTTTTGTTTTCTTTGTTTCCTATGTAAAGTCCGGATGAACGGTAATTCTTTTTATCCTAGTTTACCTGAAGATCGAACCCCGCGATGTAACGAGGACAAGGCAGGGCGGACATTTCCCCAGGAGCCGTCTGAGGCCAGCAAAGGATGCCATCCCAAGTCTTGGGGCACCAACCTGAAAATAAAAAGAGGAATTCAATATTCCAAGAGAGCAGACTGGGATAAAATCCACCCCGAAGAGGAACTCCGCGAGAAACCGGATGCATCGCTTGCTTATTGGAATCCTGCGTCCGTATGCGGTGCATCCGCATTGCGGATAGCATCCGGAGGACGCGGAGCACGGAGAAAGTGAATTTATATCGCATTTATATCGTAGGAAAATACAGGGGTCCTTTTTTTCTTTTTTTTTTTTTTTTAAAGAAAAGGACGCGAATGCTTCCGCGCCACTTGGTCTCCAATATCGGGCTGACCTGGAAAGGCTCGCTCGAGATGTTTGCGAATTACTCTTGACATTCCGTGATCTATTTCAAGAGGCGTTCCCAGAGGCTGTGGATCGGAAGAGTTATTAGAGTGCTCATCGAATGCAAGAAATAAACGTCGAGCTCGAGGACTAAACGACAGCCATCTGCTGGTCGATGGGTCTTTCTTCTTGGATCCAAAATGGCGGCGTTCGCGGTAAATCGGAACCTGAATCACGATCTGGAATTACGTTCCTATTCCTATCTATGCGTCTAATGAGAACGTAATCCAGATGGATATTGAGATTGAGATTTATTTATTATGCAACATAGCTTGACACGGACTGACTGATTGGCTTTTATTCTCAAATCCAAAATGGCGGCTTGCCCGATTCGCCGGAACCCGAACCCCGCTTCGGAATTACCTTCCTGCTTATACGCGTCACGTGCAGAGAAAATGATGGCGCAATTTCCGGGATGGTTTTCGGTGCACGTATGTAAAAAAAAGTTCGGTCCTCCGAGTTCTGGGAGTAAAAACGAGCCCGGTTCTCTCCGTAACGTCCTCCATTCGCGGCGTACATCTTTTACACGGACGCGGTGCGGTTCTTCTCTATGTATGTTTAAAAAATAATGCTATTATTCAGGATTCCTACTTACGAATGGAAGCGCAATGGAGATTGAAATTTATTTATTGCGAAGCGTATACATAACTCCGTGTGGGTAAAGCAAGGAAAATACAAAGAAAATCAGGGCGATCACAGTGTGGTAGTTTCAACGCTTAGTTATTAGGCTCGCAATTGTTTCTTTTTTCTTTTCCACTTGATTGAAAATCTTTCGCGAATTCGGACGCGAAAGAACTAATGTGAGATTTTGTAAGGATGATTGGCCCACGATTTACGGGAATAACGAGTCGAAAAATCGGGCCCCACGCGATCCGTCGACGTTCGTCATCGTTAACGTCATTCGTTGGGCGTATCGTGGCACGTGGATTCGATTTCTCCCTTCACCGAGGGGTTGCTCGACAGATTAATGGGCTGTATTTTTAGTAGGGGCAATTTATTTTTTTTTTACTCCACGTACGAATCGCGTCCACCATGGCTCTCCACTTTGCATACGCGTTATACACCCCCGTAGAAAAATACGGATTTTTAAAAAAGAGAACTTGGAACCTCGGTACGATAAAAGCGTTACGCATGAAATAAATATTAATACATTTTCTTTGTAATAAAGCGGTCCACTTTAACCCCTTCTATAGGGACCAAATCGCGACCTGCATTAATTTGTTCGATTTTGATAGCGTAAATTGACCCGCGACTTGGAATATCGTAATCTGCTTCCTTCCTTCGAGGCGAAAATGCAGTGGATCGAATTTTTCCCTCATTTTCCTGATTTTTCGCATTTTTCTACCCGCTGGCGCGCAACATGTTTCGCCTTTGACCTCTTTTTTCGCCCGGAAAAAGCCGTCCCCGTTTATCCGGGAACTTGTTTTCTTTCTTCTCCTTCTTTTTCATATCCCTCTTGGTGGTTTTTCGCCATTGGAAAAACCGGGAAAGCCCAATTTTGCGGAACTTCTCTTCGCCACCTGTTACCGGTCGCGTGGGTTGCGCCGCCATCTTGGTTCCGGAATTGCGAAACTTTTCCCGGAAGTCTTCCGCGTCCAGCTTAATGTTCGCTTTGATATAAAATTTCCCCTCGCGTTGTCGGATTCCTTCGCAACGCTTTTAATCGAATTATCTCGGCTTTTAACCGCAGGGGCTAATTACGCAGCGAGGTTATATCGCAAAGAGTCTCTCTCGTTTTGTTGTTGTTGGGCGCCATTTTCCAAATTGCCTCCTGCGAAAAGGCCGCGTTAATTACCCTACGAAATAACGAATAGCTGTTACTTCATTGACGCTTTCGAGAGTAATTTAAATTAACAGTGCACCCAGGGTAATTAACGTAAAATTGCGCGTAAAATTGCGCGGCAAGAAGTGACTACTCGGTGCTGCATAATTGTCGTTTGGTCGCGTCTTGAAGGACAATTTTTTCAGTGTAGGGCCTTAAGTCGGTTTTTTAATCGGTGGCCTGCGTGATGCTTTCTTTAATCATCGTGTCTGTATGCGGAAAAATAAGGATGGCCAGAAAAACCACAATTGTGGTCGCGACCCACACAGTTTTGTCCAGAAATGAGCGTATCGAATTTTAATCTCTTTCATCCGAGATTAGGCCGATTGCGGGATATCTCGATATTACGATACTGATAAAATATTAATCGATATTATGCGCGGGTACTTGTATTTGCATCGATGATACAATGGTGTGGATTAATGTACGACAATTGGGCGGACGTTTACTGATCCGCGTCGAGGGTGGCGCAACGATATCACCGGTTATCACTCCATTGATGACACCGACAGTGTCCACTCGAATTTGATTTGCGAGTACGTGCATGTATGTGTACGGTACATAGGAATGAGGTACGATGCATCTCGCATGTGCTTTTGCCCACGGGATCGTTCGTTGTGATAACGCTGATAACGCAGGCATAATGGTGCAAGGGATAATGGTACATACACGGATCAGCGAAATGCAATTACTACTGCAATTGCGATAACTGACATCAGGCGAATACAGAGAGAGGGAATGAAATTTGTATCGTTTGGCGCGTTTTATCATTGTCATGAAATTTTTATCATGCAGCGGATTTTTTTAATCACTTCGCGGTGTTTATCACGTAAGCCCAGTTTTCTTGCCACTTGGCGGGTTTTCTATCCCGACGCGATTTTTTTTGCTTTTCATTTTCTTCGGGACGCGAGAGAGGTCGAGTGCATTTTCCGCGGAATTTACTCATTGAATTAAGCGGTTTCCATCTGTGTCGAACAGCCGGTAATTGGTTTTCGGGGGTCCGGGGAAAGTCGGGAGAAAACTGCCGCCGATAATTCGGGACAAACAACGATTATCCGATTGTTCGCCGCTTCTTGCGTAATGGCTCTTTACCTCGGCGCGTATGTACTCCGTAAATATCTTAAGGGTATCCAAGGCAAGCTCGTAATCTTCCAATAGTTATTATCGAAGTGACTCACGCTCGGGAGGAAAATATTGTCTATGTTTCTAATCTCCGCCTTGGTAAATGAAGCTCTCCAGTTTCCCTGCTCGGAGAAAATTTCCACGGTACTCGTATCGCGATCGATCTGAAAGGATCGAAGAATGTAAGCCCTTTTTTTTTCATTTTTTAATCGGGATACTTTGCTTTCGCCTTTCGTCAATTTTTCCGATTTTCTCCGCCTCCTGTTAATATCTTTTTATTCTTCTACGACGTTCTTTTGAATTTCCCGCGCCCGCCGCCATTAACTTCCCAGGCCGCGAACCGAAGCCGCAAATTAACTGTAATTCAATGTCCTCGATGTCGTAGAGTTTATAAACTAACGATTTCGCCATGGCGACCCGCGTTTGCTCTCTAATTAATTCGAGACCTCGTTACAGTGCCCATCCCCGTCGTTGGTACATTAAATTAACGATTGCTCGGCGATCATTACGCCTAGCTTGGCCGTTTATTCATTGTCTCTCGTTGCACGAGCAGCGATTTGTCTTTGCTCGCAGATTCATTGTCAAGACACCTGGATGAATCATCTCGAGGTGGCCGTGCATAAATATCCACTTGTTTGCTTCCCGCCAAGAAGGGTACGAGAGGAAAGAAGTGGACACAGAAAGGAAAGATAAAAGGAAGGCCGCGAAAATAAATAAGAAATTCCTGACACCCGCGAAACAGAGCGAGACGTTATTTCGCGGGATTTCAGGGATGAGGAAATGGAGAAAATGGGGAAAATGGAGAAAAACGAGGAAATCGAGGATATCCTCGACGAGACTCGAGGGGATGTTCACTAAAGACGATTTCCTTCTTTGAGAACCGATTCACCTGTGAAATTTCATTTTTGTGTAAAATATAGTGTTCCTGTGATTTCTTTTTTATCTCAGTTGTTATCAGAGGTTGGCCCCTTTTTCATATCACCTTATGTATTTTTTGAAGACTCACCTGAGGTCGTCGAGGTCCCATTATGGCAGAGCCTAGCCTGGAGCTCCAGCATTTGTTGCTGGATACTCGGGCTATTGAAGTCGCGGTCGTCCTGAAACAAGGAATTCGATTAACGACTTGTTGCGACCATACGTCGAGGCAAAAACGAGCAAGCTACGGGGACGCAATCGGGACGAGGTTTAACGAGGTCGCACGCGGATAAATGGGGTCGAAATTACGGGGTAGGTGGGTATTGCACGCACACCGCGTCGGGGAGCAATGCCGGACGGGATTAAAGGTCTTGGCTTGAAATTTCCCCCCGAGATATTTCGGAACTTTGACTTCGGGTTGGTCGATGTCAAAAGCAGCTTCTTCAAGAAAGGTTTCTACGAGACCTCTTGCCAAGGATTTACGAAGAAACGAGGAGGATAGAGACGCTCGAGATGTAAGGGCGAGGAGCGCGCGGCGGCCATCTTGGTTCCCGGCGTCCTCGCGGGATTTAAGCGGATATAAAAACGATTCCATTTTCTACAGAGTACTTGCTGTTGTCATTTGTCATTTGTATGCTCTTGAATATATTCTGCGACGCAGTTTCACGATCTGTATGGGTTTTATCTATTTAAAAAAGACGCCGCGTGTACGCTTCGACTGCCGTCGTTCGCGAATTCAAGATGGCCGCCACAGCCCGTTCGTAAAATCTCACTTTACGCTCCATTTGATGTTTCTTAGATCCACTCATTTTGCCCGATTCGCGTCGGGATTTTCGAGAGAAATTCTCGCGCTTGCGAGACTTAGGGGGGACGTTGTTAGGGTTGAGTGCATTCCGCAATTTGCACTGGTTATATCCGGGGAAATTACAGGCGGTTGGCAATTACGGAACACCCTGTATTGCGAGATCGGGCGCCAGATGCACCGACTCGGCGACCACGTGTGCAGCTCGTTGCATAAGGCCGCTACTAATTTTAGGGGATTTTCATTAAATTGTTCTACTTACTTCTCTCGAATGGCGAATTCGCGATTCTAGGTTGTTCGAAATCAAGGGGATCGGGATTTAATACCAGATCGAAATCTATCTCGCTCCGAATGGTTCTTGCTTGGATGAGTTTCTCTCTCCGCGACATTTTGTTCTCCAAACGTGGAAAATACTTCGAGTAGCTCGAAGAAATATTTGAATCGATAGATGATATGTGCCCATAATTATGAAAGTGGTCTAAGTCGTATATTTTTTCTTTCGAAATTACATTGAATTAATTTCGTTTGAAATAATATGCCGTGAAATAACTGATAAACTCATTTTTTTTTTAATTTTCACTTAGACCACTTTCATAATTATGGGCACATATAAATAGTCTGTTAACGAGAAATGTCGCGAGTTATCACCCTAGCAAGAGTGAATTTATCGTTTCTCCAATCGAAGGATCTTCGTGTATCGCCAGTGCACTCGGCGGACAATTCCGATAGGATTTCCTTTTCCAAGACCCATCGATCGACGCTTTTCCTACATTTTCTTGGTCTCGCAGGTTGCTTTTTATCGATCACTCTCCTATCACTTCCTCTCGGGGTAATAAATTGGAGAACTTCCCTTTCCGTTCGTCGGAATAGACAAATTCCAAATAGAGCGACCGCTTTTTCAAGACAACAATTTCTTCCCAAGAAGGGAAATTATTTAGAGGCCACTTTACGAAGAACTTTCGGTAATTGCATTTCGATAAATCGGCCGCAACCGCTTCGAATTACTCCTACCGAAGGGTACGGATTGCGGAAGAGCGGCCATTTTGAAATTAACCCTGAATATCGGCAAGGCTAAAAATGCAGTCTTTTGCTAAAAATGCAAATGCCCTTTTTTCCCTGGTATATTCGGGCTTCTCTTTCTCGTGTCGGTCTCTGGAAATAAACCTGTCAGAAATCGGTGCCAGCATGTGTTGCATCGTCGGGAATGCACTTCCACGTTTCTCAACGGATGCAATTCGTCGGATCTTTGACGATCACTTGTTGCTCCACGTCGACGTCGATTCTACTCGGCTCGAATTTTCCCAGACTTTTCCCGAGATCCGGCCGATTAATAATTCATTTTCCAATCCTCCGAGTCGATTACTTCTGACGCTAAGTGGCTTAAAACTCGCTTTGCGTTATTTACCTCGCTCGTAACGAAGGAAGAACTTCCTTTTTTTTCATCTCTTAAGCTGAATTGAAGAGCGATACTCGGCCGCTGTGTTTTAATTTCTGCACGAGGCTCTACATATTTTTTTTGTGAGTAATGAAAAAATTAAATTTAATTCAACATTTCACGGTAATTGAGCGCTAACGGCGCCCGTCGGTTGCGACCATTTTCCGGCAGTAATTAAAAAATTCAATTATCCATTGAATGTTCCGGAAAGGTGTTTAATTTAAAATGGCGAGACCTTTTTCCTGGTTAAACGTTACGTTCGACGAGGTCGATGGAGGCAGGATGTAAAGCTTGCAAGCTCGGTTCAGTGATTGGGTCCCATCTGGGAGAAGGAGCTTGATCGATTAATTAAATTTATTTAAATTAATGGAAATGGGAGAATGCATGTCTACTCTTGGAATTGTCATATTCGAGAGTCACGGTTTAACCGGTAATTCAATTTTAGTTTACTTCGCACAGCTTTTTGTGCAGATCGAACGGGCTCGCACGTATCTACTGGTTGATTCAACATTTCCGAGCCCACGTGCCGGCCGTAACTCCTAGAACTTTGTTAGGATATCGCAAAGGAATCGTCATGGTGTTCCGATCCCCATACGTGCCCGGTGTCGGTCGCTTCCGGTTAGAAAATTCTTCAGAAAATCAGGTTATAAGTCAGAATGGAGGGGTTTTTCCGGCCATTTTTCCTGAGTTTCCGGCCAGAGAAAGGGTACCCCCGTAGGGGCGAAACTTCTCCGTAAGTTTCTTTCATTGGAGGGGAAATTGTTGGCCGACGAGCTCGCCAAGTATCCCACTCAGGCGGCTTTTGAATGAAAAGTCGAAAGCTCGCGAAAGGCGAGAGGGAAGAACCATTTCCCGGAGATGCTCGGAAAAAGAAAACGACTTTGTGGCCGCGCTTTCTAGCTTGACATTTTTTCGACAGCCAAAAAGCTCCACTTTGTCGGCTAAACTTTTGCAAGAGCTGAAAGGCTGCACGGTATCTGTTCATAAAATCCTCACGCTTTCAGTACACACGGAGGTGAATTACAAAATTCGATAATTTCTTGACAAATTGATCATTTCATGATGTCGAGTGAAGTGTCTTGGTGTGCCTGTGGATTCCTCTTCGATCGTTTCTTAAGGAAAATCCGAATTGGAAGGAAGTTTTTAATAAAGTTATTCCCTCGGAGGGAAGAGCTGTTTTCACCTCGGAGAAGGCCCGGGCTTTAAACTTTCTCGAAAGTTTCTTTCGTCGAGATGCAAATTGTCGGCTAGCTTTTGCGATATGGTTCCCCGACACGTGGGGCGAATGGCGACGCCAAAAATAATCCACTTATGGGGGAAAAATAAAAATTTAGGAAAAATGTCGATAAGAAATTTACGATCTGGAGCCGCCTGGCGTAATAATATTTATCAACGTCGAGAGTGATTTGAATTATCGCGATGATAGCGGAACGCCGGATGAGATTTTCTTGAAATTGGGAAGGCCACTTCGTCGTGGAAAAAATCCATACATGTCCTATAACGTTAATCGACGTCGAATATCGCGGAGATCGCTAGACGTTTTCGCGTTAAAATTCCCGTAATTTAGAAAGATTAATATTCATGAGCTCGCGAACAAAATGGCGGAGCTAAACTCGGAGTTTCTGCGAAGCCCTTCGGTCGGGATGTGGTTGCAATTCCTACAAAGATGTATTGCCGTACACGTATGGTGGGCTGCACGAGGGATTATGCAAATCCCGGAATAATGCGACACGCCAAGAAATATACCCAACGTAATTAGCGAGGTAAATGAGAGGCGATCGTGACGCAAAGTCTGCTCTAAAACGGAATTAAATGACTCGTTACGATTCTTTTTTTTTTACACTCTCACCTGTTTTCCACCTCTTATCCCGCTCCTTATTTCTTAATTCTTGCCTCGATAATCCCTGAGACCGAATTGAAGAGAATTTCCAGTCTCGCGTGATGGAGTACTTGACTTTATCTACCGATACTGGAAAGTGGGATAATTGGCTCGAGATGCACGCGAAGGCTAATTCTGTACTGTGTTAAAAGAAATATCGTAACAATTTTAATTATAAATCCCGTTACTTGACGAGTAAACTTATTAATTGACTCGCGAAAATTCCAGCAGGGCACTTATGTCGGTCGGAAATATTTATTTCATATTTTTTTATGACATTCGCTCGACGTCGATGAAGTCCAGTACAAGATTCCGGGAGTGATAGGACGCGTTAGATTGTTTGCTGACCCGATTTGCAGCGATTAATGAAATATTAAGGCGAGCTTAATGGAGGGCTCGAGGATGCCGAAGACTCGCTCAATCATCTCTTGGCTCGTTACCTCCTGGGGATTAGCGAAGTCTCTCGTAAGACTATAACAAGGACTCGATCCTGTCCGGAACTTCTCGAGGAACTCGCACTTCGGTGATTAAAGTGCTCCGAATTAATTATAGTTGCTCGCAGGATTGTGCAACGTGTCCAAATTATGCCACCGGTGTTGCATCGAATTATTCAATTAGCATAGTCAGCTCGATCATATTAGTCAATCATGTGTGCATCCAGTGGATCTGCACAGTGGATATGATTCCTAAACAAATGTATGATTGATATTTTTTCTCGGATTTATTTTAAAATTGGGTACTTTTGATCCCGTCAATGGGCATAGTCAGCTCGATCACATTAGTCAATCATGTGTGCATCCAGTGGATCTGCACAGTGGATATGATTCCTAAAAAAATGTATGATTGATATTTTTTCTCGGATTTATTTTATAATTGGGTACTTTTTATCCCGTCAATGGGCATAGTCAGCTCGATCACATTAGTCAATCATGTGTGCATCCAGTGAATCTGCACAGTGGATATGATTCCTAAAAAAATGTATGATTGATTTTTTTTCTCGGATTTATTTTAAAATTGGGTACTTTTGATCCCGTCAATGGGCGCGAATCTTCTTAAGACTCATTCGAGATATTTTCGAATTCACAGGAGATGCTGGACCACGAAGTTTCCCACCCTCTCGTCAATATCGAGAGCCGAACTTCAAACTACGGTCATTAACGCCGTCAATATCTGCCAAAACTCGGCAGGAAGTTCGGCAAGGCCGGGAAAGTGATTTCCCAAGGCAACGTTTTAAGCGATAACGACACTATCGGGATTTCCACTCTCGTCCGGCAAACTGTGATTGTCATAGTCGTCGAAGTTTCCTCCCACGCGCGAGACTCGCAATTTCCCCCGCGGAATTTTCATCCCTTCTGAAATTGGGCCGACGTGAAAAGGGATTGATTACTTCCATGGGAAAAAAGCCACCTGACCCCTTGAGCCTCCCCCTTCCTGATTTCCCCGTGAGAACGAAATCCAACCGAGAGGAACATCCTCCGGAGAACATCAGGATCCGCAAATTGCGACCCTTTGACCCCACCCGCCATGTTTTTTTCGAGATCAAAGGCAGGTCCTTCAAAATCACGAAATTGGACACGGCGACGATCTTCTCTTCATTTTCCACGGTTTACTTTCGGGGGATTTATTATAGGGAAAATTTTAAGGGGGAAATTTTTATAGGGAACTTCGATGGTTGACCCTTTAATTTGACCCTTGATCTTAGTTCATCGCACTTGTCCGCCAATTCCAGTTTAAATCTGGCTTGGACTGGTCATCGACTGGGAATCTTCTGAGAGAAATTTAATTGACACATTTAAATGGTCCCCTTTGACCGATCTCGAGGAGGTCAGCCTCATCGCCACCGATCTCCATTTAAGTCAGTCACATCACGCTTTGGGTGTGACTCGGAGTAAAAAATCGAATTACGAGCACCATTGATCCTCGTTAGCCAATCTTGGTACACCTAGGTTAGGATGCAAGGTTAAAGGTCGCAAAGTCGGATGCGACGTTTAATTTAAATATTTTAAAATGTGTCGCATAAAGTTGCGCCTTAAAATGCTCATTTTTCCCGCTTTTCTTGGGGCCAATCAGTTTGATGGGCTGTCACCTTCGATTAGGTGAGAATTTCGTCGAAATCTCGAGGGTGGTTAGGTCGGAGGTAGTCGTTAAAGGACGATGAAGGGGGAAGGTTGTCACCGCTCCCTTGTTTGCTCTTTCATTAGCTGCATATTGGAAGGCTCTGAGGTCAGCCCTACCTTTTAGTAGGTGGTCTCCACCTTCAACCTTTCATACCCCGACCTCCTTTTCACTCCCACCTCGAGATATTTCATTCGTTTTTAGACCGCGAGTCCCTATCGGGATTTCATTGAATCGATCGACAATGGCGATGGCAAAGTCGGCTCTACGAGGCCCGACAGAAGGAAAATGGGGCAATGAAAATTATTATAAATTGTTTTAACACGGGGATATAAATCTTCTCAATGGATTTCGGCTCGTCGCGATGAACCGTGATTTTCGAAATTTATTGGAAAGTATATCTGCCGGTGGAATTTTCCCAACGATATCACCCTCCAATAATTGCAATTAGGTTAACGAATTCGCGAGATTGTTAATACTCCCTGGCTTCGCGTGGTAAATGTTTGAGGATCGTTTAAGGCGCTCCAGTTTCGGTAATTATGATATCGGCTTAATAAGTACCTTTGCAACTAGACGGGAAATGGGTCGAGGTTTTATAGTGCACCCGACGATAAAATTGCGGAGTATTAAGTGACATATGGTGGAGGTTTGTTTACCCTCCCGAAGTAAAATACACAAAGCCGGACTCCGGATCGAGAAATCTGGCTCCGGGATTTTCGGCTTCTCTCTGCGGTATTGAGAAGTTAATATCGTAGATGACTAAAAATTGTCAAAAGTTACCTAAACTCTTAGACAGAAGTTGCATGATTTTTATCCATTGCCACGTCATAACGCGCACATGAAATCTGGCATTTTATCATGGAGTTGTTTTTAAGATACTTAAATTTCTTGTATACATTATGATATTACCGCCATTTTAAGTTTCATAATCCATAAGTCTCTCTTCGAGGCTCGGCAGAAAAAAAGGTGCGATCCATTTTGGAGCGAACAGACGCGCGAAGGAGTTTAAAAATATCCCCCGGCGGAAATATTAATATGCACAATCAGAAAGTTGACCTTCGTCTTCCTCCGGGGTTTCCTTTCGCGCATCTCTTTCGGTTTTGTCTGGAAGTCTAGACTTAGTTTCTCGATTAGCGCGATTGGCGATAATTGCGAGGCGTGGCACGACGCACCTCCTTTCCGATCAAACAATTAGTTGAAAAGGTTCTTTCCTTCCGCGTGTGCCCTCGGAAGCCCGACTTTCCGCGATCGATTATGCCTCTCGAGTTGACCGATCCTTCGGGACGATTCCATTGACAATTCCTCGACGTCGCACGTGGGTACTTGTACGACATAACCTAAGAGAAATATATTAATTTCTCCCCGTCCATTCATACCCCGAGAGGCACTTACAAATCTTTGGTATTTAAATAAAAATAATAAATTTATACAATTTAAAATTAACCAGGGATTTTCTCAAGTTAAGTCATTCCTTTCGAAAGGCGTCCGACATTTGGTCGAGAATTGCCAGCACGTGTGGATGAATTTCGCCCATACGTCGCTAGGGCTCGGGTAATTTCTCAAGATTTATCGAAGCGCTTTGATTTGCGGAAATGATGAATTTCTCCCAGAAATTCCATTTGTCACCGGGTGTAGAAATAAGTACACGTGTTCGGCGGAGAGGTCCGTAAAAAGCTGGAAAATCCACCAGGGGTGCATCGCTCGATGCATCTCGAGGTTCAGGGGAACAGCTTCTCTTCTCGGCCAGTTACGTGCGCAGCATCCTCGAGAGCGATCTGGCGTAGCCTTCCGAAAGCTTTCGAGAGCTTCTCCGAAGTCGGATTTTTATTAGAGCTTTCGTCAACCCGACAGCCATGGCTCTATCCAGGTCGAGGCGTATCTTCGTACCCTTTTCGTCTCGATATGGCGCCATCTTGGAAGCGGCTCGTTGTCGAAATGTCGATCGCTAAAAGAGTTAAAGTAGCCGAGTCTACGACCTTGCTTCCCGGCAGGGAGCTGCAGGTGCATTTGCTCGTCTCGGAGCTTCGGGATGACCTGTCGGGAGCATTTGTTGCACCGTTTCTCGAGGGAGCTTTTCTTGGCTTTCACCTGGAACGGGCGAGCAAAGCTCGTTCGATCGACATTACTAGGTTGTCCATCTTAAGGTGAAGTGAAACACCCTTCAAATCGGTCGATAGGAATACAACACTTCTTTTTAAGGGTATTAGACCAAACTGTCCGAAATTTTGACACGTCACTCCTGATCGTCTAAGAATTGTCCTGACACATTGAATATTTGGATTTTTCAAAAAAATTGTTTCACTCAGTCCAGACCAGAACCAAAATGGCGTCGAGCTCTCATATTTCGATCAATATACAATTATTGACGGCTCTGTCAGGACAATTTTACGACAATTCAGAACACTCTGGTAATCGATAAACTCGCATTTGAACGGGATAGAGGCAAAAAAAGTGTCGTATGCGCTTCTATGCCAAAACGATGGTAATACGAGGTCTCGGAGTGAAAATTTAATTGACCTGGAAATCACAGATGGCGCAGGGTGTCCCTTTGCAGTCAATTAGGGCCCTAGAAAGCACGAATCCAGAGGATTTTTGGAGTTTTACTTCGATTTCTTTATAATTATTGTACGAAAACGACAGGTGGAGTATGCCAATTGGTACAATACCCAATATAATTCGACCCAGCTGTCAATATAAAAACGAACGTCGGCAACGTAGGCATTTAGAAAAATCTTCTTCATCGACGTCGATCAAGTTCCTCGACGTGTTTCACTTCACCTTAAAACGGTCCAAGTTCGCGAAAAGTGGAGTGACACTTCATTTTAAGGACTTTCATCCAGTAAAAAAATTCATTACCAACGCATTTTTGACAAGGGAATTTGGGATAAACGACCATCACGCACTTTATCTCTTGTTTCCACAATTAGTACAGGTCCTTTTTTTCCCCACTGTAATTAGACAGGCGACTGTCAACGAGAATGAACGTGACATGCTTTCGTAACGCCGTTTGCCGCGAAATGCGACTCGTATATATTTTTCATGAAGTTGCGTTTCGCACCAATAACATTCGGACACCCTTACTTTGGATATCCAGATAGGGCTGGCTTCGAATCCAGTTAAGAATCCGATTGAAAGGTATTCGCGTTTCCGGTGACCCGTTTCGTTTCGATTCGTGTCGAGGAGAAGCCCTGGATTGGTCCCTGCGCGGCTTCGTCAATCCTCTCTCTGCAAATCCGAATAAGATATCGTGCGATTTGCAAGCCCGCAATCGAAAAAAGGTTCCACTGTGTTAATCATTAGTCGACGAGTTGATAACAATATATACTTGGCGCGAAACGCTACCAAGTGTTCTGCTCAAGTCTCGGCAACTTTGATTTCATCTCACGTGGGCCGTTGTCGATAGGAAAAGATTAACTGCCTTCTTTTGAGGTTAGGACACGTGGGTGCTATCGCAAGTGTCTGGGAGTATCTCATTGCCTTGCACGATCCGTGAGAACCCGGTCGAATCCAGATTCTCTTTAAAAAGCCCCTCCTGGGGAACGATCGCTTATTAATACCGATTTTCGCGTAAATTTTGGAAATTAACGTGTGTATAAAATTATTTTCTGTTCCAACATCGCATTCAATGGTTTCAATTTAAAGGTACACCCATATAGATGGGTTTTTAAGGTTTGGCGGTAGAAATAAAAAATCATATCGGTAAGCGATCGCTCCCATGGAAATTCAAGTTTGAAGACTCGCATTTTGCGTGGGAACTACCAGGCGCGTGTAGATTTTCGTATTCCGGGATTCCGGAAGCTCTTTAGGGTGTATCTCGTTCCTTAAAGTCCTGTCGGTCGTAACTCTCGTATATTTCCGCTTAGGTTACGATTGCTCCCTTTCGCAACCCCGAAATCCTCCCTGGATCCCACTTAAGTCCCGTGATGCATTGCGAATCAATATGGCGGCTGTTTAGCGAGTCAGCTGATACCACTCTGCACAGCTTGGACGCTTGTTTGCGGGGAGGTTATGTACGATCGGGGGCTGGACCGTTTCGATGATTGGCTCGGCAAATGAGGCTCGAATCCGTGACGAATGTGGGTCTTGTTAGGCGCAACGGTCCCAATAAAGTGAGGTTAGGTGGGCGTCCCTCGAGGCTAGGCAACGAGAGAATCATTCCATCACGAAGAATACCTATCGAGTCCTTGTCGTTCCTCTTGAATTGTTTCCGATTTTCCATAAAAATCCGTTTTAGGTGCAATTCCCATTGTATATTCGAAACATCCGCCGCTATCAAAGAGATACCAGCCGTAAGTTCGCCTTGAGGTTAGGAACCGAGGATTTCCTTTCAGATTAGGGTTAAAGGACTTCCTTTGAGGAAGTTAGGAATCGTCGTGGTCGATACACCAGGGATAAATTGGGCACTTTATCGGGGCTTTCGGAATGAAACGCGAAATACGGTGCCTTTCTTGGTTATGTTCGGTCTTTTCTAGAAGCTCTCGACTAATCGCCAGAGTGCATTAAGGATCAATATCGGTGCGTCCGTTCAAGGATCTTCTCGTGTGGCGCGTTTGTGTAGAGGTTAGGGACAATTCAAAGAAGGTGGACTTTTCAAGGATCGTCCAGAGTCACGCGACGATTTCGGCGTTTCGCTTACAGGGGACGTTAAAACCGATTGTCCAAGCCAGGCGAAATGTCCCAATGCGACGAAAAAGACTCCAGAGAGAAGTATCGAATTTCCCATTTCTTCTCTATATTTCAACCGGTAATTAGCGGAATATTCATCTTAGGTCTACAATCATTCATAAATACACAATAATTCAATGAGGAGATTAAAGTAACGGCGGCAGATCCTGTAAGAAGTCGTCCTGAAAGCCTTGGCGATCGTTACGCCGGTGCTCGGACGGCGGGTTGTTAATTAAATGGCGACGTAAGCTTCGAGACCTCGTAATTGGTAATTAGTAAGCCGGGGGGCTAACGAGACGAGACGTCGCAATCGTTAAATTGCTTGATGCAGATTCGGGGATTGCGGGGGACCCTTCGAAGTATCCAAATAGCGACCTCCTGATGTGCAAGAGAAACCCCCAGCGGCGGCCATCTTGGATTCGAAGACGCGTCGCACAGCAGTCGTTTTATATTGGACTTTAATCGCTTCGTTTAACGTGCACAGCGAAACTTCGTGTATCGATTAGTTGGAAAAATTCCCGGAAACCTCGGATGCGAAGGAAACCACGGAATAACGATCGCTGATCGCAATAACTGTGCTCCATTTGCAAAACATCGGACGTCGACGTCGCCGCGTGCGTCATCGCGGTTCTCGTAGTTAATACGGTGTAAACAACGCGAGCTTAAAATTGCTGTCGGTAGAAACAATTTCCTTACCTGATACGTATTGATTTCTATTTTTAAACCCTGCAGTCGTATGTTTCGCATCGGTCATTGCATCAATTAAGTTTGCGGGAAATCGAAGCCACGTGCACTTGACCTGTGAAGTCGACTTAATACTACCGTTGTAAATGTGTTATTCAAATCGGTATATTCACTCTGGGCAAAAGAAATGTTTTTTTTCTTATTAATAGTATCAATGAAACATTTCTTTGGTTCAATGTTATTTATTCCTCCGTGTAGAAATTTTACAGCAAGACACTTTTTGTCCTTCATTTTTAGCGCTACACGTCTTAGCAGATTTTATTCCACAATTTCGGGCGATACTTCTTCCAGAAAATTATTAATAGTCAGCTTTTAGGAGGTGGCGGGCTGGAATTTAACGACCGATTGGCCATTTTAGACGAGGCGCGAAATTGTTGGGGCCATTTACAACGCGTTGCGTCGAAGCTTCGAGCTTTTCATCCCGAAGCAATTGCTCGCCCGTCTCGTGCATATCCGATGCATGTCCCCGGTTTAACGACAAGCCATTAGCATTTCTACAACGACGAGTTTCCAGTCGTTGCTCAGGGATTCCGAGCGCCCTCGAGTCGGTCTCCAATCACATATCAGACGCGACGTCCGCTTTCCCGGATTTTCACGTTTTCTTCCCCAAGAGGAACGATTTCCTCACCGTCGCAATTTTCGTAAATTCCAATTACGCTCGGAAAAGTCGCTCCTGAATTTTCAAATAAATATATAAATTCCATTAATTTCAATAAATATAAATTCCATAGGGTCGAGTCGGCCTGACTTTATAGGAAAGTACTCCTTTAAATTCCTTTACGCGCGCTAAAAAGTTCGATTCGCTTGACAAAATTTTCCGATTGTCTGCATTTGATTAATTTCATAAAGCGCAGAATTTTTAGGAATATTGTACAGAGAAAAATTGTATAGATCCAATGAAATATTTTTCTGCACGTAGAGCGAGATATCCCTGCGACGTTTGGCATCTGGTTATTTTAATTTCGTCAAACAATGCCGAGGGCAGTTTCTGTTAATGCTAATTACGTAGAGTACAGGGTGGAGCAAGGCGGGATTATTTAACAGCGTTTCTAAAGTTGGTTTAACCCTTTGAAAGCTGGCCTGGTATATGCAGGAGCCAACTATTGCAGGCGTGTTAATCCTTCCTCAAAGGGTTAATTATATATTCCACGTGTCTTCCGTTGAATTCAACGTTTTACAAACCCCGAGGTTTACTAAAAACCCTAAGAGAGTACCTACGACTCTCGGGTTTTATCTTAAGCAATTGTCGAAATTGAATTACCCTACCGCATTCCCGCAAAGTCAAGTAATCGCGTTTCCTTGTTCGCCCCGTACATCAGGGAAAGAAAACGTGGGAGATATTTCCTGGGCCATGGTGGAGGTAACAAGCAAGGAAAAGAGAGCAAGGATAGCTTTAAAGGATTCCCAGGGAGTCTGCGTTTTCCGGAACCCCTCCAGCGAGGACCGATAAATTTCGTTCTTTATCAAAGGACGAGAGACAGTCGGAATCTGGCGGAAAATTCACGCAGAATGGTATTCGGTTGAATTATAATAATTTTTCTCGATTATATGAAATATCGTGGTAGGACATTTTTTTTTTTCTCGAAGAGCACGCAGGGAGTTTAAAATAGTTCCGAGTGCGAGTACTTTGGTCATGTCAACCAAGTATTTAATTTTCTATTCAATGCAATGACTATTGTCTATATAATGAACCTTACAAAAATTTACAAAAATTTACAAAAACTTAGAAAAATTTTATCGATTCGATTAAGTATTTTTCTGCGTGCAGTGCTTCATATACCGTGTTAAATAAAAAGAATAGGGTAAATTTAGAGTGATCGTCCGACCGCTCTTCATTTTAGTTCGCCGTATGAAGCTCGAGTTTGCTCGATGCAGGATGCAAAGTCAATATTTCCCATGTATGTGTACGTTTTCCTGGATATTTTCCTTTGATCGATAGCAGCTAGATGTTCCGACTTCGTCGAGGAAATCACTTTAAGCGGCGATTTTATTTGCCCAATACTTCCGCACCCTCTGGTGGCGAGCCTCATCCGTTTTAAATGGCTTGCTCGTGTACATACAAATGTACACGCGCGGCACACTGTGTACACGAGTAAATGTTCGGGTATGATGAAATAGTGATAAAAAGTTTTCGTCCTTGGAGAGGGGCGCGGAGTTTCTTTCCTCGTAACTCATCTTTTCTCCATTTTCGCTCGGATTGGGAGCGCTACTTATGACACGAGGAAATAAAAGTTAATGTAATGAGCATTCGCCTTTTCCGCGAGCCCAGTCAGGAAAATCTCAAGATACATACATAATGGCGGACAGATTTTCCGAGAGGCGAGAAAGTGGAGCCGTGCATTTCAGATGTGAATGGACCAATTGCAGATCCTTGATCCTTGAATTTTTTCAAAGATTTATTCCCTCTCGGAATTTCTCGTGATTAATTTTCGACGTACTCTCGGAAAAAAAAAAATGACATTTGTACTTTAAATAACGGGCAGGATTGTCTAACTAAAATATTTCCATTTACATCAAATTAGGAAAAATCATGCTAAATCAGCAAAGGAATTTCTTGCAACTGCCAGGAAGATATTGTTATTCCTACAAGTAAATATTTTATTATTGCGCGTGTAGTGAAACAATTTTTTAGAATATTGAAAGATATTTATCCACGACTGAGCACATTTAGAAATTCTTCGGGATTAATTTCCATCGCATGTAAAGTGTAAGCTATTGTTTAGGAAGTGAGAATTTTAGGGGAAGAAAAATGACCAGCTTGGGAAATTTTTACTTGAGATTGCGAGATGCTACGATTTAGAATTTCTTGCATCCCCTGCTTCTAGCTTGTAGGTTTTAATAATTCAGCTTCGTGACTAATTCGACACAGGATTTCCGGTTTAGAGAGCCGGGAGCAACGGTGTGCTCCAATTTACATGGGCTTATACATTGGAGAATTAGGTTGAGATATTCCGAATAGTCGAACAGGATTTGGTCCATGGTTTGGGATGGAATGTTTGGAGATGCACCGAGATGGAATTTAGAAGGAGAAGTTGAAGATCGTGGTATTTCACCTGCTATGTAAATTCCATGGCCTGTCTAATGTACAATAGTCCGTTTCTCCTCGTCGAATAGAATTCGTTTTTTTTTTTCATGATTTCAGTTATTTAATATCCTCATTTTTTTCATTTAATTAATATAAAATGGACGATTAGGTTTAATTAAATCCAAACGTCGATAAAGGACAAGGTCGAAAATTCCTCCTTTAAGGGAGGAAGTTTTCTTCAAGGTAGGCGAGGTCGCCGCACATATCGTCGATTCTTATCCCTCTTCTTATCGTCTACCCACTTCAGTTTCCTTCTCATATCCTTTTCCATTTTCTCCTCCTCGGCCTTATCGCGAGCCATATCCATAAGTCGTGATAGCGCGATTCCTTTCGCGCCGGCCGGCAACCAAGCTCCATTACGCCGAGTGACAAGAGTGAAAATCGAATTTCCTCACTGAACGAGTACCCGGGAATTTTCCTTAGTTCCCCCAAGTCTGACCGAAATCTAACCATGGGAGATAGTCGGGAAAGGCGTTCTTACGATTCTCCGCAATTTGCTCATCGCCGTTCCACCGTGGTCTATGTAGATTATGTAGGTTACGGTAATGCAATTTCTCGCCAGGCTGGTTCCCTCGTGGGTATACCGTCCACTCGGACATAGAACTCCACCAAAACCGGCGAGATATTCTAATCAAGTATTTTAGTTCCATTAAATGGCTCCTTAAGTCGCACTTTCGTCCCTACCGGAAGAGCTTGCACTTCTCGCCGAGGTAAGCGATTTTTTTTTACGATCGACGCCCGAAGGAGAAATTCCTATAAGAGATAAATGACAAAAACGTGTTTTATCTGAAACTCTCAAGAGATTTGAAGGAAAAAAAAAAAAAAATGAAAAATGGCTCGGCGTTCATTAACGACGGCAGTGCACTCGCTCGAAACCGATCGGAAGATCCGCACGTGTCCGACCTTTCGTAATCGATCAAGAGTTTGTATATCGATAAAAATTCGAGACAGACAGTTTGGTCTTGACCTCGCAGCTCAGGTACGATCCACGTTTTCGAGGAGTCTCTCTTTCCGACGAGGCCGCAGGTGTCGGCGATAGTGCGACACCTTTTACAACTCGACTTTCGACAGCACGTGCGTTAACTGAGAATAAAAGATTAGTTGACTGAAACGAATATATACATATATTGTTGCCCGAATCATATGTGCCCATAATTATGAAAGTGGTCTAAGTCATATATTTTTTGTTTCGAAATTACATTGAATTAATTTCCTTTGAAATAATATGGCGTGAAATAACTGATAAACTCATTTTTTTTTTCATTTTCACTTAGACCACTTTCATAATTATGGGCACATATGTCACAAGACGCGCAGCTGTAGTCCCGGAGTCAAAAGTCGGCTTTTTAATTTTCCGCCATTTTCGAAGATGTTTTTCGGGGCTTGGGGAGAGGATCCCAGATTTCAGTCTTGACTTTTCCGTTAAAAGCTTATTGCCCGTTTGACCCAGTTCTGAGGATCTTGTTCTTTTAATTTCCGGAATCCTCGGAATCTGGAGCTGAATCCGATTCTTCGGTCACAAAGTGGACTTGTTTTGTTTCCTCTTTTTGTTTTCACTTTTTAAGACGCTGTCTGAGAAAAGGGCTGGTAGAAGGTGGAGTTATTGTCGGGTGGTAACCGGTGGATAAAGGTAACGAGGGAAAAGTTGATGGTAATTGCGGGATTTCGAATCGGCTGACCCAAACGTGGATCTACTACTGCGGAATGGATTACGTTCCTGCGTCTGACCTAAATGAGGTTGCACTCCTACGGGAAGAATTTCCACGATATTTCACCTGGACCGAAAATAAAATTAAAAGAGATTTGCACCCTTGGCAAAGAAGTATTGCCGAGAAAACATTCTACGCGTTGTAATGTTAATCGCACTAACGGCAAAGATCATGAAAAACGTAGATATAACCACGAGAGAACTCCCCTTAGAAGAAAATTGTTAGATTAGCAAATAATGGTGAAAAATGTATTTTTTATTACTACTTGATCAAATGATGTATAGTTTGTTGTCGCTGGGGAAAAAAATCATTTAGTCGAGAACTTATATTCCTTCGTTACCCGAAAACATTTCTGTGCGTAAAAGTGTATGTAAATCTCGATTGATTTTTATCAGTGTGGTATTTTTAAAGGAAATAAGGATAAACAAGTATTGTGCGCAGTTTCGGGCTCGAGCTTCAGTTTCTATCTTACAAGACGGGATGGAATTAAGTGGGAAGAGGACAGCTTAATGGCTGCGTAAAAGAGATGTTAACGGAGGGTTATGAAAAAGGAATTGTATTTTAACTCTGGGAATTCAATGCGAAAAATCCGAGCACGAGAACACTGTAATTTACCGGCGAATTATTTCGAGGAATTTCTTACTCGCGTAATTTAACTCTCAGGGTGGAGGTGAATTTCCAGCAAATCCAGAAAATATTTAATTTTCATTTCCTAAGGATGAAGAATAAAGTATCGATGATAAATGTTATTTTGCGCTCTGCCTCGTTGTATTTATGCAATTTGGGCAGAAAAAGAGGGCGATAAGGAGTCAATTATCACCGGAGAATATATCTGAGATCTTCAGTGATTAGCCCATAAGACACTTTGCGTGTACCTGGCGATTTACTTTGATAAAACTTGATAATTAAAGAATTAACTCCCTAGTAGGCACTGCACCGATAAACGCGATTAGATCTTCCGGTCTGAAAATTCGTTATCCAAAAATGTAAATGGACCATCCATAATCCTTCCTGAATTTATCTGCGTTACAATGATCTATTTAATATCAATGAGTGAACCGTGATAAATCGGAATATCACGTTTCCAATTAATACTATTTATCGGGCTTATTGAGAGGCGGATGTAAAACACGGTAAATGAATTCCATGACCGGGGAGAGATCGGAAACTTCATCTCTCGGGCAAACACCGATTGATCTGATTTATTTAATCCTGATTTCAAGTGTACATCGCACCAGGTCAGCGCGGCTCCCATTCGCACGATTTATCGATTTATTGGTTTAATTCAGCCGAAGATAAGGGCGACGTGATAGGATCATTAAACTTTACGTCCCGCTTTACGAACATTGATTTATGCAATCTACATAATTCTCGCTTCGGGATCACGAGATTTTAATTAACTTTCTCCCGGTGCAATCTACTTTTTATGTCCTTGGTGTTAGAAGTTGTTCGAAGAAAGTCCGAAAAATTGGGGAATTTGAATACTAAAACTAGCTTTTCAATTTTGCTTCGTACTCACCGTCATGGCGTTTTCGGGATGTTCTCCAGGATCGAAGAGATCAGCCTTTCGGGGTGAAATGTCTTCCTTTGATAAGGTGGATTTTGAGTAAAACGAATTGTGTAAATATTTCACAGTTGCCTCGAGTCTCTGGAGTGTAAGTGCCGAGTAACGTTCACTATATAGGTACCACAAACGATGACAGTCAAGTAGTCAAGTACTGGAAATATCATCGATATCGATCTCGAAGAATGCTTACTGCGCCATTTAGGTATCTTCGAGATATCGATGGTATCTCGGAGGAAATCACGGATAGTACCTCTCGAGTAATCCCAGGTTTTTTTATTTATTTATTTTTTCTTCAAATTCAGTGCCATTCATTTATTCCAAGTTCCTCGTCGTTGATCATCGAGGGACAGAGGAACACTTCTTTTTTTTAGGAACTTCTTTATCAATTCGATTAACACTTTCTTGGTGTTCGAGATGTATTTTGGTATTTACGGGCTTTGCGATTGATCCGTCAGAATTTTTGGAATTTTTTACATTTTTCGGACGAGTCTCATTGAGTTCGACTCGCGGTCTTCCATTTTCTCTTCTATCAGCTCGCGGTGTTTTGCCTTTTTTCTTCAATGAGATTCGCTCAATTACGCCGAGTTTACGATTACTCAACGGATTACTCCACAGAGTGTTTCTACTCCTGCGGTCGTTGATACACGTATCTCTTGCTTCCGTATCGCCTGGTCCCACCTTCCGCCACGACTCGAAAACTCGGGGCAAATAAATAATAACTCGACACTTTCTCCTCTTTATTTCCCATATAAATGACAAAAAGTTTCTAAGCTCCTTGCAACAAGTACAGGTCCAATCGATCCTACCGATGCGAAAGAGTCGTCCAAAAATTCGGAATTACGATCCCTCCGGTCCACTGCATAGTTTCTTCTCTTAAACATAATTCTTTTCTCCATATTTCGACAATCAGAAATATTTTAAGTGCCATACCAAAAATCCTGGGATATCAATCACCGGAGTCCGTTTCATCGTTTCTTCATCGCCACGAAGAGACTGACTTTTTCCCTCTTCCTTAACTCCTCGTATCGTCCCGTTACTCACAATTCCCGGTTCCTGAAAGTAACTTTTCCTCCTGGATACTTCGATTATCATAAATATTAACCTCTCCCCAGAATTGCTTCTTCGCTTTCTTCTTCACTTTTTAAGAGGGTCACTTTTCGTTACCCCTGTCCTAAAGATAAGCGTCCGTTCTTCAGATTTTAACCATTGTAAATATCTCGACACTCCATTTTGTTTTTTTTTTTAATTTCAGCTTCCCATATTATTCCACATTTCCATTAAATGTCTAGTAAGATTCGTGGAAATCTCCAATTTCACTGAGAATTATTACCGGGAGGGGCGGTTATAAATTAACAGCGAATAGCCGATGCGTCGAGGGATCGCCCTTACCGACGGAGCAGACGAGCGTCGACCGCGGTTGGACGTAGCCTCGACGCGACTACATTCCGCCGTGCGACTATATGTCGGCAGATCTTACGCACGCCGGGCGACTCGCGAGGCGCGCGCCCTCTCTCTCGCGCGGCCGGGGGCGCCGCTGCGTCGGTCTCTCTCGCGCTTTCGCACCCCCACCAACTGTTGCTTCTCACCGGAGCCGCCCCGCCGGCACGCGTGAACGGCGCTCGTAATCGCGACCCGCGGGGCCATCGGTCCATTTACCGCTCAATGGGACTGCACGCAGGAAAAAAGGAATAAGCAAACTCGAAGGAAATATAGCCAGCGAGAGTTGACAAAATGCTCCACTCCCGGAGAGCTATCCGTAATAGTTAACGGCGCGGATCTGCGCGCTCGGCTTGGCGCCGGGATTTATGCCGCCGCCATCTTGGATGGACTATAACCGGCGGTTAACGTATTAGTCGTTACGTGTAGTAAAATTATACAGCGTTACTCTTGAGCGATATTGTTTAAATGAATCGTGAATATACGAATTATTATTGATGTTAGATAAATTAGGTGTCTGCGCGGTGGGATTTATGCCGACGCCATCTTGGATGGACTATAACCGGCGGTTAAGGTATTAGTCGTTACGTGTAGTAAAATTATACAGCGTTACTCTTGAGCGATATTATTTAAAATGAATCGTGAATGTACGAATTATTACTGATGTTAGATAAATTAGGTGTCTGCGCGGTGGGATTTATGCCGACGCCATCTTGGATGGACTATAACCGGCGGTTATCAGTCATTATGTGTGGTAAAAGTTTTGAAATGCATATGATATCCAAAAATAGGCGAATGATATTTTTGCCTGTCTTCATAAGATTATTAAGGGAATGGATGGGTTTGCGTCGATATGTCCTATAGGTCTCATATCTGGTGGAGGTTAGGATCGACTTCACTTTTGGGGGCGGAAATTCAGGAGAAAATTGACGTATGCGTTGATTGATCGCTAAAATTCTCCTCGGCAACGTTTTTTAACCTGGTAATAAATTGAATAGGTCATACGGGTTGTCATACTTTGAGGCGGAATTTTAAGGGGGGGTGAAAGCTTTCTTTCCTTTTCGGGCGAAATTGAACAAGGAAAATTGACGAATGGGATCGTCTGGTTTGAAGGGATTAGGGTTGCTGAATGATCGAGGGCATTCCGTGGTTTTATGAGAGGGAGTTCATGGTTTTTTAATGTCCTTTATGGAGGCGAATGGATGCTTAATAGGGGGGAAAAATCCTGATATCAGGGGGACTTTGATTCGAAACAAATATAAAGTATTAGAAGATATTCCGAAATGTAAACATGGCGTTCTTTAAAAAATTCAGAAAAATTGGCGCAACAAATATTTTTGCCTTCTGTCACTAGTCGATACAAAGTGCAGGGAAAAACCTGTACTTTGTATCGACTAGGGCTTGTGTGGTAATTTTAGAATGTTCGATACAGTACAGTTCCTTTACCTCGTCCTAAAGGGAAGGCGTGTAAAAAAGGTCCCCGAGAAGTTCCTCCAGAATTTCTGCAATCTTTTCGACGTCTCCACGTTAATCTCGTCATTTAATTTGCCACCCTTTCGGGGTAATGTTCCCGGTAATTAATTTTCCCTCAGAATTTTTTTAGAGATTAGTCTGCATTTTCCTGAAAATTAGCTCAAAACTGGTGAGTTTCTTGATTTTACGGTTAAATTGACAGAAATTTTGTTGATTCGACTAAATGTCTTTCTGCTTGTAAATATGTGCCCATAATTATGAAAGTGGTCTAAGTCATATATTTTTTGTTTCGAAATTACATTGAATTAATTTCGTTTGAAATAATATGGCGTGAAATAACTGATAAACTCATTTTTTTTTAAATTTTGACTTAGACCACTTTCATAGTTATGGGCACATATATCTATCGATATGGCTCTAGGGGAAAATATAAACGCGGAGTGGAGCAAGTTGGGGGAAAACTATTTTCCCTAGCGTTGTTTCGTCACGTGAACTAACTCGAAGGTTAGCTCGGGCTTCTTTTTAACTTTGCGCCTTATTGATCGAGAGGAACTTCGGAACTTCTCTCAGGAATTGGTAAGACATTACGATACTTTAACTTGCAACACGTGATCGCACAGCACGTGCGGCATGTCCCAAGAAATTCTTTCAGAATTCCAGAAAAATCGAGCAGTCCATTTTTCCATTCTTTCCCAAGCACGTAAAAGTCTCTCTGAACTGAAAATCACGAAAACGGTGACACTTAATGAGTTCCGATAATATTTCTAGAATTAAACCGTACATGCTAACGAAATTTAATGTAAAAGTGTGATTAATTTTTTACTGTAAATTCGAGACACGTTCAGAACATAATCTGTTAATTCTTCCCCAGTATCTGAAAAGCTCTCTAGACATTTTATCGAGGAAGTTTTTCTCAGCACCTAGTTGTAATAAAATTGCCGACCAATTAATGTCGAAAATTTAGTACAATCATTTTTGACTTTACAATTTCGGTGTAAAAATATGATCCTTCTTAATTAAATCTTATCCTTTGTTTCACCGAGGACAGACGCGAGGATATGGTCTAGAGATATTAGACAATTATCGAAGAGCTCGATAGGGAATCTTTACACGGTCGTGGTCGTCCACTTTTCGAAATTGGGGAGAGCCCACGTGCGTGTCAAGGGACCGTATGAAATATAATTCCAAGATGCCGGGGAACTTGAGAGATGATAAGATTAATGCGAGCACGATAATCGGAACGAGGCATCTCGATTTACTTCGGCCGATCGCGTAAATATTTCCGTTGGCAATGAGGAATAACGTTCAACGTCTCGGCCTGAACTTGTTCCTCCTTTCTAAGTCGGCCATATTGTCGAAAATAGCTCAGAAAATTCAACAGAGCCTACGCATAGGACGTAACATTGTTGACTACCATCAGCGATCGCTTTTTATCGATGTTCACTTCGGAGAGTTGATAATGCGAAAATGATGAAATTGGCTTATCTCCAAACACGGCTCTTTAAGTACTGTACTTGAAAGTTGCACTTAACTTCACGAGATACCGTGAATGTCTTTGATCTATATATAGTCTTTCCAAAATAAATTTCACTCTACAGAGAAAAGATATTTTCATGAAAATAGAACTGACTAATATTTCACTAAAGTCTCTTGCGACACTAATACTATTATATATTTTTAAGGGTCGATTTTTTTTTTTGGACAAGCTAGTAATTTGTTGCAATTTCTGCGGATACGGAGGAAGGCGCTTATGTGGAAAACTGCGCATTTATGGAGAGAAAAGATAGTAACGATTGTCTAGGATCTCTTTATCTCTCCACCTAAGTACATACTTGCGTAAAGAATGAGTATTTTATCGATTTCTGTCGACTAATGGGGATTGGAATGGCTCGTTGGCTGAAGTTAGCTTGTCTTTTCGATTATGGCCTTATGCCTCGGATTGATGTATGATCTTAATTGAGAGATTAGGAAAAGCTAGACTTCTGGCTTGCGTCATTCATATCCTTATTTGGCCTTAAGTGGTACGACAGAAAATTGGAAATTAGTGTCAATAGTCTCTGTAAATATCGCGATGAATTGACTGGCTCGGGTGAAGACACCATTAAATTTACATTAATTCGATTCCTCAACACAGTGTACAATAAATCGTGACAGACGTCAGATATTCCCTTCCGCCTCGGATGAAATTGTTTGTAAACCTGTAATCTTTTTTTTCAACATTTCACCCGTTATTAAAATTAATCACCTTTCATTTATACGGTTCTCTAAATTGTCAATGTACTTAATCAGATTTTATATACACCGTAAATGAGTTCAGCATGATTTATATTTAAAATTCATTTACGCGCTCTTTGATATCGACCGAGATTTTGTAATACAAAATGTCGCCGCGAGATGTCGTTTGACGTTGAACTCGAATTTTTCCGTTATTGTAACAATTTTTTTCTAGCGTATTTTACAAACTTTGTTTGGTCACTGTCGTATGAAAAATAACGATTTATTGTACTTTGTGAAAAATCAATCTCCACAAACGGTGTAGTAACTTTATACTGTTATTAACTATTGGTAACTTATAGGATACAGGTTTTATCACGAGTAGGAAGTTCTGACGAGCTAAACGTTTAGGCCAGCTGATCACGGATGGCGCCACAGTATTTCCTGATCTCGCTCTCTACAAAGTTAACGATATCTCTAACTAAACGTTAAGATTAAAATACCAACTAAGGCTCCTACTGTAACGACAAATAATTTCATAAACAACGTTAACGTAGTTCCTAAAAATCTGCAGGTATTCCTTACCGGTATGCTATCAGATATTCACTAGAAATTTTCAATTGCTTTCAGATAAAGGAGTAGATAACATTTAAAGGACGGGTCATATTTCTTAAATACTAGACAATTGGCAAGCAAGAATGCAAATTTCCATGGGCCAGCCTTTGAGCATTAATTACGATACGAAGCTCAAATCGGAATTTCAAAGTCACTCGTTTCTCAGCGGACCTGTTAATACTAGAGCTTTTTTATCATCGGCGAGATAACTTCTCCGGCACATCCCGATGTCCAAGGAGGACAAATCTGCCAAGTCCATTTTGAACAACGCGAAAACTTTGATTAAGGGACGAGAAGGTGCGTAAAATCCCTGATGTTAGCTTCTCCTAGTAGAATCCTGATAACGTCTCTTGTCGTTAGATTCCGCATTGTCTCGTTTGCTTTTGTCGCCACGTAATCCTGCACCTTCGGAAGGACTTCCGGTTTGACGATCTGCAGAGCTTCCGGCGTCAGACTCTCCAAGACCTAAAACGATGCCAATGAGAATTTCCATTTTGTAGATAACTAAATTTTCCTACAATTAATTCTATTAATCGGTGGTTTCGACCTCGTTCATGACCTCGCCGACTTCTCCGCCACCCATGAACTCCTTCAGGTCGAGGTCAGCAGACTCGATGGAGAAGTCGAAGTCGAAGGTCTTCATGTAAACTCCTCTGTAATATCCCAGGACGGTGTCCACGTAGAACCTGAAGCCGTGGATCCTTGCATCAAAGGGGCCACTTCCAAAAAGTCGAAACATGTCTCCCAACATTCCAGTCAAATTGTAATAGCCAGTGGCATGTATGGTCGGGATGGAAATGTTGAGGGTTACCGTTGGTCCGATCAGCGAAAGTCTTGCCCTGTCCACATTGAACGTCGACAGCTGACTTAACGTCAAATCATCCAAGGAGACTTGAACCCTGAAAATGGACGATGTTTTAACATCACTACAGACTGGAAAAACGTAGGTAACGAGTTGATAACGATAACGCAAATTGCTTCCTATTTATTTTAAAAGCTTCCTGGTAGGCGGCCAAAGGAACAATTTCCTCAAAAGAACATTTTTTTTTTCCGACTACAGTCATGTTGCGAATTTTTGCTTAATGAAAATTCCCCGCATGAAATGTTTCTTCGCGATCTTAATGGATGAGTTTTTTATTTTTTCTTCGGTTTAGCTTACACTCCGATTTCCTTGTTGTGCGTTTCGAAATCCAAATGGCGGATCTTGAAGGGCTCCATCGGAGGAAGTCCGAGGTCTGGCATGCCTTCCTGCATTTGTTCTCGAAATCTCTCCAAAAGCCTCCTCAGCTTGAACTCCAGTCCTCTCGAAGCAGCACTATCGACTGTCCTTTTTAGAATTAGTGTTACTTTCAAGAGGCACTCGAGGCTTTCGACTTACTGTAATCAGTCGTCGCTCTTCCGGCGTTGAGTAACAAGTTCTTCGGCTTTTCTACCGCATTGACGACTGAAACGAGCGGAACTACTTTAGGACTTCCTCATCGTCGATAACTCGTTTCCTAAAAGATCCTCATTAGGCGTAACCGATTTTTCTTATTTTCAGACCATGAACCCATAAAATCATAATTTACCTTTCAACTAACCGCGACGAGAAGAACTTTCGAGGAAGTAATGAGTTTTCGGAGTTATCCGTTTTTAAATTCCGAGTAAAAAATCAAGGAGACTTTAATACGCGGTTTCAAGATTTAACAAAGAGGACTATCGATTTACTTTTCAGAATGAAAAATTCCAGTCTCATTGTTTAATACTTAAAAGTCAAGCAAGTCCAGCCGAGGAAGCGTTGTCGAAATAAATCTCCGAGTGATTGCGCACCTCGAGCAAAACGATTTCACGTTGCGTTAGAACAAATAATTCAGCTATTTACCATAATCCGTGGCAGTGTCCGTGACTTGGTGGAGAAGGTCCTTTTGGCGTTGCAAAACTCCGGATACTGCGGAAAAGAAGAAGAAGAAAAAAAAAAAGAGAAGAAACTAAGTAGCGTACGACATTTACGAGCCATTGTCACCGATGGTGGCTTTACGCAAACGAGGTTTAGGTATAATATGTCCACTTTTGTCATTTTAACCGCAAAAGATTCCGACATGGATGGTTCTGTAATTCTCTCGATGAATAATCATTCCTTTATTGCCCTCGATGACATGTGCCCATAATTATGAAAGTGGTCCAAGTCAAAATTAAAAAAAAATGAGTTTATCAGTTATTTCACGCCATATTTAATATTATTATTAAAAAATATATGACTTAGACCACTTTCATAATTATGGGCACACATTATCCGACATGTGCATATTGACGAAAATTGTCTGCACCGATCGAAGAGAAACTCGAGCAGGTTCGACGAACCCGGAGAGAAATTAATTTCTTTTGCCATAACCGTTCTTATTGTTTCGGTTCATTTCATGCTTTATGGGGGAATATAAAATATTTACTTCTAACTATGGAAGCGAGCGTTTTACGACCTTGTTCCTTCCGATCCCGCGTAATTACGGCCTCGAGCAAAAACGGACACAAATCTGTTTTAAAGCGGAGCTGAGATTTGTATCTGCTTTCGGTATCGCCGTTGTTCATCTATGAGTTCATCCGGAAGCGGTAAACTTTGCTACGGTTGTTGTAGAAATTTCTTTTTAATTAACAAACTCGCTGGGAATGCATTTAGCGCGTTGTCATTCCCAGAAATGAGTTTTTTCATTTATTGACGGGTTCACTGAGAAATCTCAGTGATGATTGTTTGTACGTTGTTTTTGGTGCACCTTACGTTGTTATTCAAAGAAACGTGCGTAACTCGTGTACTTGACTCGTTAACCTGACAGAAGATTTTGACGCGCGAGAAGGAAAACCTATGAACATGATGTGAACATTGGTCAATGATATTTTCTTTTTAGTATTTGTGTAACCGCATGTTCTGCCTGATATCGAGAATCGGTTAACGTATGCGCTTTGACTCATCTATGAGCAATTTGATTTTATAAATCGCCGCCGTGACGTGCTCGAGAAAAACCGGCTTCCATAAACGTGAACTTGACTCTGGGATTTCTTTCTTCTCTCGATATCGCCGCATAAATAATCCAAGGATCTCAGGAGACTCGGTAGAGTTTCGCGCCAAGTACATCGAAGAGCATGCGCGAACGGTATGGGATACTTAATACGAAAGTTCGGCATTTCGCGTATCTTGATGAAATCATCGAAAAGGAATAGGGATGCAATTCTTTTTTTTTTTTAAAGAAGTACATGCGTAATTAGGTTCTTCCGATTTTGCTTCAACTTGAAACTCGGCTCGGAAACGAGCACCGAGTAAAAGTGTGAGTTCCACTCGGGAGTAAAAAGAAAAAAAGAAAAAACGAGTTCCAGGGCGGAATACGGATCTCCGCATTTCCACGAGGCTCGTTCTTTCTTCTCGGCTTGTTTTCCCATTCGTTATGCAAGATGGCGGGAGGCTTCGTAAAGATACGCCGAAGATTGCCACGTGCTCCAGAGAATTGCGCTGCCCGTAAATTCTTAGGCAATTATTCCTAAACGCTGGTGAAGGTAAGCCGAGGAATTGTCTAAAAATGACGAGAGTTGCCCGAGGAAATTCTTTAACGATTATGGTCCTAGTGTATCGTGAGGTTATGTTCGAATTCCATGGACCACGTGTCGAGCCCCACATGGTGCGTTGTTTTGATTGTCAGTGCACTGTTCTCTTAATTATTGACATTGAGAATGAAATAAAAATGATAGAAATAAGAAATAAAAATAATGCCCGAAACAAGAAGCGTCGATCACGCGAAGGGGGTTTTTGTAGCAAAAATGAATAGTATCTCGTGATTTCCCGCAATCTAGAAGTTTTACTTCCAACGCGCATGATTTCTTTTTTCTTTTCATTGAAGATCAAATATTAATCTTTATTCGGCGAGAGGTCAGGGATATTCGTAAGATAACTCGCCGATTATTGTCCAGTTTATGTCGGGTCTCGCAATTCGCTTATGAGAACATTGGGACTGGTTTTGCATCGCGTAATTCGTGCCTAAAGTCATTCATGGATGGAGGTTGAAGAAAGTAAACACAAGTGGTTTTAAATTTATTCGGTTTCGTGAGTCTCGCGTGGCACTGTTGTCATTTTCTTTTGTTACCCAACGGATCGGCAGAAGACGGGAAATCGTAAATGGGAATTTTCAAAATGTATTCTGCCTTGGTTCTTCCTTATTGCATAGTTTATGGTGAAAGATAAGTCAATCCGATAAGCCGAAATGATTCACTGGTCACTCTGCATTTCTAAATAGCTGCAGCGAAAAGAATTCATCATAACCCGAAGGAATCACTCGACTGACCTTTGTGCACTACTACGTGAGTCATCCCGTTATCAACTGCCAATTGGTATACTTTTTCATGTGCATATATCTGCATATATCTACATCTGAAACATTAACTAAATCGTCTCCCCATTTTTAGCACGTTATTTATTGGAATAGATTAAGAGGAACGATTCCGACATAATTATTTAGCAATATTAAAAGACATTGTGTATTCAGTCGTTGCATTGGACTTGAAATTTCCTGTTCTGTCCGTGCATAGGAAAGAATTGATTAATACGTGATAAAATTCTATAACGATAGTTCTATTTCAGAATTCATCAATTATTGTTCGAAATCTTAGTATAACCGCCTATTAGACGCGTTATTATGGGGAGGTTTTGTCTTAGGAGAAATTTAAAATTTCCGTTATTCGCGCCCTTCGAGTCCGCGTTCCTGATTGGTCGGACTTAAAAGAATGCAATTCCGTCGGTATGACAGTGCCCCTGGGCGCGTTTAACCTACAATTCGTGTGCGTTAACCGTCCTTAATAAGCTCCGTAGGTGAGTGCAGAGAAAGGCGTCGCGCCGGTACGCGGTCTTACGAAATCGGCCAATTGCAATGTCTCTTTAAAACACTTTCGCTTGCTCGAAATCAACATCCACCCGCGAAAGAACGTCACGATTGATCGATTGAAAAGAAAGCGCATCTATAATAACGGGCCCTTACAGCCATCGGGAGTTACAATAGCCGTGCCCCCCTCGCGATCGAAAAAACCGCGCGGTGCTCTTAATAATTCGATTTTCGTGGTAGTGGCGGTTCCAAATATTGGATTTCCGTCTAAAATGGACTCACAGAAATTCGTAGCGGTTGACGCGGCGTTCGTTATCCCGTTGAGAACGAGTGAAGGGCCGAGTTGAAGGATCTGCGCGTCCGCCATTTTGGATAGCGCTAGGAGGACGACCAGGAGAAGCTTCATGTCCTTGCACTTTTCGCGTCAGGATCGGTCCGCGCGACGAGAAGCAGAAAGACAAACTGGCGAGAAGAAAAACCGCGTGGGTCCTGTATATCGCGTGTGCGGGGACGATAAGTGAGGAGCGAAAGATGGTGGATTTGTGGTGGTAAAGGCGACCAAGCCGGCACCGTTGCAGTCGACTGACAACGGTCAAAGCGCGACCAACCGACGCTCTTACTGATCGAGTCGTTCGCGGATGACAAAACTCGCCACGAAGGAAGGATACAAAGATAAGTGGAATCTTTTATTCGAAGGATCTTCACGGCGGATCTTCGGGTCTAAACATGCAACGGGCGCGTCGGATGCGCGCATCGTTTTTAAATTTCAAACCGCGCGCGCAGTCGCGGTATTTCGAACGGCGGGCGAGGTTCGCGCGCAGCCCCGCGGAGCTAACCTAACCTTGATCCCGACCACGTGCAGTTTTTTAGCTGATTGCTTCGGAAATAAATACTGCTTTACGGATCTTCTTATAGATCTCACGGTAATAAACCCTTTTTACATGTGTAAGGCATAGAGAAAGGGGCATGTTTGAAGAACGCGTTTTGTGGGTATTCAAAAAAACTTTGTCAGCTAGGTATGTAATTTCAAGTCTTTGATAATAATGTTTGATAAAAAAATGCAGCTGATTAAATGTCTACTTCGAAGGTAAGGCAATGCTGCATACTTTAAATTTATATGCAGAAAATTGCAGAGTTAAGGAAAATGGGTATGTATATATTGTATATATAAAATCATACATTTTATATAGTTACTGGGTTCTTTTTTTAATTTAGGAATTTAGGATTCCCCCTTTTGGGAAATTTTTTGGTGGTGCTGGGGGCACAGGAAAAAGGAAGGAAATGAATCGAAGTCGAGGAGGAGGAGACTCGACGTCAACGGAGGACTCGTTCAAGGACTTGGCAAGGATACGACAGGTGCGTCAGTGGATTGCCATGATGCGAAATGTCGCAAATTCTCGTATAGTCTCGTAAGAGATCGAGATCGTAGATTAGGCCAAGTGGGGACTCGCCTTCGTTAACGACCATGCGTGGGAGGGTGCTGACTAATCCGAGTACCTGTGTAAATATTGTCGGACTGCCTAAACGAGAGTCCACAATGTTGAGACTACTCACGTGGTCAGGTAACGAGACAGGCGAGCAGTTCGCGTGAGCAGAGCCGAGGGGCACTCGTGCGGCCAAAAGACAATCGTCGACGTAATTCCCAGCTCTGGCGAAACGGCCGAATAATTATACCGATTAAACCTCTATGAAAATCCAGCGTACATAGAACGGTAGAACTGGGACTCGATAAACTGGTTACTACGTTGCAATTGTTCATCTGAAGTTTTTTTTATCAGGGTTTGGGAGTTAAAAATTAATTGAATTATTAGAATGAGAGTTTCATGTATTTTCGTATTCGTAAAGTACAAGTACATGTATGATGGGATTATAATTATAATCGAGGTTCCCATAGAATATTATGGCGAGCTGTAAAATTATTGGGCGTTTAGAATTCCCACAATCGCACCGTCCGGTTTATTTAAGGAGGTTAATGCTCTGCGTTGGCATTTCAGTCAGATTTGGTTACGGGAAGATTAAATACACAATCTCTTGTTTAAAAAAATCGCGCGTCAGAACACACTTGACATGATAATATATGCACACACGTGCGCGCTCCTCGAGTACATTCTCTTCCGAAGTCATTAACATTGGACCACCTCTTATGTAAAATATTCCTTTATTCAACCGAGTTAAGTTTGTTGCTCGAGTGTTAAGCAATTTGTATATGCCAGCGTTAGATCTTTGTACAAATTGAAAATGATCGTGGCGGGGAAGAGTCTCGCATTTGTATGCACCTAACGAATAATTCAGACCGTTGGTCGGCGAAAAGTCTCATTTGCATATTTGTCACGACGTGTTGACGATCGAACACATCTGTAGTGATCGTGAATCGAATTATATATCACGATTATATGGACTGACGTCCGTGCGATTACATAGCGTGACACTCGCTCTTACAATACACCAAATAATTATGCTCGTACGTGCAATTGTGAAAGCACACATCAAAAGGGTTCGTGACTCTTTTATATGCGGACGAAGTACCGACACGAGTGCGTTATACATTTTTATGCTTACTCGGTTTCGTGGGTACTGACAGTACGTGACTTGGCGAGAGACAATTGTATGTCGGTACATCTTGTATGTATTATATGAACTGGATGTACCAAATCGTTTCAAACTTTACTACGTAAATATGAAGGTTATAAGGAAGGTTCTGACACCCATGAAATCAGATTTTTTATACAAAAAATTGAAAATGACTTTTGCACCGCTCAACGCATAATCTCTAGAAATGAATTGCTCGGTAAAATGATTCTTCCGTTTGCTTGCATTAAAAAAAAAAAAAAAATAAGTGCTACAGTCTAGTGCTCTCAACTGATAACAATTATGGGTCGAAAAGGAGGAACCGTCTCGTTGTTGGTTGATCATATGGTGGCCGGTGTTTGTCTAGTAGATGGTGCTTGTGTGGTGGTCGGTTTTGGATAATGAAATCCATTCGGTGCGTATGGTGGTCTCTGAGGGATAGGATATATCGTGATGGCACCATCGGCTACCGGAGACGGCGTTGGCAGCGCACTTGACATCGCTGTCAATACTGTCAGCACCAGAGCAAATAACGCGACGAGTCTTCTCAGAGAAATCTACGGAAAACCGAGGACATTGTTGATTGAAAAAACCTTCTTCAAGTTCCCTTTAAACGAAAATTAAGGACTTACCATGGTGTTTTAGGTGCGTCCTCTTTGCGTTATGTTCCTCCAGTCTCTGGGTTACTCTGAGCCCGACGACAAAGCATCTCGAACTTTTATACTTGGGAGAGCTAGGAGGTGGACAAATATTCGGGTCACCATGGTCACGTGACAACTTGGGATGCGACAACGCACAGGTGTATGCACAATTGAATGGGTAATTCCTGTTCCCATGGAGCATGATCTTCCTGCTCCGGCGGTTTCTTCCTTTTGTCAAAACAAGACAGACCCAGAACTTGTTGACTTCTTCAGGGTATTTCCAGTCCATGGGAGAATTGCGGAGAATTGTGGGAAAAGATTAAAATAGATAGGGATAAACCGCATACAACTAGAGGTAATGGGATGCTTCATTGTTGGCTCCATGATAATGGGTATTCATTTGCAACGCCGTAAACGCGATAGTCTAGACAATGAGGTGTGTTTTTATTCACTTTTTTTTGTATCTACCTAACTACTGATCAGATTGTCAAAAAAAAATGCGTTTCAATTGATAACAGAATCTGTTGTGCTATCATATTCTGTGTATTTGATTCTATGCGAGGAGGCATTGACACTTCTTTTTTCTTTTTTTTTTGGAGGCAAGTAATAAGGAAAAAGTATCGATATTTTCGTGGTATCGGTTTATTCCTTCACGTAGATTTTTTCCTAGTTGTATTGTTTATCGCTATTTAAGGCGTTTAATGCGAGGAAATCAAGCCGAGGAAAGCGAGGTAGATCGCTCCTTTTCTGAACATTATATTATTTATGTGGTCGAATTTTGTTTATCGCTATTTAAGAGTGATATTCAAGTCTTAGTGATAGTAAAACATTTTCGAAAACGAAAGCAGAGCGGAACCGGTCCGAACGTTCACTTTCCATGAATTTCACCTGACTATTGGTGTTCGGTATCCTGACGCACTTCTTGAGAACTTGCGTTTTTTTTTTTTTTTTTCCCCACGCGTGTGCGCGTAGAATGTCGCAAATTTGGTTATTTCAATCGTAGTCGTGGGCACGGATTAAGAAATGAATCTTGCATTCGTTCGCATAAAAGTGCTATTTTTGTGAAATTCTGGGAGGAGGAGGAAAATCGTTTTCTGTGATTCTGCGAAAGGACTTATTATGACTCAGGTTGCAGGCAAAGGATGTTTCTTCCCTGTTTGTCAACTTGATTTACTAAATTACGTTTAACTCCTATTTACCAATATTTCACTTTCATATCAACTTAATATCCAACACTGATAAAATGGGTTGTGGAGGAAAAAACGGAGACTGTTATACAAAATGTATATTTCAACTGGGTAAAATGGGATTACAGACCCATAATTGAGGGAAAATTATTATGTTTTTCTTTGTCGATGATGTGACATGAAGTACGCTGAGAAGGCGTACTGTAACAACGAAAAGAAATACTTCGACGTTAATTCACCTAAGGGAATGATTTAAGTGATAACAATTCGAGCAATTCCATTGCAGGAGTCTTAATAATTTAAAAGATCCTACCTATCTCAATTGTACGCTGAGGAAAAATCATCGAGCCAGAGAAATATGTTATTAAATAATGCCAAAGAAATATCTGGTCAATCCAAAGAATAATTATTAGACTGAAATAAACTCACTGGAATTGTCACGATTCCGAAGAAACTTTGCATGGAATTTATTCCAGTTTATTTGAGGCAAATTATTCCCCAAATTATGAAAATATTTCTTTGGTACCGTTCAAGGAAAGATTTCTCTGGTCCGATTAAGTCTTTTTCTCAGTTTCTAGTTTTTGTACTAAATTACTGTATTTGTTAAATCGTGTTATTTTTTTGGGAATCAGGAGTGGAAGTTTCCGCACGTAGGCTGTCGTTCCTCTCCATGTTCTCGATAAAAGATTCCTCTTCCAGATATTTGGAGTCCGGTGAAAAGTAGATCACTCTGAAAGATTCAGTAAGACTTCTTTATCGAAGGACCGGCGTTAACAAATAGTTCACTTACAGTATGAGCAGCAGCACTGCGACCTGAGTGCCGAAAGTCAGCCAATAAATCGAATTCGGCATTGTACTGATGGTTGCATTGTACAATTGAGAGTACAATATTCCACTAAAGAATGGCACCGCGTTGTCGCAGACTGCGAGCATGGCGAAAACTTTTCCTGCGTCGAAAAAATATATATTTATATTGCAAAAATTACCGAAATAATATATATGTACAATTTGGATATTTACTCGCTCGAAGGTCTCTGTTAATTTGTTCTTATCGTAATTCTTACCCCTTTCTTGTATCGGGACCACTTTAGAAGTCATGGATCTCAAAGCAGCAGCGACCACTGGCCCAAGAGCCGCGACGGCAGCTCCTGTTAAATTGTTTACACAAGTGTTGAAACTTAACAATGCACAACTGGTTGGCCGATGCACCTGTCTGACTCCTTACCTGCGTAAAAAAGTTGAGGAATTTTCGCCAGGGCGAAGATGACTCTTCCCAGAGCGTGGGAACAGGCACCGACTGCTATGATAATGCAGTCGCTCATTTTCAAAAATTTGCTCATTATTGGTACGCCAACCAGGACCGCTGTTAAATAACAAAAGTAATGCGTCGTTAAGAACATATTTTTTAAATATGGGACGCGCATAGTCGAAGTATTCTCAAGGTACAATATTCTGAAATTTCCAGCACAATTGTGCCTGTAATTATGAAAGCGGTATGAGTAGGATAATTTTATTTAAAAAAAATGGATTATCGGCTTGACTAACCGACGACAAAAAGTGCCGACTGGAAGGTCCTGAATTGGCTGAAAGCTTTGACATCCCAATGGAACCTGAGTTGGGTGTAGAGATAGCTCATGGGTTTCTCATCTCTCTGGAAGGTGTAGAGCATCATGGCCACCATAAGTATCCATAAATAGAGTCTTCCGTGGTTAGGCCTCGACTTGAGCATGGTTCTTGCAGTTTCCGCCACGTGTTTCCGGTCGAAGAAGTCGAGGAAAATATTAGCTCCATCGAGCGGCTTCTGGCGCGAAGTCGTCTGTGCCTTCAGTCTTAAAATTGAATACAAAATCGCCATGGCGAGTAGGAACGAGTTGATGAGAAACATTATCGTGTACGAGGAGCTGACCACACTGTTGAAGAGGTACGAGCCCAGGGCGATTCCTGAAATCATGTAATTAAGTCCTATCTTATTTCCGGAATCTAGACGGAGGCGTTTATGTAAATACTTACCAGTGGGCATTGTGCTGAGGTATACAACGTCTAAAATGGTGACCCTGAAAGTCCTTTGTTTTACGGAGGATACGTCTGATATGTATGCGAAACAGCCCCCAAATATCGCCACATCACCGCCGAGAAATCCCATCGGCAAGCTGGCGGTATAAATGACCATGTTGAGATCCCAGGAATCGATCATGGAGTTCACGACGATCATCATCGAGTAGATCAATTTTCCAATTAGGCCCACGACTATCGGCATTTTTCTGCCTCGACGGTCGCTCCAATTTCCGAAAAACAAGGCCAGAATGATCGGCACTATGTGTTCGGCTATGTTGTTCCATTGGTGAAAGTCCGAGACCGTGATCTGTTAACAAATGATGTCATGTATTTTCCAAGAAATTTTATGTTTTATATTTTTTCCAAGAAATTTTATGTTTTATATTTTTTCCAAGAAATTTTATGTGTTTTATATTTTTTCCAAGAAATTTTATGTGTTTTATATTTTTTCCCCGAAAAAGAAAAGACATTCGCACTCTTCGTACGGCGCGGCATCGATGATGAAATCTTGCTCTTACTATGGTAATAATTGCACGTGTACAGTTTTTTTTTTTATTACGACTGTCGATTATTTTTCTGCGTGTATGTAGAAATTGAGAATATTCGGCATGGATAGTTATTCGGTTTCGGCGATAGATATCTGGCAATAAATAATTTTGCCGATATCGAGACCACCCAGGAATAATCCGAGATTATGCGATCGTGATTCCTATCGCTATTGATAACAGACCTCCTGCTGAGATGAAATGTCTAATTGTCATTGAAAGCGATATCTCGGGATCGTATTTTTCTCAGGGCACAAAAATGTACTGCAATTGACTCGGTGGCATTGAAATGGTACTTTTACAAAATGCTTAACAGCGAAACAATGTATGCCTGCGAAGGCACATATATCTCGTTCTTATCACGAACGACGCGCTGATTGTATAATCAAGGAGTCTTTTAACGTGATATCAGAGATTGAAGGAGCAACGTATCGATTTGAAGAACTTTTCAGTCTGAAACGTGGCAGGAAAGATAGTTATTAATTTTTTTTCTTTTTTTTTTTTATAAAAATTCAGTCAAGAAACTCGACTGAGTTCCGCGCCAAGTACGCATAGGAAGCACGTGCGAATGACATTGAGTAACTTAACGTCTATTTCGGCACGTTTAGTCCAGATTGCCAAAACGGAACCGAATTATTACACACCTGAACCTGCTTTTTTATCGTCGAGTTGGCATTCAGATTATTGCAAACTTCCTCGGAGAATCCGTGATTAACTCGGCAAGACTTGTGGAGAAAAAAGGCTTGTTCTACTACCGATGTGACCATGAATGCCATCATGTAGAGCCACATTGTGGGTTCCACCGTGATCAGTCGCAGCCATCCTAGATATTTTTCCAAAAAATTGGATAATGACGGCCTGGGTTGCCTCGGCTGGAAAAAATGACGTTTCATAAACATTTCATATTTTAGGATATTTGGAAGCAGGCTTCTACTTCTTAAACATATGTTAAACATTTATAATATCGGTTGTGCATTCGGTGCACAGGTGTATTGATTTTCCGACACTGTTTTACAAAATTAACGGCAATAAATGAGATAATGGAAACGCGGTCGTCTTTTATGACATGTCATTTTTGTAGGCGGAAACAATAATGACATGTTTATGATCTACGTGCAGAGAACTCGTCGGGGCTCTTGCAGACAATCAGCAGACATAATGCATTTAATCCTCAGATATGATGCATTGTTGCGTGATTTGATTTGGAATTATTCGTAGATAATGATTAAGCCGTTGCAGCATCTCCATTTCTGTGTCAACGTATGCCCAGTTTTATTACCCCGATGAGCTTTGAACTCCTCGGCGTTATCTTGTATTGTGAAAAAATTATCGGTGCAGGAAACCATAAACCCACATATATATATATACAAACTGTTTCCTCATAGTTATAAATTTACGTATTTTTTTTCCCAATTTTTTTTTTCCCAATTAAATTCAAAATGAAAAAAGAAAGACGAACCGTTACGTATTTTTAATAATGTCATTTTCGGGTATATAATTTTCATCAAAAAATATAAATTTACGTATTTTTTTTTCCCAATTAAATTCAAAATGAAAAAAGAAAGACGAACCGTTACGTATTTTTAATAATGTCATTTTCGGGTATGTTAGACTGAAGATTTTGTATTTTCGTGTCCTGGAATTTTTCACAAAGGTATAATTTCCTAAAATATGATTATATAGTTATCCTTACCTCAAAATTTCGAGAGTTCACGTTCATGATATTCTGAATAAAGTGTCGAGGCCAGATTGAACGTTGCAATAACGCTCCGGTTTTATTTTCAAGGATGTGTCACATGACCATCGTAATTTGCAAATTATTGTCTTGCGTTTGCTTTATCAAAGTCCCATCGGACTTCTTCGGTTTCTGCTCGGCTCCGAAAAGACGTCGGCGGAATTACGTGCAAGGCTTTGCAAATAATTGTAAAATGATCTTTCCTATCGTCCGTCCTGAGCAGATTATTCACGATTTAAATAGACTCGTGGAAGACTTGTACACAGATAAAAAATACGGATCCTTCCGAGGTATTTGCTCGATGGATAATCAACCAAGAGGCTCCGTCAATTTTCTTAAATCGGCGATAGTGTTGATAAAAAAGACACCGCCGGGGATGCTATCTTTGATAATTCCCGACGTTGATAAAACAGAAAGGGCTTTAATCCAAATATTGCGAATTTCGGAGTCGCTCGAACAACTCGCAAAGTTGGTTATTAAAAATTAATAATTGTTCACGCGGCGTTATTACCGTGGCTATTTTTATTCACTCGAAATTCAAGGCAACAAATTTTATGATTATTTAAATAAATCACTCCGCTCGTGTAAGTGGGAGTTAATGTCAAAACCAGATTGGTATGTGCAACGTTAGGACCATTTTTTTGGAGTTCTTGTTCTCATACCGCAGAAACTCGTTTCCTGCGAAATCTAGGCCGAGTAAAATTGACTAACGAAAGTTGAGAGGGGAAATGCCGAATGTTTGAAAGGGCAAACGCGAAATACAACTCTAATGTAAATTTGCTATAGGAGAATGTCAAGCGAACAATATCGCGAGAAGAATAAACCATTTAAACATTTGACACGGGAAGGTGTTAATTCCCACTGATATGCCATTCCGATCAGGCAATTGATTAACGGATAATCTAATTAATCGCGGTGAATTACGTATCCGTTAAACACTTTTCTTTACCGTCTATAATTTATACATAATTTAATTTGGTTCAATGAAATTTCTTCCTCAGAGCAGCGATGATTTTTCACTGTTCTTTTCCACGAGATCGAATTTAAAAAGCGCGCCGCGTAATGGCGTCGGGGGCGCCATCTGTGAGTTCCATCGGCAACTTCGGAGACACCTCTTGCATGACAGCATCGACCGTCGTCTTTTATTCTCCACTGCACGATTTACATTGACTTACCCCGATTTACCCCGACTTACGTGATAGTCTTGACAAGAGTGGTATTCTCCCAAGAATTATGCAACTCGCGTGCGTTGCGCGGTGTGGTTATCAGTAAACCGATGGATCGATATCAGGGTTGCTTCGCGATAGGGCGTCGCGGTGGAGTTCGCATCAATGAGAAAAATCACCTCTGAGTTCCTTCACCTTGAAAGTGCATTTACTTCGGACGATAGTCTTGAAAAATCTGTTTTCCGGCATGGAGGAACGTTCGCCGGCGTGTTCTCTCCGTTGGCATCGGAACGACTACTGAAAACGTGGTCGGCCGTGCGCATGTGCACGCGGACGTAACGCGGGAAAGGAGCCGGCCATCACGTGGCGGCATTTCGGGTTTACGAATGGCGAGTGGAGAGGTTAGGATTCGAGAGACTCGCCATTCCGAAGCACGTTTTTTTAAGACTCGAAATGTGGGAGATTTGAATTTCCGAAGAGACTACCGCTGGTATTTCGATGGGAGGGAAGGGTATTTAAATAGAAACTGTTAATTGTGCCCATAATTATGAAAGTGGTCTAAGTGAAAATTAAAAAAAAAAATGAATTTATCAGTTATTTCACGCCATATTATTTCAAAGGAAATTAATTCAATGTAATTTCGAAACAAAAAATATATGACTTAGATCACTTTCATAATTATGGGCACAATTCACGGAATTAAACACACCTTTGGTGTACAAAAATTTTGCCAAATGCATTTATCTTTCCTCAATTAACGGCACTTAATTTATGTGAGTAAAGAGATCATGTATGGTGAATAGGTTCAATGGGTGCGTGATATGGTAGATTTAGATTTAAATGTTATTTATATCCTGCACAATTCAAGGGAAACGATGATATTCACTGTCCCGACGAGGGGGAAGTACGAAAACCATTAATATATTTTAAATATTAAAATGTTTTAACATAACGCACACCTTGTACATGCTTCTCTCCAGAATGTCCAATGTTTGTCTGTCATTTAGGAGACATAAAAATAGTCAGTTGACGACTCATCTTCAAGGCTGACATTTTCCACTGTACAGGATAATATATTCAAAAGTAACGGCCCTTGCATTTTGGTGTCAGATGTCATTTTAAAATTTAACGCGGTTTACGTAATATTGTTTTCTAGTTGTTCTAACCTTTTCTAGGTGCGATACTTTATGTAAGAATTAGATAACTAGGATTGAAAGCAAGCGAGTACGGGCAGGAAGTGATCGAGGTACAAGGAAGTACGGGAAGTGCAAATATTCTGACTTCTTTTTTTTTTTTTATGAAAAAATGTATTTCACGAGTTTATTGAGAAAAATGCTCCTCTCGTTTCGTACCGTATGTAGGTGTAGGTACGGTACAGATTCAACTTTAGGCCACCGAAAATACATACATCGAAGTTACTTTAATGGCTCTTAAACGATTCTCTTACGTCTAGCAAATTATATTTCTAATCGACATGACGTTTCATCGATTATTGACTCTCGACGCGGCATTTTAGTGCCTCGAATGCCTCTTCAACTTTCGGCAGAACAATTCCTATCTGCAAGGTCGACCGATAATGCTGTTAATTATTCCGGCCAATTAAAGTGAACATTAAAAAATAGATCTCTCTTATGAATACATGAAATAGTCGTGCACGTAAATCCTAAAAATACTAACCGACATGGCTACATTGAGGAGAAAACATTTCATTGGACCAGGGAAATATTTTCTTAATTTACGGAATAATTATTCACCATGTCAAACTCGAATGAATTGGATGTAACGCTTTTTTGGAATTATGACCTTTTTCTTTTTTGAGTTCATTTCAGCCAAATAATTATTCCTCGAATTGGCAATGTATTTTTCTTGGTACCGCGAATGTTCTTTTCTCAGTGTACAAGAAAATCATTGGCTCGATTTTTAATTACACGGACTAACTCTACGTATGTCTTTTACTCAAAGTTACTTATTAAAATTTAAGTTACCTCGTGCAAGTACTTTTTCACGCGTTTCAATTTCCCGTTTTCCGCGTTTTTACGCTCAAGGTGAGTCTTTTCTTTTCGGGAATGACTTCCGGCACGCATTTTCCGAAGTAATTGACGGCCTTAATTGTCAATGTCAACAACAGTATGGATCGACGATGCATCGGACAGCGTTGACAATTCTTTCGGGACTGGTTATCGTTTTTTTTATTCTCAAAAACTTCGTTCCCTGTTCGGAAAATAAATCTTAGACCGGACCTCGACGTGTTCTGGTCGAATGTTTTCAAATAATTATATTATTCTGATATGGCGCGTTATCGCTCCTCCGTTCTCATTCTCGTGGTAGATAAGGAATCGAATGATCCGCATACGTAATGTTTGCCGATCGCCTTTCGGAGTCACGATACACTTTCGGTGTATTCCTCTTTCCTACTATCACATAATCACCTAGCAATACGTCGCACTTTTCGAAATTAGCCGGGCCTGCCAGCAATAAGTTAAAACGTCCACTTACTCGAAGAACGGCTTAATTAAAAAATCTTAGCACAATTTCCCTCGAACTTGGATACCTTTTCTCGCACTGAACATTTTTTGTGCAGAAATTGCACAAATTTGCGCACGAATCGGTGAAAAGTTTCGTTTGGAAAGTTATGTCGTACGTCAAATAAAAATGCTGCTTTTTTCGTAATCGAGGGTAATCGTGTCATAAATCTTTTTTTTTTTGCAATTGCGAACAGAGGAATGATCGTTTCCTCGGTTCGTTCGCTTGGCGATTTTAATAATTGATCTTTGGTAGGCGAAACTAGAGTCAACGTAATCACAGATAAGGATTTCAAACGGCGATTCGTTTACACGTGCAATTGTTTGTTATCAGTCACTGCATTTTGGATCGACCTCTACGAACTGTCTAAATCGGACTGTTTTGCCATTTTGTGCACGTATACTTGTGCCCATAATTATGAAAGTGGTCTAAGTCAAAATGAAAAAAAAGAAAATGAGTTTATCAGTTATTTCACGCCATATTATTTCAAAGGAAATTAATTCAATGTAATTTCGAAACAAAAAATATATCACTTAGACCACTTTCATAATTATGGGCACATATAACATACCGTCGATTATATACATAGAAATAGGTATATGGATCCTATGCACGCTTTTATACGCTCCCTTCATATAGTACATGAAATAGATTAAGGCGTACATAAATTACCCACGTCTATGTGTCGTAGCCAGATTGTAAAATTCGCAGAGCCTTCGGAAGTTCGTAGTTGTCGATTTCGGGAATTTAACGAGTTATGTAGTATACCTGTACATAGTGTCCTTATGTAGTCGGCGTACTGTATGCAGCGATAAGCTGTGTACAGTAATGTATCGATATTGCAACGCGATGCAACATCTCTGTGATAGCATGCTGCATTTTAGATTATATACGACAGAATATAGATTCCTTTATACATTCATATGTATATATATATATATATTCATATAGTCTGATTACAGCCAGAGGATGAACTATGTGTCCGTTGTACGCTTCAATTACTTTCTTACTTCTCACTAACTTATTCGCCTAACACATTCCGTGGTCCCCTTCGATAAAGTCCCTACCGACGTTCGTATTTTTTTTTTCCTCTTTACGGTTTCGTTGTATCGTGCTTTTTTCTTCTTTCCTTTGTTTTGCGAAAAATCCGAGTCCCTCTTGCAATTTTTCCTGCTCAAAATGGAATTTTTCTTCCGGACCGTCATTATCATCCTTCTATACTTCGAGTACATTTTTGTATGTCTACGCAGGACCGGAAGTGAGCGTTTTCCGACCTTAATTTACGTTCGGCAAGAGAAGAATAAATAAGGGGAAATGAATCGTTAAAATCTTGACGGTTGAATCCTTGTCCGAAGACTACCGAACGTGTAATACGCGAACGTTCTCGGAGGGATTTCTCGGCGTACCTGTTAGACCAGTTTGCAAAAAGAAAAAGTGGAAGTAAGTACGCCTCGAGGGGCGAATATCGATGCAGAATCTCAACTGGAGCAATTATCGACCAGCGAGGAAATTTCCGTCCTTGGGGAACCCGTTTGTCCCAATGGGTACGAATAATGTAGATGGGAATTGCGGTGCTCTCCATTTTATCGGCGGTTGGTATCCGAGTGGTAAAGAAAGACGCAGCGACCTGTATTACCGGCTTTCGAGGTCGCGTCCACGTATCAGCAATTTTATATTCATAGAGCGAGTTAAAACGCTGGTTTCTTAGGAATTAGCAACCTGGTATCCGCAGTTGGTGTCGCAGTTAACGATAATTACTGATGTATTATCCTGCATTACCAATCCATGTACATACTGCTGAGGGATGCTCCAACTTGGATTATCGATTCCAATTTTCGAATCGACACTTTAGCAATTTTATTCTCACCAGCCGAGTCAAAACGTCGATTTCTCATCAATCAGTGACCTGATATCCTCGGTTGGTAATGCAATTTATATCAATTGCAAAGTGTGCATGACTCGGATTACCAATGTCGGATCTTCAGTCGACACATCAGCAATTTTCCTCAAACCGAGACAAAACGGGAATTTGTCAGAATTTCATGATTTGATATTTTTTTATTTGATATTTATGTCGTATTCATCTCAACAGCAATTTTGCTCAAATTGCTGATTAGTCCCCATTCAGTGGCCGTATTTTTTGTGGCTCGTTTCTTCTTCACATAGACGGCGAAGTACCCAGCAACTTCTATATCGGCACTTCGAGGCATCAGCAATTTAGTTCTTACCGAGTCGATCCATTGCTAGGTGACAATTTCTCTTCGTTGCAATTCGCCTTATCATCTCCCTGTTCCGGGGGGGTTTTGGCGTTATCAGGTTGCCTGGCCCCATCCAAGAAATACGTGACCATGCTGCCCTTGCCTTTGACTTGGATGCTCCCTCGACAAGTCATAGGATATCCTTTGGCAGCCAGGATGTCCCGGACTTCCTGCGTCACCTGGATCCCGTCCAGGATCCCCGTGGAGTCCATCCTGGAGGCGACGTTCACCGCGTTCCCCCAAATGTCGTACTGAGGTTTTCTAGCCCCGATAACTCCAGCAACAACTGGACCGATGTTGATGCCGACTCGCATCCTGAAGTTGTTGAAGCTGTGCTCGTTCACGTAGGACAATTGTTCCCGAATCCTGAGGGCGTAATCCGCCATTGCTGTCACGTGCTTGAAGTCCTTCATGTCGCAGGTGCTCTTCGTGAGTCCTGGAAGAGATCGGTCATGTTTGGTTAAACTGCCCAGAGAGAAATTAATTAATTAAGTAGGATGTAAACTGTCACGTTTCAAGTTCTCCCGTGGGAGTCATTGCTGGAGTATGGATTTATCGGGATTGTTGGGCTCGACGTTGGGACGTGAAATGGGTGTAATAATAGGACTCTGGCACCAACCAGACGCGGCCATGTACGTGGCTCCTGTGCTTTTGATCTTCTCGATGTATTTAAAGCGCTCCTCGGCGAGCAGCTCGTCGAAGTCGGCGATGATCTCGTTCAGGAGTCTCAGACACTCGACGCCCTCGTTATTCGCCTCCAGCTCGACGTAGAATTCGGAAAAGTTCGGTATCGAGGCGAACATTATGCAGACGAACTCGCACTCCTCGTGGTAGAGCTCCTGCAAGATCGAATTCCCTCGTTAAGTTTTTATTAAAAATCAAATTTCCCGGGTGCCAGGACCTTTCTTATAACCTCTATCTGTATTATAAATAATGTTCATTTTATTCTTACGGGTACGAGGGCAACGACTTACGTCGGAGTTCACCGTGGAGAGGAAATGCGCAGCCACGTGTTCCGGAAGGATGTTCGCCAGAAGTTTCTGGTTGTAGGCCTTGAGATGCTCCATCTCTTCCTTCTCTTCGGTGGCCTGCAGCTTCCAGAGGAAGTCCAGCCTGTAGGTGGCCTCGGTATGTTGGGAATGTGCCACCAAACACGCCATGAAGAAGACCACCAAGACTCCTGCCAGCCATCTTCCGGCTGGCTCGATCTCGTCCTCTTCCATCGCTTGACAAATGGTCACTCCAAGGTAACACGCCACGACGACGCTCAGAACTGCCACCTTGAAGACCGACGTCAGGATTTGGTAGACGGCGCAGGTCACCATCACCAACATCACCAGGACTGGGAAGAGCTGGAAGAGATATCGTGAAAAAAACCTTTTCGATGTGTTCGATTTCAAGATTTTATAAAACCTCACTCGGTTTCGAGAGATCATTTGCACGAAGGGACCAAGAGGCTCGATTGAGTTTCCCGACAAATGCATATGCAGGTGCATCAGGACCTATATGAGGATTCCTAGGACTTGACAGGACAATGTAAATAACTTACATCATCACCAACATCACCAGGACTGGGAAGAGCTGGAAGAGATATCGTGAAAAAAACCTTTTCGATGTGTTCAATTTCAAGATTTTATGGAACCCCACTTGATTTCGAGAGATCATTTGTATAAAGGGACCAAGAGGCTCGATTGAGTTTCCCGACAAATGCATATGCAGGTGCATCAGGACCTATATGAGGACTTGACAGGACAATGTAAATAACTTACGTCGATGAAGAGCGTGTAATAACACGGGCCGACTTCTGGCTGGATGCTGTGGACCATGATGGTGGAGTTCTCGAGCCACTCGGCCTGTCGTAAAGTGTTATTGCTGCAGACGTCGCTTCCGCCGAGAGTCACCTAAACGAGATGGAAGCTCATTACTTCACCCTTCATTCCACCTGGAAGAACGACTATCTCCTTCTGGCTCATTGAGCTGCAGCGACCCGGGGAATTTCTTTGCAAGGCACAACGGATAAGCCCCTTCATGGAATTACCCTTCGCATTCAATTCCTGATACTTCAACGATACGTCCTCCTTGCAGCTACTTGAATTCCACCGTCGGATATATCCATCCTGGAATTTCCGTTATTAATGTCCGTCATCTAAGTTTATACCGTCGACACAACAATTGTATCGTTATGGCACGTGTTATCGATTCCGACGTGGCCCCTCGTCTCTGGATTTTTTCGCATCCGTACCACCGAGGTTGGACCTTGATACGTCCAATCCAGACAATGTCGGCGCGGTTATAACCTCGAGGCATTAATTTAATATCCGAGTGCGTATTTCTGGCCAGTTCGCGAATAATCGACGGTGGAAATTGCACCGTCCACGGTGCGTTTCGGCCGCGTTACATAATTTTCCGAGGGAATTTGTATATCGAGGCCGGAGTGTCCTGGCAAGGCTTCATCGATTCGCAGGACGCGTCCCCGAATTGGCATTTCCTGCTCCTTCGTGACATTTCTGGAGCCACCCCTTGGGGCCGTTGATTTTCCTCCCCGGGGAGTTACGTCTTTGTCGAAAGATATCTCTCCATGTCGCGACCACACCAATAGAAATTACCATACTCTGTGTCAAGGCGTAGGACAATTGTTTTATTCCTCCTCTTATTTGTTAGACATTAGGTCGTGAATTTTTCGACGATGTCATTATATACTATGTAGTGTATGAAACTATGTGGAAGTTGGATTAATTGAAAATGTTTTTACCAGAGGCGATAAGACCGTGATGAACGTCAAAAGGACGACCGTCGATGCGATGCTCTGGGCAACGATCCTGTTCTGAAAGATGTGCATCGAGATGCTTCTCACCAGTTGTGGAACTACCTGTAGGGGATAATGGAGTCTTAGAAAAAAGCGGGACACTTTTGGGCTTCTCGTGACATTTTTCTCCGGGGTCCTTTGTCCTTTGTTAACGCAGACACGGGTTTCCTGGCGACATTAAAGGTCTCGATTCAAAGCGTCAGCGCAATCGCCGTACTGGGTGGGTCGATAATTTTGACACTTCACCGACATGTAGATGCGAAGTCAAGGTTAAGAGGGAAATGGCAAGTTTCCAAAAGAGTACTCGTTTCGATCGACCCGTCATCCGCGACTCGGGGCAGGAGCACGTTCCTGTGATTTATGTTGTTTTCTTAGTGGAAAGTGGATCAAGTGGATTTGATGCCCAAATCAACTGGTTTAACCCGTGAAAATCTGTCCCCAAAGCTCACCTCATTCTTTTCCGCAAGAAGAATGCCGTTGATGACTGCAATGACGAACAGACTGACGCCGGTACACCCGTAGAAGTAGACGCTCCTGAAAAGCACATTTCATTAAAAATACAAGATCCACAGCAAATGAGATACATTCATCAAACGTGTAGGTACACCTTTTCGTGGTGAACTCACCCAGGAAGAGTAATGGCGATTGCCACGATGACGACGATGTAAACGAAGCCAGAACACACGAAGTAAGCCGACAACATCCGGTCCCTCTCACAGGAGTACTATATCAGGGGATGAAATGATCGATGAATAAAAAACGCGAGATACGTTTACCCCAAAGCCGCATCGAGGTGTCACCTTCTCTTCGATATCGGGTCTCCTGAACGTCAGGATAAAAGGCGTGCAATGTTCGGACCTCAGACGATCGATGCTCCTGGCGTCGATGGCTCTCATCAGGTATTCGTTTACCTCGTCTTCAGGGTCCTTATCGCCTTCCACGCTCTCTCCAAAGCCCAATCTGAAAGCGCGTCAAAGGTGGACTCTGGGATCAAATCACCGTCTCTACTTTCGAAATGACTTGCAAGCTCAATTTACATGCGAAAGCCAAATCGGACCCTTATTGTCACAGAGATCAACGAGCGCAGTTTGCATGCGAAACCCCCACTTCGGCGTAAACCCTACGCGATGCTGGCCAACACTAAGGGCCCACTTTAAAGGACCTTCCTCTCGTCTACCTCCCTTGAGGGATTTTTTCTCAAATTCCCAAGTGCAAATTATCTGTAATTTCGGGAGTGGATGTAAGAAATAGAGGTTGGCGTCCTGCCCAGCACCGTCTAATGGGAACCATCATGTCTGGGACCTCCCTGACTCACTTGGACTGTTTACCGTGCTGGGATCCGTGCCCTTTCGAAATGACTTGCAAGCTCAATTTACATGCGGAAGCTAAATCGGACCCTTATTGTCATGGAGATCAACAAGCGCAGTTTACATGCGAAACCCCCACTTCGGTGTAAACCCTACGCGATGCTGGCCAACACTAAGGGCCCACTTTAAAGGACCTTCCTCTCGTTTGTCTCCCTTGAGGGATTTTTTCTCAGATTCCCAAGTGCAAATTATCTGTAATTTCCGGAGTGGACATAGGAAATAGAGGTTGGCGTCCTGCCCAGCACCGTCTAATGGGAACCATCACGTCTGGGACCTCCCTGACTCACTTGGACTGTTTACCGTGCTGGGATCCGTGCCCATTCGAAATGACTTGCAAGCTCAATTTACATGCGAAAGCTAAATCGGACCCTTATTGTCATAGAGATCAACGAGCGCAGTTTGCATGCGAAACCCCCACTTCGGCGTAAACCCTACGCGATGCTGGCCAACACTAAGGGCCTACTTTAAAGGACCTTCCTCTCGTCTATCTCCCTTGAGGGATTTTTTCTCAGATTCCCAAGTGCAAATTATCTGTAATTTCGGGAGTGGATGTAAGAAATAGAGGTTGGCGTCCTGCCCAGCACCGTCTAATGGGAACCATCACGTCTGGAACCTCCCTGACTCACTTGGACTGTTTACCGTGCTGGGATCCGTGCCCCATGACTCTCATCTCCTTTGACACGTTCCCATTGGCAGAGTAGCCCTTCCTCAGACCGGAGTTCACGTTATCTCTGAACGTGTCTCCGGGCACGATGAGGTACGTCTGGATGCTGTGCTCCCTGAGGTAGGCGTTCCTCTCGCCACCTCGACCCTCTTCCACCTCGTAGTCGCCATCTAGGCAAGCCAAGGTCTCTTTGGTGATGTGGACTCGCCTGAAACGACAAATGTATCGGCGCGTTCCGTGATCATCGGACTTTGGTACCCAAAATCCGTGTCGGGATTGCACCCGGAAGGGTTACCCTGGTATTCCGCCGCTCTCCATGTAATTCGCCAGCGTTACGTCGTTGCTCCACACGTCGAATTGCCACTTTCGGAGCCCAAGTACTCCGCAATGCACTCGACCAGTGTGGATGCCCACTCTCATGTTCACGTTCACCGCCATCACCTCTCGAACGAGCCTGGAATCGAGATTTTCAGGATTATTGGGTCCTTCGTCAAGGACTTTTCCGATCACGCTGCCCAGGGCGACGCGGTTGTTTCTTTGCTCAATTTTCAGATCATTTAAAATGACATGAAAGGAACATTTAATACACACGAAACGTCAAGATGTTTATCAAACTTTTCTCCAGACCGAGGGCGTAAATTATATTAATTTAATATTTGGAATTTTAATAACGTACTTTAATACGGGATTTAAATGTGTACGTCGCGACGTGTATTATGTCGCTAGTTTATCCCCGAGAGGACGAGTGATACAGTAATGAGTATTATTTCTTCACCGATAACAGCTCTTTGCATTAGCTTGTATGGTGTCTTTAATAAGAGGGGAATTAATGGTCTCCGGCTGGGAAATAAAATTCGATAAAGTTCTGTTAAAGGTAAGGAAAAGTGGGCGATGCACCGAGGAAAAATCGCATTCAATGAGATGTCAGCAACGTGTCGCGTGATGCTCGCCGTTAATCCTGAAAGCAGAGCGCATAAACGCACGTCTAGAGGAAATCTACGGCGATGTTGTGTCGAGTAATGTTCCCTGGCACGAACGCCTCCCTTATTTCGGTCGATCGAATGATAGGGATAATTGTCAAAAATCGTTTCTTCGGAAGACCTCGAGCCCCGGTTTTCGGGTCCCCTCCTTGTGGCTTTTATTTCTCCGGCACTTTGCTCCCGAACTAGGACGAACTCATTACTCGGTTGGCTGGATTTTCTTTTTAACTTCATCTTTTACGTAAAATTATGCCTAACGTTTCATGCGTTTCGATGCAGATTCCGTTTTTCGGGGGAGCTGCAATCCGATCGGCGGACGCCATCAGTAATTCAGGACGTGATCCTGTTGCAGTCAGGATTATGGGATTTCCATGGCGACGAGTGCCCGGTCAGTCGATCGATCCTGTCGGAATATTATGGTGACATCTCGCAACGCCTCGCAGGATATAGAATCGCCGATAGAAGCACAGACCTGGTCCTTTTTTTTACGAGGACTTGACGGGGGGTCCTTCGAGCGTCGCGTTTTATCATGGACGTTAAAAGAGTCCTGGATTTTCCCCATAAAGCCAAGGGCAGGATCTCGACGGTTCGATGAAGTACAAGGATCGGAGGGTTCCTCCAGTTTTACCATGTCCTTTATGTTTAAGGAGGTGAACCAATGCGGGGAAAATTGGGGCTGGTACTTTCAGGATATCATCCGAATAAAGGATGTCCCCTCTCCCCATGGATGGGCAGGTCCAGGAAGCGGGAAACGGAGGAAAAGTCAAGGTCCACTTGGACCTGGGAGATATCCTGCGGTGGAGGGTCTTAAATATTTAGGACCTCCTGCACGCAGGACCAACATGGCGGCGCTCTTACAAGGAATACGCGGTCGTAAACTTACGTGATGGCATCGATCATGTCCAGTCCCATCTCGACACAGCAGTGAGCATGGTCGGGTCTGGGCTCCGGAAGGCCGGACACGCAATAATAGCAATCCCCCAGGAGCTTGATCCTTAGACAATGGTGCTCGGCAGCTAATCGATCGAACCTGAAACGAGACGTCCAAGGATCACCTCCTTTCCGACAATTAATTTCCAAATTCCGTGGATGTGTTACGGTGAAACACCGAAATCTGGAGAATGTCGACTTTCACCGGTGAATGTCAACATTCACATAAATACCCTTAACCGGTAAATGTTGACATTCACCGGTGCGTGATTGTCGACACACTCACTGGAGAGGGTCCGAATGTACAAGAATGTAATGAAATATTCGATCTTTCACCGACGTATTTGGTACCTGTTGACATTCACCGGTGAAAGTCGACATTCTCCGATTTCGGTCATTCACGGTAACAGATGCACCATGTCGGATCGTTGAAATTTCAATATTTCTAGATAGTTAAGATAAAGAGAAATATCTCTGTTGCCCAGGTTAATATTTCTACACGATGTTTTTTGTTAGTCGGAATTTTTTATGCAGTTAAAATCGCCATTTGTTTAAATCTTCTGGTTATTATTCCACCGAGTCGAGATGAGAAAATTGACTAGGAATGAGCTACATATTTTGGAGCGTGTTGTGAAATTCAAGACGTATTTTTTCTAGATCAGGTCGATCATTTCTGGATCAGCGTTTCGGGGGGTTCTCGAGATCTTCGGTCGATGTTTTTTTCCGGAAGTCGGTATCTCTAAAGGAAGTCCTTCCTGCGGCGGAGTCCAGCTAATCTTTCCTGCCCCCTGCAAACTCTGCTCACCCTCCTACGAGGGGTTCGTTGGAAACAATTAAGGGAGGGATCCCGGCGGAGATGTCGCATTATCTCGTATCTTAGGGTTTGCCTTTGAGAGCTTCCCGTCAGCGACACGTAAATCTACCATGCGAGGATGAGCCTTAAGGTTGAACATTAAGGGATGCTCGTGAAACCTTGGAGAAGGGAAACATGCAGAGCCTCTCAATTCCAGGTCCATAAAAAAGAAACTACCCCTAAGATTTATCCCACCAGAGAAAATATCTTAATTTTCTAACATTTTATTTATACGTTTTATAACGCGTCTTATAAATCTAGCATCCAAGTGTATTTATTTTACTACCTAATTTCACGTATTTATGGCATGGCGTAATTCATTTTCAGGATATGAAATTTATAATTTCACTACACCCTTATGTTTTACCTTTAAAGGTTTGATCGCGTGAATATTAAAAATCCGGCACACGTGAGGTGGATATTTTTTGGAGAGGGGATGTAAAAACAAAATGTCGTACATCGATATGGTCGTGCGGTCTTATCGTGAATTATAGATTTCCAATAATGTTATACCGCCTGTAAGGGTTGAATGCCTCGACGTTTTCTGTTTGCAGGAAGACACAGCCGGATGTCGAGAAAATCCCCGGGAAGTCGTCGGATTCTCGTTTTCTTGTTCGCCTAAATCGGAAATAAAGGTCCAGGGGAAAAAGCGCGTTTCCGGTCAGACGGCGACGTTCCGAAAAATCGGGTGAAAAAGGAGATGCCCTCGAAACGTCTATAAAGTGATTGGTTAGCGCCAGGAAAAAGCCAAAGAGGATTAAGGGGTTCCCCCTCCTGGAAGTATGGACTTCCTGTCATTCGAGAAGAGAGGAAGAGAGAAACGGAGAAGAAACGCAGAGCGGAAATGCTTCAGAGTTGAACGTTGAAATGAATTCCATCGAGGCGTTGATGCGAGCGATTGATACGAAACAGGGTTTTAGGGTAATTGGAAATAGACAATGGGGGATCGGGTGTTGAGATATAGATAATAGTCCTTAATAAATTGACGATGCAATAAACGGATGTAATATGATAACGATGAAATATTGACGATAAAATGATATTACATATTTATATTCTATCGCCATTCTTATTTCTAGAGAATTTAATACATTCGACTTTACAGGTAACATTTCATTATCTATGAAGAATCATTAATGGAAATTTAAAGTCCATTACGCTCCATAAAGTCGCCATGGAGCATTTTGTTTCAATTGGTATTTCCATTTTTAGGGAGTTTTCAAAATTATATATATTAATTTATTTTTTAGGGAGTTTTATAAATTATTAAGGATCATTAATGGAAATTTAAAGTCCATCAAAGAGCCTCTTGGCTCGAGGTCGAAAATGTCCCCCTCGAAATACCTCGAATAGCCGGAAAGGAAAAATAAAAAGCCGCGATCAATTCGTTCGACGATGTCGAGAAACTTAAGGGGAAACCTCTCGGTGCGGTCAGACGTCACGTTCGCAAATAAAAAGAGAGCCTCGAGACGATTGAATTTAAAGCCGTGCAAAACGAAGTTGAGGCAGTTCTTCATGGCCCTGGAGGAGTTTCCGGTCTAACAATCGACGTTTCCTGTCAGTCCTTCCAGCCAAGGACCAAGGAATGGAGAACAGAGAGTTAAGATCGAGCTCCTCGAGAAAGCACACACGAAGGCGAATCTCCGTAGTAAAACCGGATGTCGGATGTAAACTCGAATGTCTGGACCAACGGACAAGCATCTACGACCACGTCGGGACGGAAAAGCGGAAAAGTGGGAAGAAAGTGGAGGAGATGAAGCACGTACATCGGTACAACCGCGACACAATTTCCGCGTTCTGAAACTTTCAACCGGATAATGGCCCTTGGAGTGAGGCTGCACGTTCTTTTCGGATAATATCGCACTTGTCGTGTACTTGTTCAAGTGCAGCACGTCGAAGTGACAGGAAATGCCGAGGAAAACCAGGCGGCGGCGCGTAAAAATTAGAAATAAAAAAAGGACATTTATTAGAAATTTCAGACTCGCTTAGGGCAACCTCGGAGTTCATTTCGTCGATTTGGAATCCGATTTACGAGTTAGATAGGCAGAGTACACTTTATCTGTAATTACTGTAAATTTGTGTACACTTATTCCGTTTATCGGATGACACAGGGATTGGTATCGTTTGGGTCAACAAGTGGAGGAGCTCATTTTTCCTCAGGCGCCAAGTTATCCCGGAAAATATTTTCAGTCCCGGAGATTGGAGACAAGGGTTGATTTTTCCGTCGAGTATTGCAAACAAAAGTGGAGCAATCAATCTCTCAGGACGGGAGGGAAAGTATTGAAAAGTTTCGATCGGTTTGCTCAGTCCAAGTGCCCTAAGTGGAAACGCCGCGCTATGGTCAGCCGTCACGTTCGCAAATAAAACCCGCAGATTCGATTTATCGATCTCGAAATCTCCCGGCGGGATATCAAATATTGGGTTTCGACCGGACATTACTCGATTAATTTTTTTCATAAATATCCGGCAAAGGGCTGAAACGAACAACGACTTGGTCTGCCCGATCGATCGAAAGTGCACCGACCAAAAAATGTCATTGAACCAAAGAAATATTTTATTACTTCAAAGAATAATTATTTCACTCATATAAGCTGAGATAAATTGAATGGAAAATTTCCTCGGAGTCGTGATAATTTATTCGGAAAAGAGAGAACATAAACGACGGGACTTAAAAGCGCGATGCATCCCTGCGTTTCATTTTTCGTTTCCACGGGCAGAAATCGTTACGGATATCGTCGCCCTCGCGTGTGACGTCAACTATAGCCGAGGAGAAACAATCGCGGGATACATATACGTGTGTATGTGTACATGAATATACCCACAATGTATCGGGTGGTCCTCATAAATCAAATCTCTCGAAGTGCCGCACTGGGCGTTGAAAATTGAATTTATCGCCACCAAATTCAGAGCGCACTACTGCCGCGTTTAAACGGCTCTTCATCGCCATCAACTGGCAAGCAATCGGACAAAATGTGGACAGGAATCCCTCGAAACGGAATTCAGGGCGGCTGAAAAGGGGTGCGGACGAATTCGTTGAAAAATTCCCGGTTAAAAGGAAAAACATCACCGACCACGGGAAAATGAGTCCAACCAAAGAGTCCATTTAATAAAAATGTTAGAACTTTGCGAAATTTGCTCCAGGAATTGTTTGTAAAAATGGCAGAAAATTTCAGAGTGCATTCTCGCGGTTTCGACTCTCGTTTCCACGTTTCGGATAATTTAACGCAGTCGGGTGTAGGGGACTTCTTCACTTGAATGCACTTCGAGTATCGATTGCAATCCATACGTCCAACCAAAGAGTCCATTTAATAAAAATGTTAGAACTTTGCGAAATTTGCTCCAGGAATTGTTTGTAAAAATGGCAGAAAATTTCAGAGTGCATTCTTGCGGTTTCGAGTCTCGTTTCCACGTTTCGGATAATTTAACGCAGTCGAGTGTAGGGGACTTCTTCACTTGAATGCACTTCGAGTATCGATTGCAATCCACACGTCGTGCCTCGAGGTGGGAGGGATATTTCCTCCCTCCGAGGGCGCTAATAATGCAGGGGTTCCCACCTTTAATCGACGTGAGAAATGTAGTGCTTGCAGTTTAAATTTAAAGCTCCCCCAGGGTAGTGTCGGCTATTAATAGGAGACATCCGGTACAGGCGAGGGAGGTTACCAGTCACGTAAATAGGATAAGGGTGGGACCTTAACGGTCCTTAGCGAACGAAGGTCGAGGTTGCCTTCAAGTGCGACAGCGTAAGGGTAATCGTATTAAAGGTCGTTCCGAAAAGCTCTTCGCGTTTCCCATTTATTTCCTCAATGGTTCCGACACGGAGGGAAATGAAACGCCGTCGATACAGCGATTGTGCCGGCGAGTAGAAATGTCGGCGGTCCTTTCTTCTTTTTTTCCTTTTTCCCTTTTTTGCCAGCTAAAACGATATCCTGCCGGGAAATTCTGCTCGACGGATTTCAATAACTCGATTCCTTCCCGGTCGCTTATTTTTATGCCAAAGGAGAGTCGATAATTCCCACGAAACGAAAAGTGAAACACTTATATTTCCTTACTTTGCATTGACTGTCGCGGTAATTGGCATGAAAACATTATAGTCGATATTAGTGCGTTATTCTTTCGGTCAATTATTGACACTTATTGCGGAATAAGTGAAATAAAAATATCAAGTCTCGCGTTATCCAATTTTTGTATTCTCGCGATATCGGTGGAACGAATGGAATTATTGCGGTGGGTTAAGCGGGAATGTCTAATTATTTGCAAGCCATAAGTTAGGGTAATTGTTTCTGGTTATCCGGCGTTAAGGCGATCGAGGCGTCCGTTAAGGTTGTTTTATGCCGGAGTCGCTTATTACAGAGTCCGTGTTATTCGGGGTTATGCCCGTGGGAAAGTGCTCGTAAACAGCCTCCTTAATTTGAGGGAGTTCCCTATTGATCCGTCCCATAACTTTTCAATTTCCTGGCCCATGGGAGTCGTAGAAGACCCGAGGCCTCTTTCGACATGGAACCCCTCCCGACAATTTTGCGCCTTAGCGGCGCGACCCTTTGCGAAAAGGGAGCGAAACGTTCGGAAGGTAACGCGGAAATAAATTTATCTCCCAGATGTCATCTCTCAAAGTGTCGGGAAATATTTCACCGCTACTGGATTAATTCCGGCGCATAAATGCTCACGAATGATGTCTCACCTAATTGTAATAAATTACAATCTTGTAATAGTGGGAGGCAAAACATACGATTTAAATCTCTATTGCATGAATTCTTTGAAAACTTCTAATATTTTATATCGGTTTATATATTAATTGTTTTATATTTTAGGGCTCTAGTAACATTGGTGGTATTTTGTTGTCGAATTAAGAAACACCGTCTCTTTCGTCCTTGCTTAAATGTGTCTGGCTCGGAACTTAACCCAACGCGGAAAAGCGGTGGGAATTTTCGTCGAGGGGTGGGAGATCCGGATTATTCGGCGGAAAATTTGGGAAAATCCCTTCGTCTTGGTTTCACGCTCGGAAATACAGGAAAATTGTATTACTCGAGTCGTTTGAAAGGACGGCGCCTCGTCCCCTTTTACGGAGAGCCGGCAAGCACCAACCTCTCCGGGGAAGAAAGAGAAAAAGGGAGGGAAAAAAGGGGGAAGGAGATATTGCGAAATGACGAGGGCGCTGCTCGGCAACATGAAAGGAATATGCATGAAAGACTCGGGTAACTTCGGTGTCATCAGCATCCTCTGCGAGGTCTATCGCGACAAACAGGCCGGCTTACTGTACTCCGAAAAGCTCCATTTGTCGAAGCCCCTTGGTGGAGTGAAGCATGTCGAGAATGCCGGCCAATTTATTTCAGGATCTTCGTTTGATTATTGACCTCATTAATAACCCGCGAAATTGCCCCGTGGATGGTTTAATTTAATACCGTGAAAAATAAGAATTGATAACGAGTGCACCGAATTATTTGAAACTTCAAAGGACTCCAAAATGGCGCTCGTATTTTATAAGACGTGGTCCTGTGGGCCACGTGGAAGTGTCCGTGTCTTTTTTACCCCTTTTCATGGTCTTCAGTCCTTTCAGGCGCGGGGCAAAGACAAGATCCCGTAGAAAGTGATTTTTCGAAGTGGGGTACTGAGGCGGAGAAGAGAGGAACTTCAATCACGCCGTATGAAGGGAAGAGTCGAGGGTATTCCACCTAGAACTTCGCGGTGGAGGGAAACTTCTTCCTCCCGACTTTTCCCATTCTCGGAGTTGGGTTACTTCTGTTTGTCTTACCTTGCGAAAAGCTCGTTCAAAAGCCTCACCAGTTCCTCCGCCGTGCACTGATCGGAGAGAGACGTGAAACCGCAGATATCGGCGAAGAGGATGCTGAAAAGGAGGAAAAAAGATCGACCTTAATCCATGAACTTCAATATTTTCTAACGGCAAAGAATTATCCAGCGACGCTTAACAAACTTTTTGTGCACCTCTCCCATACATAAAACGTTGAATTTAATATACTTTCTTATAATAACTCGTAAAACCGATATCCACATTTTTATCGAGACTCGTAACGATCTAATAGATTTTTAAGGTGATATAAAAGTGACACTTGGGAGGTCAGTCGACCGGGAAATTTTCTTTAGAATTTTAGCTGGTCAGTTCAGGGCGAAATAGAATGAGAAGAATAAAGAAAAAAGATGCCCACGGTGACACTTTCGAGGTCGGCCGTGTGGTGATAAAGGTAACGAGGGCAGGACGAATCCCTTTTACGATCCTAGGGGCATCCTAGGGGCATCCTAGGGGAGTACAGAACTAAATCGGACAGCTTACTCAGCGAGTCATTCGAACGGACGTGAGACCGCTGTAAATCTTCGAAAATGCCTTCTTGAAAATTGTCTGGGGCACCAAAGAAAAAAATCCTCACCATTCCACGTGCTATTCTTCCACCCTCTAAATGTAAAAAAAAAAAACTACGTGGCTATCTTCCGCACTGGAAATGAAATCTCTTTTTTTTTACTTCAAACGTCAATAATCAATCGAGAGAATATCGCACTAACACTGATGCAAACACTTAAAGATGGATATAATTAGTATTTAACTGCATAAAAAAATCACATTACCGTTTCACTTTTCGTTTCCAATTTTTTATATGCGATTGGCATGAAGTGATAAGTTCCACTTCGCAAAATGTTGATGTAAAGAGATATGTAGAATGTCCTCTAATGGTTAGAAAATGTCAAAAAAGGGGAGTATCGACGAAGAAGTGCTTAAAAGAATTTTCTGCATTTAGGGGTGAGTTTTGCTGTGAGTACCTACTCAAGTAGATATTATTAATCCGCGGTATAATATTACCGCGTAATATTCCCACTTTCGGGCCTGTCGAGCACAGATTGTCATCTGTCGATAATTCACCGGCGATAATTGTATTGTTATAACGCGGTAACCGGTACGTGCCACATACGCGCCATTATGCGGTGAAGGGTTAACCCATATAATTCGTCGCGCTCGATTTTGAATTTATGCAGATATGTATATTTAGCCCGGCATTAGAGAGGAGAGATGCATCTGTTTAACACTTGCCACCGAATGTCGGAAGTACGTCGCGGTTGGGATAAAATGTCAAATGCAATTGTTGGGTAATATAAATCGTACATCATTGTACTTCGGTGAGTATTACTCACCTGACGTTCTCGTGCCTCTGGATATAGATCTTGTGGAACATGGTGTCCTTCGGTTTCCCGGCGATGTCTGCCTTCATTTCCATGGCCACGTGTCTCGGCAGTACGCTTAATAAAAGCCGCTCCTGTGGAGAAGGTTTATTTTTCACCTCGGCCGATTCAAAGCCCCTCGGTATGGGAATAATGAAAGCTTGAGAAAAGGAAGACCCCGGGAAAGCGTCTCCGCGAACGCGAAAAGTGCCCCGAGAAGTGGAAAAGTGGTCTTAAGGACTTTGCCTCTGTAATTGCCAATTGTCGAGAAAGGATGCAAGAACGAAATCCTTGAGGCGGGGGTAAAACATAATTTGATGCCCGATCTCAAAAGAAAATTAAAATCATAAACAAAGTTATTTCAAAAAGGAATTCCCTCGTGGTCTCTCCGCATCCTCGATTGTAAAAGTACGAAATACCTCGGAAACTCCGATATTTCTCAATTCTTCCCGGGAGCTTTTTCAAGTTTCCGTAGATTTATCGTTAACTACAATCCCGAGGAAACTGGCGATTAATTTAAAAGCGGCGCTCTAAAAGCCGCGCTTAAAAAACGGCCGGGCTTGGGAGAGAGGCCCTTAAAAAATGAAGGTGGTTAAAAAAACAGCCCCTTAAAAATAGCCGCGAAATTCCAGAGGTGGCGCATTGTTTCCATTTTTAAAGCGTCCCCCCTGGCAGGCTTAATACGAGAGGGTCCCGAAAATCCTTTCTACTGTATCCTGGAAGCTCCCGTTCGTCGAAACGCTTCGCGCTTAATGGATTTCCCTCAAAGTCCTAGCCGGAGGCATGGTGGAGGGTCCTGTTTGGAGCTTTCCCAGCTCGGTCGTCTCTCGTTTCTTTTCATTAAATAATTGTCCTCGGCCCCGACTGGCGATCAGATTTTCCATTTGTCCCAATTACGAACAACGAGGGCGATCGCCGTGTCCGAGCACGTCGACCTTTGTGGATCCCTCCACCTGCAATTATCGCGCGTATCTCTGCGCCATGTTTCCGTGATAACACAGGCATCCTCTGACCCCGACAAACGAAATCGACGTCGATTTCCCGGAATTTCCAGCTTACCAGGGCGTTTATTAATTATAACTTCATTAATCTTGTCAGACCATCGCGATACTCGGGATATTAAAACGGTACGTTCATTGTTAATGGATAATGCCGACTTTCGATATAACGTAATTCCAAATTGCCGGTAAGATTAGAATTTCTAACTTGATAAGCGTCCTTGTCCGTGCGAGCTTTCGCGGGATTAATATCGTTATTTTTACTCGAACGTAATTCCAAATTGCCGGTAAGATTAGGATTTCTAACTTGATAAGCGTCCTTGTCCGTGCGAGCTTTTGAGGGATTAATATCGTTATTTTTACTCGAGAGACAAGCTTTAAAGCCCGAGCAAACTGTGCGGCTGGTCCCAGAGGCGATCTGGCGCCGCTCGATTCCTGGACCGCTTAGTCGCCAATCAGCGGGCGGCTTATTCCTGGCCGACCAATCAGGTGCGCGTTTCCCCTGGAGCCGCGCGACGTGTCGCTCCGATGTTAATACCGAACTGAATATTTCTCGTCGAGGCGACAAGGGCAGTCCTCACATTAGGGCGCGTATTCACGTCGGATCGAAACGCGTCGAGTGTTACGTCGCGGGTGTGGAGGCTCATCCTGCAGCTTGGCCCATGAATATTCAGGGGCCTTGCCTCGACACTGACCGTTTCATAAATAATTGATAAAGGCATTAATTAACAACCTATCCGAGGACACATCTCGGTATCAAAGCGACCTTGCTATATATAATATTCCTAGAATAAGAGCGTCCTTTGTGTTTTTTGGGACTCTTGGCAAGGTGGATTTTCGTGGAGAGTAAATTTCTAAAAAGAGACCTTGCAAAGATATTTTCATTTTCAGTGTTAGTGTCGTAGATGGGGGGAATGAAAAATTCTCGAAAGGGGAATTTCCATGACGCGAGGGGGATGAATCTTCGGGTGGTTTTCATTTCCTGAAAGCGCGGAATCCCATGTATCATGTCGATAGATCGGATGCATGCAATGCGATGTGCGCGAGCTCGGAGGAGTATTTACTCCTTTCTTTTCCCCGCGAAAACAAGAAAATATGAGGGGAATTCGACGCCGAGTATCGTTCCCTGGTAATAGGATTCCACCAACCCCCGGGAAACTAATTCCCATTTCCCGAAGAGATTTCCGCCCGCGCCGATTCTTCGTCCTGGGATATCCCATCGGCTCGGCTCGGTTGGTTTTTCCACCCCTTTGGAGAAAAGAACAACCCACTAACCGAGGAAAGGATCCGCCCTTTCTCTCAATGGATCGTTCCTTAACCAGATTCCCTCCGAGCGGCAACGTTCTCCTCCCACAGAAATAAAAATAAAAAAAAAAAAAGAGGAAGAGAATGGTTTTCCCCTTTCCCCGGTAATTTTTTATCTCCAGTTAAAATTTCAGAATCGTTGGAAAAATCACCTTTCCTCGTCATCTCCTTCCCTACCGAATTTTTTCTTCCCGTAAAGAAAGGGTGAATAACTTGCGGGAATAAAAAATTAACCTATGAAGTTGACGCTAATATTTATTATATATAATAACGGATAAATTTTTCTTCAAATGTATGATCTTAACTTTTCACTTTTGGGGGTTGGCGGAGATCACGCGTAAACCGAGGAAGGTGTCAAAAGTGGAAAAGGGGTGAAAGGGTAAAAAGTGGCGGAGTCGTGTCCACAATCGCGAAGAGGCCTCCACTTTAGGGAAGAATGGCGGACATTATTCGCGAGACGGGAGGAAAGAAACGAGGAAAGAAGCGAAAGGGGTGCTCGATTTGACGAACCTGTTGCTGGTTTTCTCGTTGCGTCGTTAGTCTCGCCTCGACGCACTGACGAGTTTCCAAAAACGCTTGACGTTGCGCCAATTCTCGAGGATGATGGGTCAAGGCGCCGGCCACGTTGGTTCCTCCGACCACGACCATGGAGCTCAGCAGCTGGAACAAATGGTTACCCGGATGGTTATCCAGGAAAATCCAAGCCGATAGGCTGGAAACTTCGATTAATAAATCAGCATAAATCTGACGAGAGTAATTAACCCTGACAATCAGTTGTCACCCTACCTCACATTGTCAGCCATGGTTGTCATGGTTCTCAGATAGTCTTAATGGTTCAATGGATCATGTGAAAATTTAATTTCGATGTAGATTATTTTTATTTCCACCGAAAACGCGTCCAAAATGGTAACTCCTCGAATCCTTGTTATCTCTTATCATAGCCGAGGGTCACCGAGACGCTTCATCTGGCTTGGGCCAAAAATAAAGCAAATCCACCCAAAGTAGATACGACCCCCTTTGTACGCCTCGAAGTATCCGCTTCATTAACTCGGGGACTAATTAAGAGCGATCATACCTTTTGTCGTCTTCTTCGGCATTAAACAAGACGTGGACGTGAATACGTCAGTGAGGGTAAATAATAATTAGCAACGAGGGGGAGGGGGCAATTTTTTAGAATTCTTAACCACGAGGTTAGAGGGTTGCGAGGAACAGGGAAGGTCGCCTCTGAAAATAATTATCAGGAACGAGGGATGTGGACCTACAGGGTGCAATTTTTCTCAAATTGGGGGGGTTCTTTCTTGAATTTTTATTAACGAGAATTCAGGGTCGCTCGGAGCGCGAAAGGTCGCCTCTTTAAAGAATTATTAATAACGAGGGAGAGGGTGGAATTAATTCGATATTTAAATTCGGGGACATCCCTGGAGATAATTCTGATATTTTCAAATAAGCTGTATAACTACAATGTCTAGACAATTACTGAGAAGGAGGGGGGGGGGGGTAATTTTTGAATTTTTTAATGTGTAGTCGGAGGATCGTTTGCAGGGTCGTGGGAACTGCGGGGCTGACGAGTTCGCCATTTCTGGGGCCAACCTTGACGGGTCTCTGGAATATTTATATTTACTGGCCGCAGGGTGCGCATACGTAAACGGACGTAAATCCACGCAAATCGACGTAAACGCGGAGGCGCACTTGTCAGACACAAAGCCATTCGCTCGTGTCCCCTATTTTTAGAGCGCAGTCTCCCTTCGGGTTGCACGATCCAATAAACACACCGTGGACCGAAGAGGACCGGGCTCGTCCACCCACTACTAAACCTTAAGGCACTTAAAACAACCCTTGCATACCCAAGTGCACCCCAATTGAGAGCATTCGGACCGGATTCATGACTCACTTTACACCGTCAATTGATAGTTTCGGGATTACTAAATGCGCGGAATTGGAAGCGCCATTTAAACGATCCATTCGGCTGCCGGATTGCGTCGAGAGGGTAATTAAATTCGTTAAGGTTAAGAAATAAAAAATTACTTTACCTCAGAAACAGCCTGGAAAAATGTGAAAGGTATGAATATATGAATGCTGTAAGGAGTACTTCGGAAAATTTCAGGAGGTCCTTGAATGGTCCACCTCGAACGCGATAACGATAGGGAGGATTCTCGCGAGAATTATTAATATAATGCGTAAGCTATTCTTCAAAATGGTCTATATTTGGAAAATATCAACGGGATAAATAATTGGATAATAAACGGTTATGGAATATCTAGTCGATCGTGATAATGGCGCGGTAAAAATTCAAAATGGTGCGGTATTGAAAAATCTGAAAAGTGTGGACCAGTAATTAATGTTGGAATATTTCGCAACGCGTTAAGAGTGGTAATTCTCTCGGGGAATTTATCAAGAGACGATCCGGAGAGAAAGTGTTTGGCGAGGGTAATTGCTGGAAAAAGAGAGAAACGGAGATCGAGAGAGATTATTAATGGGAAGAAAGTCCAGGAAGAGGATTACTTGTACGGGGCAAGTCGCGCCGGACTGGAGGATGCTCGCTCGGGTGAAAAGTCGAGATCGGCTGACTAATTGCTCGGATTAACTAATCCAAAGGATCGGATCCGTTCGGCAAATCGCCGGTATTAGTCTACTCCGTTTTTTCGTCTGCTCGCATCGATCAGAGCTGGCCAATTATTCTCAAGCCAAGCAATAATTCCTCCTTTTAATTGCCATTATCCTGTAGCACGGGAGCACCGATTCGTTTCTCGGCATTTTCTTTCCCCTTCCTCGAATAGATAAACGCCAAGAAACAAATGAATTATATTAAATAAATTGACTATACTAAATCTGGCGTTAAATGTAACGCAAGAATCGGAAAACCAAACCTACCGTCCAAAATGATCTCCATGAGTTGTGGGTAATTATTAAAATTATTAAAATCATGAAAGTTTCAAATTATCCCGCCGAAAGTTTCCGTCGATTTACTTTCATCTCGGGAAGGCTTTGCCCGGTTTTTCGAGACCTCTTCGAGTGGCTTCGTCCAAAGTAAATACAGAAAGAGAAAACCGAGAGTTCACCCTTTTCAGGGGTTGAGAGAGGTTTTCCTTTTCCTTCCGGAAGCATCCCTTTTTTTTTTATTTTCAAAAGGGCCGTTAGAGAAAGCAGAAGTGTAAGCATTCCTGGAGGTAAAAGACAATGGCGGCCGGTTCAAAAGGATTCCCATGGATCCTATTGTTCCCGGAAGTAAGACGCCCATCGGCGCTATTATTGGCGTCGCGGCGCCAAAGGGATTCGGCGTCTCCTTTTATGGGCTTCCTTCCGTTACTTTTACGGTTTTGCGAACGTCTCGCCCTTTTTATTTAGGGCGGATATAAGCACTGCTGGCAGGCTCGAGGGACTCCCCTCTCGATAGGGCTCTGGAGAACTAAATTAGAAACGTTTCCTTTCCCAGGGAATAAAACGAAGTCTCCATTAGGGTAGGCCCGTTCCTTCCGACCACGAAACATCTGAAATTTCCGCGGTTCCCAAACTATTCCTTTCCCATCATCTAACACTTTCTTCCATTTTAAACAACTCCACGTTGCATACATTCATCCACCTATACCGAAACCCAAAATTTCTAAAAAATCCATTTTAACAATTCCAGATTAAACATCACGTTCTCAGAGCGTCCGTAATCACATACTGAAGTTTCAAATAATTCCGTGTATCCAGTTTGGAGAAAAGTTTTATAAATATTTTCATGTCTTATATATAGAATGATCCTTGAATCTGTAGAGATCGATTTAAATAGATTTAGAGAAGATCCATTGTTACGTGGGCGACCACCGTCCTTTGACTTCAATGTGGATGTCGTCCAATCGGGTGGCCGTTTCGATGCCGAAAATCGATGAATCGATGCTATCGGCCGATATGTACGTCAATATAGGTAGGCCAAGAAGCGTGGATCCTTTGACGGTCACGGGAATTCTCTTTACGTGGACCGTGTTGAGGTTAGGACGCCTCCTCGTGCGAGGCCGGCAAGTGTCCTGGTCCGTGCAGGGGCGTTCCCTCCTCTCTCCATCTCTCTTGGTCTCCCTAATTAAATCCCTGCCCCGTCTGTGCACGTGTGTTAATATTAGGACATCCCGTAGGTCGGGCTTTGATCTACTCGTAGGTTTGCGGAATGAGGTTAGAACGGCCTCTGCGTCGCTCCCAGCTGTAGGTTCCACGTGGGGGTGTCCACTCCGGTCGTGGCTTTTCGGCTTTCTTTTGTCTTGCACGTGAAAAAATGTTTGGCCCTAACCCTTCGGGATATCTCCGCGTAATGTTAGCTCATTAACTCACCGTCAAACATAACCTTGTTGACCATTTTTGTTTTTCACCGCGATAAGAAGGGGAAGAAAAAACCCCTCTATCTAATTTCTACGGGGACGCCATCTTGGATCTTGAAAGTTTGCGAGATAAGTCATCTCGAGGAAATTATTCCTCATCGAATCAAGGGGAGAGAAGAGTAGAGACTGAGAATGTATCATATCAGAACCTGGCATGTGTTTCGTAGGTTGGAGGTTATGTATTATGCAGCAAATATACCGAGAGGGACGTCGAACTTCGGGAGAACTTTTCCTCGTTTCCTGCTTTCCCGCGACTTCGAGGACTGTCTCGTGGACCTCGGGGAGGATAACGAGGGTCTTCTTTAGCCCCATTTCGGGGAAATCTCCAGACCATGGCGGGGAATTACAAGCGGAGGAACACGGCGTGTCCACTTTTTGAAATCCCCCCGCGTTGGTCGGACCTTTTGCTTTCAGGGGAGGTCGGAGTAAGTGCTTTCACCTGGAATGCCGGCCGGTGGTTAATTATTAAAACGCGGCCAGAGGGCCGGGAAAAAGTCCGGCAGACCGAAGGCGCCATTTTGGAATCCTCAAATATTCAATCCCGAGTCCTGCCAGCGGCTCCGTTTATTATGCCGATAAATATTTCACGGCCGGTCTAATCGTTCGTCTTGCTGCCCTTGTGTGGCCGCACATTCCGGTACATGTTAATATTCCATCGCCGCATAAAATTCCAAACGGACGCAACGGTATATTCCGCTGAATTTTCCCGCCACGGAAATTGACGCCCGCCATATTGGAAATCGCTTTCCCGCGAATTATCCGGATTTGCGAAACACCCGAGATATAAAAAAGGACATTCATCCATTAAGGTGTTATCAAAGGGTCATTCTTTGTACCAAATTGTCAAAATATTTATAAATCTCTTCTTTAATCAGGGCGCACCGAATCATTTTAATCTGGCACGTAATTACGGGGGCTCCAAGGAAGACCTATCGTGAAATTTCATTTAAATAAAAAAATATGTCCTAGGTCCTAATCTAGGATATATAAGAAAAGATTTTTTCATCTCGTCATATGTGTAGTCATAAATTTAATTTTTTTTCCTTGTAATAAAGGTTCAAGGAGAATAGTCAAGATTTGCGAAACACCCGAGATATAAAAAAGGACATTCATCCATTAAGGTGTTATCAAAGGGTCATTCTTTGTATCAAAACGTCAAAATATTTATAAATCTCTTCTTTAATCAGGGCGCACCGAATCATTTTAATCTAGCACGTAATTACGGAGGCTCCAAGGAAGACCTATCGTGAAATTTTATTTAAATAAAAAAATATGTCCTAGGTCCTAGTCTGGGACATATAAGAAAAGATTTTTTTATCTCGTCATACGTGTAAAGTCATAAATTTAATTTTTTTTCCTTGTAATAAAGGTTAAAGGAAAATAGTCAAGTTTGAGGCCGGCGCGAATGGGACTCTCGACTTGGCTGACCATACTCGGTCTTTTACCACTTCCAGCTTGACAAGATCGTACTTTCATATTTCCATCATTACCACTGACAGGTCGTTCTTCCACCTGTCACTCGATTTCCTTAGGGAGTGGCCCTTTTCCCTCCTTTTCGTGCAATACCAAAATGAAGGAAGACGAAAGTGTAAAAATAGAATTTCCCCGACAGTCCACGCTGAGAAAAGGAAAATGATTTCCTGGTAGTTCGATTGTCTCTCATTTACATAATGACGCCTATCCGAGGTGATTCTTGTGACAACTGATATTATTTCTCAATCGATTTAACAATTGCCTTATTTACGAGTCTAGACAATAGTCGGCTAATTTTCCTCGTCACGTTTCGCAGATGATTTTTCCACTCGACATCCTTGTCACGTTGCTTGGAGGGATGTCGAGGTCGAGGCCATTTCCGGAAAATAAACGTCTCGGCGTTTCAATTAAAGGGACGCGGCATTGGCGGCCGAGCTTTGCCGTTAAAACAAGTAAAACAAGTAAAACAAACGAAGCCGTTATCAACGGCGCCTAGGGGGTGAACTTTATCATTAGCGGCAATTTTGTATCGCTGTTCGCTTTTGAAACCCGATTGGCACTATGCACGTGGGCTCGTTTTTCTCCCTATGATGGCTTCCTCGAATGCCGGCAACAAACTGAAGTTTAACGAGACCCGATTAGTTAGTAACTGTTCGCCCTGCATAAGGGAAGCTTTCGAGGGGGGGCGAAAGTGCCGGCTTCGAAAATCCATTAGAACTTTCGACACATCCGGTAAATTGCATCCGTGCAACCTATGCTCCTTTCGGCGCGTATCCGCGAGACTGATAACGTTATCGCATCATATCAGGGGCAAACGGCTGAATTTTCTGGACACCCGGCACGTAACGTTCCCCATCCGATAGCGGTCATGAAACGATACCTTGTCTCGGGAAATTTTATTTATTATGGCTCACTCGAATTTCCGAATTTTTTATGGCAATTAAAGCAACGTGAAGTATGGCGGAGAAAGTTCTTTTTATTTTTTTTTCAGCTTTTTCATCCATCCAAGTTTTCATTTGGCGCCTTTATGCAAGCGCGATAGTGTGGTTATATGAGAGGCAATTTTTGAAAATTTTATAAAAATTTATCGCGGATCTTTTGTGACAAGTAGCGTGATATTTGAGGATTGATATATAGATTTTGGCGCAATTTTTTCCCTCGTTGGGGAGTCCATTTTTTTAGTACATCCATTACACATCTGTGGCCGTAAAACTAATAACTGTCATCGTTAACTTAGATTTATCGACGTTCTGCCGATTTTGGAAAATTTATCGCCGATTTGATGGGGCGCTTTTCATCGCGCCGCGAAAAATTGTTCTTTTATGGTCTGCAGGAAAATCGGAGAAAGATATATATATATACTTTTTTTTTCTTCCGACCACCCAGACGATATTTTGTCACGTCGCCTTTAGGTTTACAGAAAGATAATTTACCCGGTTCATCAGTTTTTATTTACAGCCATACACCTAGAAATTTATTTCCCGCACGGACCCGGGCAATTGATTTCGTATCGAGAGGTCGACACTTAAAGTGGACCGCGCGGAATACGAGGGAAAAGTGAAAATGCCTCGTCCGGTGGGGCGGAAAACTGAAAATGCCGAAAATTCGACGGAATTGTTGAAAACGAAGTACATTCCGTCGAATCCTGCGTGAAATCAAATCCGAAAATCGTCGTAAAAAAAAAAAAGGGGAATTCGTTATCAGCGCGCAGTAAACTCGAGCTTTATCGCAGGGACACCCGTCACGTGCCGAAGGGGCAAAAAGCTCATTTTGCCGACGACGCATTCGGGGGAGACATACAAAAATGGAGCCCAAAGATTTCAAGAATGTAACCTCAAAGATCACCGGAATATATTTAAGAGTTTTAAGAATTTCACTTGGACTTCAAATAAACGAATGTACATCTGGAATTCCAGTACTTTTAGAAATTAGCGAAAAATTCGCCGGATGATTTCAAGAATTTCACTTGGAGTCATCAAGAATTCACTGTGAAAGCTTCAAGAATTTCACTTGGAGTCATCAAGAATTCACTGTGAAAGCTTCAAGAATTTCACTTGAAGTCATCAAGAATTAATTTGGAGAATTAAAAACATGTTGCACGAAGTCGTCAAGAATTCACATTGAGAGCTTCAAGAATTTCACTCGAAGTCACCAAGAGTTCGCTTCGAGAACTTCAAGAATTTCAGTTGGTCATGAAAAGTTCCCTTTGAAAGTGTTCTAAACTTCCTTGAGGATCTAGAGCATTTTGAGACCTTCCGAGCGTTCCTCGGTGGACGTGTGAAGGGGTAAAAATGGCCGTCCCTAATTGTCCTCCCCGTAATTACAGTCGTTACCATTACAGCAGCCAGAGTCCAGGCAACATTTCACCTCTATCCACGTAATGAAGTTTAAATGAAGCGTAGTGGAGAGCTCGCAGCATCCTCCTTGAATAATCGCAGGGAAATCAGGTCTTGAGGCAAGCAGCGTACACAATGGAGATTTAGTGACATCATTCGTAAGGGTTAACTCGACTCGGCAACGAAACCCTACGTGCAAGAACTGTTACTCGAAAGGAGCCCTTGTAACCCCCCCTCGAATTAACCCGAGAAAAGCAACGATCAATTGTGCCCATAATTATGAAAGTGGTCTAAGTCAAAATTAAAAAAAAAATGAGTATATCAGTTATTTCACGCCATATTATTTCAAACGAAACTAATTCAATGTAATTTCGAAACAAAAAATATATGACTTAGACCACTTTCATAATTATGGGCACAATTGACTACGACAAAGTTAGAGTACCGCCTTACCCTAGAACAAAGAGAAACTTAGCCTAAGAAATTGCAGGTCACTGTTACTTACACCGTGACATAAAAAATGGTAACTATTGTTTCTTAACGTTTCCACGGAATGCAGGAATTTAATTCTTTTTTTTTGCGGATTCCGAGCCCGAGTAGTTCCTCCAATTCGGGAGCAAGGCAGCAATTAGCGCCGTAATTATTCCAGATCTTCCCCTTTGTCCCGACACCGGCGATGAAAGGATTATTAGTCCTGGGGTTAACAGAGCTCGACTAATTAACCCTTCGTTGCAGGAGACGCTTCGCAAATCTCCGTTCAACCACCTCTTTCACCCGAAATCCACCCTGCTTGACAAACTTGTCTAAATCTACCCAAACTTGTAGCAAACATTTAAATTCCACCTTTTTAATGAAATAAACCTCGGATAAATAAAAATGAACTGAATGAACTTATTTCTCTATTACGATTCAAGTGGAGGATTGATTAATAGCGGTGGATTATTTTTTATTAATTAATAGCAGTCCGACTTAATCGTCCGTTGCAAGCTCGCCGAAAGTCTGGTTCGCAGCTCGGTGACATCTCCTCCCTTCGTAATTAGTTGACAATGAGCCGGGGGTACGTGCACGTAATTACGTCCTGTTGCCGTTGTAACGCGGCCCGCGGAATAAAGCTGCGCGAAAGAGCTTTGTCGGCTTTAACGACGGATTTGCCACTTCGACCGAAAGATTAAGCGCGGCCCGCGCTTTCGTGCAAAGCCATGGGATCGCCGTCGCACGAGAGGGAATCGACCGTAACGACCAGGTTCTCGTCGACGACCCCAGAGCTTTTTCTTGCACTTGGGAAAACGACGAAAGGAGCCTTTCCGTTGGCTGGCCGACTTCTCGAGTCCTCGTTAAATCTCTACACGCGGAAAAACATTCGGATGATTCGATGATACATTTTTTACACGCAGAAAAACATTCGGATGATTCGATGATACATTTTTTACACGCAGAAAAACATTCGAATAATTCGATGATACATTTTTTACACGCGGAAAAACATTCGGATGATTCGATGATGCATTTTTTACACGCAGAAAAACATTCGAATAATTCGATGATACATTTTTTACACGCGGAAAAACATTCGGATGATTCGATGATGCATTTTTTACACGCGGAAAAACATTCGGATGATTCGATGATGCATTTTTGACACGCGGAAAAACATTCGAATAATTCGATGATACATTTTTTACACGCGGAAAAACATTCGGATGATTCGATGATGCATTTTTTACACGCGGAAAAACATTCGGATGATTCGATGATGCATTTTTTACACGCGGAAAAACATTCGGATAATTCGATGATATTTTTTAAATAATTTCTGAGCCTACTGCAAGTCGCAGAAAATTATTCGGATAACTCAAGGAAATTTCAGTTCAAGTACATGGTTACATAAAAATATATTTAGTGGATATGATAAAATTCGTTGTTATCTCTAAGTCATTAACTGAGCACAGTAATTCAATATTACTGGATTAATAATTCACGGTAAAATAATATTGATAAAAAGTATAGATCGAATAAATTGATTTATCGAGGGTCGAAATGTCGCTTTTACGTTGTCATTGTCACGATATCTGCATTGTTGGGCTCAACGGGTTGATGTTGGGTTGATTGATGAGAGGGGATCGATTCGGGATTTTTATTCACTTTTTAATCGTATCGCGTAAATTTGATAAAATCCGTGAAGCTTGCATTATAATGAATTAATTAATTCCACGCTGATGTCGACGATGAAAAACTGATATTTGTCAGTAATCATTACTTTTCCATTTTTCATCTCGTTCTTTGAGTCGTTTATCCGAAATATGGTTCTTTTCGAGCGCGGCGACCCGAAAGAGCTTTCCACCTTCTCGGAGAGGGGAAACAAAAGAAAGGACATTCCGTCCCTCCACCCTCGCGGTGTGCGTGTTTTCCGCGAAGGATCGCCAGGAAGTTTTTCCGCCCCGTTTTTCCCGGTCCGGGGGAGAAAAAAAAAGAATCCGCGAGGCGGCTTTTTCAACAGAGGAGCGACTTTCCCGAAGAACGAAGGCCTCCTGCGGCTTCGCGTAATTTTGAGGATTCGGCTTTGTCGGCTGCTCGCGAGAAAGGCAGGAAAAAAGGGAGAAGGAAAAACCAGCTTTCTGCGTCGGGAGTTTTCCGCGCCGTAGAGCTTTAATCGAAACTTCCCGCGAGCGGCGATACTCGCGGATACTGGACATAAAAGCTCTTTTTTGCCCCAACGTTGCGTGGAACCTAATGGACGCCATTGTGAAGCTTTTTCTCTCCCCTCTTCAAAGTCATCCGTAATGATCGTTTAATGGCACTCAAATTATTCTATTTTAATGTTGGAAAAATATTGGAATTCAATTCAAAGAGCACTATTATGATTCTCTGTCGCATTTCAAAGTCACCTGCGACGATCGCTTAATGGAGCTTAAATCTCCTTTATAAATTGGAGACCTGATTTATCCGGTGCAGCTTTCGCAATTATGAGGATTTGCAAGTCAATCCGATGGAGGTCTTTCTCTCTCTATACACCTATCTTTCTCTCTCTTTCTCTCCCTCCCGAGCTTGCGCCCGTCCGATTCGCGCTTCTTCGCGCGCGGCAAGTTCGAGACGCGAAAGCTCACCGAGGCGGATAAAACGCTCCGGATAACGATCACGTTGGTCCCGCTCGCGTGTTTGCGCTCGCAGCTTAAGATTATTGCCGAGCTTGCGAGGGCTTTCTACCAGGAGTGCCGAGGAAACTGACGCGAAAGTTCTACCGGCCCTGGGCTGTTCGGAGGAAAGCTCGGGCGGTTAACTGACCGAGTCGTTAAACCGTGCCGTGTAAATCGGTACAAGCCCACAGCTGCAGGATCCAATAAAGCTGTGCATAAAAAAGCTCCCTCATTTAACGGTAATTATTATTAAGCCTTCATTTCCGGCCAGATCTATTATTAAAAAAGCTCGACTGGTAACAACAGGGATGACATTAAATTTATTTAATGACACCACACGCATTTAATTAATAAGATTGAATAAAATTTCGAAATTCTTAATCGAGGGTAGGATAAAATGGAGGTTATGAAAAGGGCATCGAATTCCATAATTCTGTAAATAAAGCCTTAATTTATATATTACAATAATTAAGCCTTCATTTCCGGCCAGATCTATTATTAAAAAAGCTCGACTGGTAACAACAGGGATGACATTAAATTTATTTAATGACACCACACGCATTTAATTAATAAGATTCAATAAAATTTTGAATTAAGGATGCGATAAAATGGAGGTTATGAAAAGGGCATCGAATTCCATAATTCTGTGAATAAAAGAGCTCCCCCATTAACGACGACCATATTAAGCGTATTCTTTCTGCAATATCTATTATAAAAAGATGTGCAATGGTAATAATAACCGTTATCGGTGGAAATGTACGTCTCAATATAATTCCAGGAATAGGTCGATTTTTTAGAATTTCACCCGAGGGTGCAGGAAGACGGAGGTTATGAAAAGGGCAACGAGGAGGAAACGAGCGAATACCATCAGGCGAAGTATCCTTGAAGCTTGCATGCCGTGGAATTGAAAGAATACAGCGAGTGCAGAGGAGGGAAGGGAAAAGGAGAAAATCAAAGTAAGGTGGAATTTCTACGCGTGGATCGGGAAGACAAGATGGCGGCCGATGCGACGAGGCGTCTTTCAGATCGCGGGAGTTCCCGGAGGATCGATATTCCCCGGAAAAGGAAAGCCTTCCGAGCGAAAGGAGCGTGAAAACATCGTGGCTGGAGTATCCCAGGAATTTTGTCGGAAGAATCCAAGTGGACAGGTGTCCCCTTTGTCGAGGTGGTTAACGCAAAAGCGGTCGACGTTCCGTCACTCGGAGTTTTTCTTCGGCGGCCATCTTGCCGTCTCGGCGGGGCACGAGATGGCTGCGCAAAATGCACTCCGCTATCGAATACAAGCACTGAAAGGAGCGAGGAATCGAGAAAATTCGTTCAGGCCTTCGGTAAACGTGACGTTTCGATGTATCGCCTCCGACGTCGATCTTTCGAGAGCCGCATTTATAATAATGTCCGCCGCTCTTCGAGAAGCGATCGATCACGCCCGTAGCAGACGTTTCTGGTATTCACACTTTTCTTCTACCACTTTAGTTACGCACGTACCCTCGATACTATTTATTATCGCTGGGATATTACACACCGCGTGAGGCGTTTCACTTTTTTTTCCGCGAGTCTTTCTCGTTGATTCGTGAGAAGGAAATCCCGGAAAGGTTGGAGTAAACGATCGCGCGCGGCGATTCAAGATGGCCGCGCGAAGCGAGTCGGAGAAACGGGTGGAGGCTTTATTTCTTTTAAGGTGTTATATCAAAATGTGACGAAACGAGATCACGATCACGTGCTTTTAAATGAATCGATGTACCCAGGTTGGAGAACAGTTTTATAAATATTTTGACGTTTTGTTAAGAAGAATGAGATTTTTAGCGATTGTGGGGCGATTCAAGATGGCGGACCGAGTCGCGCTTTATGGCACCGTGAGGAATCTGGAGAAGTTCTCGGAAAAGTCAAACAAGAAAAGTGTCTCTCGTCGGTTCACTTTAGGGCGGACGTTTCGTGGCGTCGCCGCGTCGGGGCGGGGGCGCCACCGTGAACCGCCCTAACCTCCAAGTCGTTTCCGGCCACTCGTCCGTTCCCGATGTTCGTTCCTTTATTTTTCTTCCTCGACAGTCTCCTCGAAGCTTCTCGAGCTTTTCGACTCGTATATAGCAAAGCTCGAAGTCGACGGACGACTCGAGGACTTTTGAGTCTCGTCTCGGCTGGTTGCGACAGAATCGCAAAAGTCGAACATAACCTCTTTCCGGTGGGTACATTTACGAACCGATGAGACAACATAGGAGAGAGATGGAAATATGATTTATTCCCACATTAAAATGTATATATAAATTTTTCTGCCGGGAGAGGAAAAAATCACATCGGAAGAACTTCTCTCTATCTGCCCGTAATAAATCACCGTATGAAGAGGGTCGATTTAAATATTCATGCGGAGTGGATTTTCTGCGTGGAGGAGATTTAAGCAGGGAAGAGGCCAAGTGGAATTTGATTACCTGTTGCCGTGATACGTTTTGAAAAATTATAGGAAAAAGACCGACGCGCCGATCGGGAATTATTTATATATAACTAATGGTACACCGATGAAAAAGTTCAATTTTACCAATTTCTTTTATACCATTTAAAGAAATATTTCCTTGGGTCATTGAATTTTTTGTACAGGGTAGAATAGAGAAGTCAGTATTCGATTGAGTTAGGATCTAATTAATTGATCATCCTGTAATTTAAGTCCGGGGTCTGTAATTAATCGTAATGTGCATTCGAGTGTTATTCAATCACGGCTGTAACTGAATAATTAGGCTGCAATTTCGTCGTTGGATTTATTATCTCTGTAATTACAAGACCATTGTGAAGGCCCGTAAATTATGCGCTGCAATTTTAGGATAGCGTTATCTTCATAAGCATAACTCACGAAGAAAATTCCATTGACCTCGGGGGAAATAAATCCTCGGATTATCTTCATGCCACGAAGTATCGAACCGCGGTTTCGCGTGCAAAAAGAAAATAATTAAAGCGAAATCGCTGCAAACCCAATCGCATTAATGCAAATTTAGTTTTAAGCGCGATTACACCCGGCTGGAAAAACAGGCCATCGCAGTGTCCATTTAAGTAAGTGGGTCCCTATGTACCTACATGAACCAGAACCATCTCGGTACATACAAGCAGACTCCACTAATGTAATTGATTTTACACCGAGTTACTTGGAGGTCTCCAAATCAGTGAAAGAAAAATGAAAAAAAATTCCTCCAGTCCTCTAAACTCCCATCATGAATTTTTTATAATTATTCCATAAGTTGGAAAACACCCTTGCAAATATTTAGGAATTAATTTTTTGCAACGAAACAAATCGCTTATTAATTATCGACGTTTTCCCGACATCGATGACGACTTGAACATCGTCTCGGCAGTTGTACATATGTACATGTAGTTAGTTTTAAACAAATCCATTGCATAAGTAATAATTTATCGAACAACCCGATAATGCTTCACTAGTTGTACTCTTTCAGGAAATGATGCAGACATCATGCACTTGCGGTTAGAGCACTGCACCTGCGGAATAACCACTAGATATCAGTAGAAGGAAGACGGGACATTACGTCGTTCATTAATTCGCCATTACTATCGATTCCCACTTGAACCCTCTTGTCTACTTGTCTTATACCCTTTGACTGCACCTTTGCTTTACGCGCACTTTACATCTTCAAGTACTCGTCTACTTACGGCTTTATCGGAACATCAAAAGGACTCGTACTAAGCGCTCAAACTTGAGAAAAAGATCCAAGTTCCGTTTCAAGGAGGGGCCAATTCGCGGGAACAATTTCCTCTCGGCAATATACCGCTAAACTGTCGCCGTAAAGATAAGAAAAGATAAAGAAAGAATACAAGAAAGTGGAAAATAAATCTTTCCCTCGATACGCGTCGATCAATGGGGCTCAAAATCTCGTTAAGGTCCCTCCTTTATTTTTTTTTTACCTTACACTTTGGTGCAGTTTCATATTTTCCTTCTTTCTCCAGGACTTTGTTCGCCCTTACGCTTTTATAATTTCGAAACATTTTGAACTTTTGGTAGTACTAATTTTATGACATGAAGAAATTATGTACATCTTTAAATTATCCGAGCAACATTTATAAAATATTTATTCCTGTACGGGGACGTTGCAGGAAGATGCAAGTGAATGCATCCGCATTATTTGGCGCATGATTGATTGATTGCGGAGAGTACATGCACCCCGTGGGAAACGATACTTCATGGGGGATATATTCCCCCATAATTCATACATCCATGGGTAGATTGTTCCCCTGGAGTACTTCCGGTCGAGGAGGGACTAGGGACTAGGGAGTGAGTTTCAATGAGGAACTTTACTCATCGATTACTTCCAGGAGCACACGTTAGAGAGTCTCTTGAAAGCAGGATCTCCTTTCATACGGCTCGGGGAGAAATGTTTAAGAACTTTCCCATTGATCTCGCCCGCCTGGATAAAGCCTCTTCAGGGCTGAGGAAAGTTGGCCGATAAATCCGACTATGTGCATAGACACCATATCCCAATTTCTACACCAAACCGTAGAAATTTCTAAATAATCTATGTCCTTTCATAACCTCGCAGATAAATCCTGCCACGTGTATAGGTCCCGATTTTTAATTAAAAGCAATTTTTAAGAAATATCATGCGAAAGGTCGCTAGGATTGGATGCATTGCAATTTCCATTGATCTCGCCCACCTGGATAAAGCCTCTTCAGGGCCGAGGAAAGTTGGCCGATAAATCCGACTATGTGCATAGACATCATATCCCAATTTCTACACCAAACCGTAGAAATTTCTAAATAATCTATGTCCTTTCATAACCACTCAGATAAATCCTGCGACGTGTACAGGCATTAGATCCCGATTTTTAAATTAAAAGCAATTTTTAAGAAATATCACGCGAAAGGTCGCTAGGGTTGGATGCATCTCGCGGAATTTCAAACCTTCGAGATATGATATCGGGAGAGTTTCAAGTTTCGGAACAATGCATGTTTCCTGAATAATTTTCCTGTAATATCATAAGTTTCCGCCGTAATCCATCGGATCGCAATTTTCCAGAGAATCCTTCAAATGGATATTGTTTCTTTTATATCTATTCCGAATTGATATGAAATTTAACTCCACGTGGTATTTTCTTTCAGGTTAATTGTTTCCGGATATCCGATATCAGAACTGGATATCATCGCTTCATTATTAAGACGAAATATTCTAATTTCATACCTTTTTCGGGGAAGTTTTATTTATTCACCGGATACTCGTTTTCTACATTTTTCTTTATACGGTATTTTAGATCTCGTTAATGTACCAATTTCGCATCGGAATGTACATGTACATAACCAGGCGATGATCATCCAATCTGCATATAAATACCCCGAGTATATACATAAATGTTTCAACTGTGATTCCGGTTGATTTTCACATTTATAAAACATTTCGTCGAGCTAATTACGACGGCTCGTTTCCGCCATCTCGATGTCAAATCGATACCTGCCGATTGGATAATTGGCGTACATGCGTCACACGGACCGATCAGGCGATATTTTATTAACAAATTAACACGTCGTGCCGAATTATCGAGTATCCGCGCTTCGTCTTTTTCGCGCCAATCTCCGTCATTTCGATACGTGATTGTCACGTCAATGAAGCTCTAATCAGAGCTGGTATTATCAAGAGTATGATCGGAAAAACTTAATACCACATTTTCCAAAAGTATTGCAGATTCATAACATTTTATTGACATATTTCACAAACATACGTTAAGGAAATATTTCTTCGGTTCCATGAATTTTTTTGTCCATGTACTTATTCAATATTAGTCATCAAATTGATAATTTCCCCGAAGCTTGGGTAATTAGTCCCTTGTATATAAAAAGTGACTAAATTTCCTGAATACTCTTAATAATGCATTTCGTCCCTGAATTTAAATCGCGTCTAATGTTTCGCCCCCTCGGTGGCGTCCATAAGTGGAAAGCTCACAATTTCGACTTCCGGTTCCGGGTTTTCCGAGGTCATACCCCCGAAAGTAAGGAGGCCAGGCAATTTCGCAAATCCCCCCGACCTGGATCCCACTTCCGGCCGATTAGGCTCCATTCTTGAAGGGGCGTTAACAACCCTCGGGCGTCGCGACGCTCTTTTAAGTCGAGAGAACTCCCGAAGAGGCCGAGGAACCTGACCCGGAAGAGACCTCGAGGTCTTTGCTCCAAGACTACCCGGTACTTGTTCTCGGCCGGGGAATGAGATAATACCGCAGCCAGTCACCGACAAATTGCGCCGCTACATACGGCACAAAAATGACTTCATTCGACACGGTGGAGGGAAAAGGAGGGCGCGACCCCGAGAAAAGCACTTCCCTAAGGGGATGCTTATTACACGGGAGAAGTTATTCCTGTAACAAGTTACTCCCATTATACGTCACGGATACGTGTAATCTCTGCAAGAGAAGCTGGGAAATGTACATTTATATGGACGGAGTTTTGGCAAGTGAAATTAGAGAATATCAAATGTCATAGACGCAATTTTTCTGAGAGAAGCGTTGAAATGTACATTTTTCAAGATGTAGATAATACCGCAGCTAATTACTGACAAATTGCGCCGCTACATACGGCACAAAAATAATTTCATTCGACGCGGTGGAGGGAAAAGGAGGGCGCGACCCCGAGAAAAGCACTTCCATAAGGGGATGCTTATTACACGGGAGAAGTTATTCCTGTAACAAGTTACTCCCATTATATGTCACGGATACGTGTAATCTCTTCAAGAGAAGCTGGGAAATGTACATTTATAGCAAGTGAAATTACAGAATATCAAATGTCATAGACGCAATTTCCGTGAGAGAAGCGTTGAAATGTATATTTTTCAAGATGTTAAGGGGATGCGAAAGTGGCACCCGAAAGCTCAATCGTTCAGAAAACTTTTCTACAAACTGTATGTCTCAAATCGTTTCGTACTTTAAAACGTGAATATGGCGACCCTAAGATAGGTCCTAAAACTCGTGAAATTTTATTTTTTATAAACTATTTTTAAAATACCTATGAACAAATTTGAAATTAATTGAAATATCATGAGTTTCAGGCCCTTCCTTATAGTCTCCCTATTCAGGTTGTAAAGTTTCAAACTATTCGGTAAACCAAGTTGGGAGAAAAAGTTTTATAAACAAAACCTCTTCGACGCCACTTTCCCATCACCTTAAAAAGCGACATCAGTCGCTCTTTCTATTCTGTTCTAATAAGAAATTCTAAAAAGAGGAAAGCCCTCGTTTCGGTACCGCCACTTGCGACTTCGATTTTTGATTTCTCAAGATTTTCCACCTCGCAAGCTCGATTTTCAATTTTGCAAGCTCGATTCTCGGTTGGGGAGGTTTATATCGGGTGACACGTACGTAAAGTCTAGTTACCGGGTCGTTAAACAAGGAAAGCGATTCCGCACGCGTTTTCGCTTAATGCCCGCGTGCGTCTACTCTTTGCGTAATCTGCATACCGGGTGTCTTGTAAACGAGTTTACCTCCTGTGAATAATGGACTCTTTACGACCTCCATCTGCGTTCGTTTCATTTTGCAGCTCGAATTTCACATCGAAATTATGAAATAACCTCAACGGAGATCTCGCCAATATACGGGAAGCGTCTGTGTTTGACTTAGTTTATTTAACTTATTTCCTAGTTTTTCTAATATCGCATCGTAGAGGCGAGGGAGGAAACAAGGAAGCGATTCCTCCTCGTATTCCGCCATAAGCTCGTCGTTAAACGGCGCTTAATCCTCGAGAAAAGTTGGTTCGAAGTTCCACGGGTGTTTACGCGAGCTTTACCCGTTTTATCCTGTTTCGACATTCGATTAATCGGGAAAACGATTTCCTTGACTCGGCCGTTAAACGAGATCCGCGACAAGAACGCTTTGCGCGTTACTTCCGCAAAGGAGAGTTTGCAGACATCGATTATAAAATCGCGTGTTTCATTTCATTTCTTTATTATTTCCTAATTACAATAAAATTTCTATGCAGACTCGTTAAGATTTTGGTCTCTATGAGGCATTTCGTTTTTTAATATCTTCTATGCAGTGGTGGACCTTTATGCAGATTTATTGAAATTCCCCTGGGACGATTTCTGAGTTTCGCGACGCCATTTTCCCACTCTCGAAAATCCCAGAAGCGAGGAAAACCACCAAAGGAGGGAAATTCGGGGCGGCGGTTTTCAATGGTGATTTCCACGCCATGTCGGTAATGTCGTAATGCGGATATGCAAAGAGTAGCCTCGAAATTCATTCCACGGCGGAAGCGGAAGGGCGGCCATATTGCTTAGCGCCTTCCGGCCGCTGGGAAGCAGTAAAACCCGGACGGAATTTTCACTGAAACGTGCAGTAAATACGAATAAATGGGACTCGAGGAATGACCTACGAAGGAGGGCGGAAAGAAACGCGTTATAAACGCAACGGATGGAAATAAACTCTAACCTCAAAGGCGGGCGGATTTTCCAAAGGATCAAACGCTCCTCCTTGCAAGGGGCATTGCTTTCGTCTAAGAATTAAATCCGACTCTGTGGAGAAATACAAAAAAGCGAATCTTAAGGGAAAAAAAATCTTCCTTAAGGGGATGTGAAAGTGGCATCAATAGTTTATGAAAATTTTCTCCGAACTGGGTGTACCGAATCGTTTTGAAATTTACAACGGGAATATGGAAGCTATAAGGAAGGTCCTAACCCCTTTACATTTCTTTTTTTTTTATAACAATTAAAAAAATGTCTATGAACAAGTTTTAAAAATTGAAATTTCGTATTGTAAAGTTTGAATCGACTCGGTACACCCAGTTCGGTGAAGTTTCATAAATGAGACCTCTTTAACGCCACTTTTGCCTTGCCTTAAAAAAAAAAAAAAAAATAAAGTGACCTGACCTCACGTGACCTTCAAAAATAAAAAAAAAATAAAGTGACCTGACCTGTGAAAAAATTAAAGAGATAAAGTTCTTGCGTCTGATCATTGAGGAGAGGACCTCGAAGGAGGAAAATATATTACAATCGTGTTCGGTTCCAGAGAAGATAACGCTGCAGGAGCAACTCTGTGCATTACAATGGGGTGCACAATGGGTGGATGCCCTGGAATGCATTGTATACGATATTGCAGAATGCGGTAAACTTAAGCAGAAACGAGCGAAAGCTCCGCAAAACAGTCGAGGAACGCCAGCGAGATAAAACAAAGGAGACGGATTTGACAGGAAGATTTTTCCCGGGGGTAAGATGCACTTCCATCAGGATGCACAAAAGAATATGCAGTGGACCTTAAGCTGAACGTTGAAGAGACGAACGAGAGAAATAAATATTCCATGGAGTGCCCCGGATGCACCCGGGGTGGCCATTTTCCGGATGAAGGGATGCAAGTGATACACATTTCACATTGCATCCTGCATCCTGAAATGCAATTGGGAAGATGCCCTCCTATGGACATCCTGGATTTACATTTTAATATTTAGGGCGAAACGAATTATCCTGAGATACATAAATTCCCCTCGTGGAAATGAATTCTTCAAACTGAATGTTAATTTAACTTAACTCCCGTGTTTTCCGTGGTTAAAATGAATTAATCGTTAAGGGAAAATATGAATATGGCAGGACGGCATTGAGTATCCTCTTGCGTACGTGTCGAGAATTTGTAAGCTTTTATTTACTGGTCTGGACTTTGCGTAATGGAAGTCCTTTTTCCTTTATTTCTTTTTCTCTCCACTCCTTCTCACCTTTCCATCCTTAACGAGTCTGCGGGGCTTTGTACTTTGTCATCCCGTGGGCTTTAAGGGAAGGAAAGGGAGCTTTCGTATTCCCGGGACACTTCGCCGATGCAACGTGACGACCTTCGTTAAAGAGGGATCAGACCGGCGGGGGAAAAGTCAAAGATTTTCCGGGCCCTCTTTGAGGACGTGACTCTAACCTTATGCTGATGTCACGGCAGAGCAAACGGATCCGTTTGGGATGGTTTACGGGCGAATGGAATGCTTCCGCTGTTTACAAGATGTCTGGAGTTCCGGCAAGCTTGGATTATTTTCCACTCGGAGTATTTCAGAGATGCACTGCGACTTTCCACAATGAATCTCTGACTTTATATATGTTACCGTGAATGACCGAAATTGGAGAATGTCGACTTTCACCGGTGAGTGTCAACAGATACCAAATTCGTCGGTGAAAGATCGAATATTTCATTACATTGTTGTACATTCGGACCCTCTCCAGTGTGTGTCGACAATCACAGATATTAGTGCATGGTGAATGTCAACATTTACCGGTGTAAGTCAGAAATAAGGGTATTTAGCAAATATTTCAGACATACACTAAGCGACTATGTGAATGTTGACATTCACCGGTGAAAGTCGACATTCTTCAGATTTCGGTGTTTCACTGTAACATATATACTTACGCCGTTTATTATACCCTACTGGATAATTTAATTAATCCAGGGAACGTATTTCCTAAATGAAGTTATATTAAAAGCGTCAAACTCGGAATTTTCGGCATCTCAAATTAAATCCCACAGTTTGCAACTAACCCTCCAACAAGTGGAAACTATTTCTGTTAATGAAATTAAAACCGCAGAATTTAGCGGACACTGGCGAGGAAATTAGGTGATTAGAGGGTCAAGGGATTTTAATTGAGAAAACGGGAAACGGGAGGAAATCTTCGAAAAAGGTGGACTTTCGACGCTTTCAAGGGGCTTCTAGTGGAAAGGTGGAAGTTTTAATCGTGCTTTAGGGAAATGTCGTAACCTCAGTTTTTATTGGAAAGCGACGCAACTCGTTTATTCGTGTCGCGGTAAAGACGTAGAGCTTCCCCGGAGTTACGAGGCTTTCACCCTGAGCGAACGAGTCGCGCTTTTCCTATTTCTTTTTTCCCCGGAAAAGAAGAAAAAAAAAAAGAAGACAGGCGGTTGCGACATTTTTCTACTCCTTGCACCTTAAAGCAGCCATTAGCCTGCACTTTTTGTTTAACGGAGATTACGTCGGCAAGCTCGCCTCGAAATTATTCCCGTTTTACGCAAGTTCGCGGACGCGTTTCCGACCGCCATTTTCTTTAGAGTGAACATGTCATTTATATAAACGCACTCCGTGAATCCATTAGAAATGCTCGTAAAATTGCGATTTTTAAGACTCCCCTTTTAGAGACTTTTATTCGTTTTTACGTCCTCTTCGTTAAGCAGGGCACTTTATTTTTTGCGATTTTTAGGTCTCCTTGGATTTCAAGAGAAAATTCATAAAGGATCCAGCTCGAATGCAAAGGGTCGACCTTCGATTTTCGCGTTCCTTCGTTCGGTTCCAAAAAGACAATTGTTCGCGCCCTTTTGTGGATTTTCGAACCAGGTCAAACATAATCAGTGGTGACTGTAACCGGGCCATTTTTAATCAGACGTACTTGCACGCTTTCCTTTTCACTTGATTTCCGATATGAAGCTTCATTCAGAGTGCACTTCCTTTCACCCTAGAGATGCACTCTTAACGAGCTTCTGCAAGTCCCGGCATTATCGATCCTTTGCATAAGGCTGCCTAGTAATTATTTGTGCAGGTCCTCGTTAAGGAACAGAAGAAACGTCCTCCGAAGGAGCGAGGAGCGAAACCAACCTAGCAAACAAGGTGCTTTTAATTAATTCCAGCCTGATAATTTCCTCGTTGAACCCCCTGAAAATAAAAAAAAGAAAAAAGAGGGAATAAGACCGTGGCTTGGAATCTCGTTTTCTGGAGAAAAATTCCTCTCCTTCCGGCTGGAATTTCTCCTTCCTGCTTTCTCTTACATCCTGCGACTTTCAGTTTCAGAGCTTTTAAGAAATTACCTTCCGCCCTCACCGGCAATTATTGCGTGCCCACTTTTATTTTTTTCAACCCCTTCATTGCCCTGCTAGAAGCTTTAATAATTTCCCGAGTTACCCTTCGTTATTGCCGGCGTCTTGGCAAAAAAAATGTCTCCTGCAAATAGCGTTAATTCGACCCTAAGTGCACCGCAAGTTGCATGGCTTATCAATCGATTGCGCCAAAGCATGTCACTCAAATTTTCTGATTAGCCAATTTTAAAACTTTCTCAGCACCTCGCAATCGTAAATTAATTAATAGATCATTTGTATGAAACAGTAAATGCAGCCAAATGATTATTAAAATCTTCCGAACGATTTTCACGGGTGATCGGGGATCTTTTGTATTTCGTTGGATGCAGTTCGGTGAATTTTTTTTTTCCCCGAAAGCCTCAAAACCCATTCGCGTAATATCGATTGCTCGACGAAAGAAAATTGCATTTCCACGCTTTGTTCCTAATTCCGTGTACCGGAGGCATACGGTTGTGCAGCGGTAATTGCCAATTAACGCGACGAAACACTGCGCCTGTTTCCTAATGAAATAAAAGAGCATTGCGACCTGAAGTTCCGTTCGATTTTAATAGTAGTTACACGCACTGTTTTATTTCTACATTTCAATTAACTACTTTTTATCCCCTGTTTTTAGAATGCAAAATCGAGGCCGAACGTCAAAGACTGCACTCGGAGATATCGATGCAAGAATCGCGGTTCTATCCGAGGATAAATTTTAATAACAATTCGGGGATTACTTTACAATGACATAAATCCATACATTAAGGTTCCTTCGATTTTAACGGCAATTCCGTATATTGTTTCATTTCCGCATTTCTCCTAATTTCCTTCCTTTTTTCTTTAGAAAGGAAGATCGAGGCAGCGTGTAACAAAATTTCCCTTTACTCGAAGTAATCGATATGCTAATTAAAGGTCTCCTCGGGGCGGCATTTTTTTGTTAGATATAGTTAATAATACTTAATATCGAATTCTTACGGGGAAAATCGAGACTCGGATATGGATGTATTCTCCTCGTGGACATAGAAGCCTCGATGATGACTTTTCCAGCGATTTCGATTAATTTCCTTTCATCTGGGGTATCATCGTAATTCTGCAGCCGCCTCGATAGATCGACTTCAATTTCCGTTCAATCTAAGGAGAGCGAAGCTGCGGAAGTGCATCTTCTTAGCGAATCGCTTTAATAAATTATCTGAATTTCTCCATAAACGCGAGATTAAATATCGCCAGTGATTATCACCTCGAATCGCCGCCACTTCCCAAAAAGCGGACTAAAGAAAAAACCTCCAAATGAAATGATACATCTTTATCTAATTTTCTGTCATGAATTCATATCACGTTTTATACACCGAATATGAAGGCCATGCAATAAATTTTCGAGAATCGGCAATTTATATAACCTCTTCAGTACGTAACGAGTTGCATTGTGCAACGTTTAATGAACGTTGACAAATGACATTCCAATGAATATTGCATAAACAGAATTGAATTCACATATTATCATGGAGGGTTTTGATTTATGTCGGGGTGGGGCCGGTTGTTTTTCTTATATTTTAATGTTGCAATATCTGGGAAAAACGAGGGCATAGTTCGGGAGTCCCATGATGCGGTGTATGGGTAGTTGAAATTGCCCATGAATAATGTTGATTATAGAGGCGAAACGATCCGCGAAGGGTCTTCGAGGAGCACACGGTACTTTGTCAGCGAAGTAATTGGGGGTTGTGATATTTCACCCTCGCGAAACGAGCCGGGGGATGAAGGGTAAATTGTTATCGCTAAGTGCGTTATTACGTGTACGCTTACGTTAACCCGTAGTGCGGAAACTTTCTTGGGCACGCAGCCCTGAAAGAAAAGATCTCGATTTAATCCGGTTCGCGAAATTATCGAGATAACGGGGTTAACCACCCCGGATAAAATATTTAATAAAAAATGTCCGAAAATGGATGGCGAATAAAAACCAGAAGCGATTCGAAGCAAAAGATTAGGTGATAAAAATGGAAACGTAATTTCTCCAAAGTGCATTAGATTTTATCTACGAAAATTTACTAATTTGTGAAATTCTGAAAATTGCCAAAGTGCTTTCCAAGTACGGCTCAATTGTTTTTCTTAAGGTTGTCATAAGTGCTCAGCGGTAGTAATTCCTTTTCCTAGCTCTTTTAGAATAAAGTTCGGATATTTTTTTTAAAAGCGTAATATGGAGTTCTTTTTTATAAAAGGACTTTTGATATTTCGCCTCGGCATTCGTCCTGAAAAGAATTTAGGGATTTCAATTTCGGGGTATTCCACCCGTGCAGATTTTTCATGCACTCGTTATGCTACGTCAGAGATATAAACCGAAGAGACGCGTCTTTTTAAAAGGCTTTACATACGTGCGTGCATTTTCGGGGGCTGCATTTTATGCAAACAAGCACTTGTATTTTCACGAAAGCGGGAATATGTGAAGAACAAGTTCCAGCGGAATTTCATATCTCCAGCATTCGCTGCGTAAATCGTCATTCTTGGGATTTAAAATTTAAATCAACGCGGCGCGAAATATTTTCCAATGATTGACGGCATTGTTATTAGTGAAGAGGTTCAAGGAAGACTCCGGAAATGGCGAGGGTGGACGCGCGCAGTTTCCGTGCCGATGAGCGAAGGACTCAAAGTGAAAATCATCCTTTAATATATTTTAACATCTTCTACCAAAAAGTGCAGCAAGTTCGATTTGGATTAACTGCCCATGATGATTTTACCAAAAATGGAGCACTTTTTCAGCTTGATGGGGAAGTTTGTTCGGTTTAAATTGGTCTCTCGAGTTAGTGAAGAAACCCTAGGTCTCCTTCGGGAGGGATACCCTGGGGGAGTACGGCACGAAACAGACGAAACCTCCCGTCGGTGGGTTAAATAACCAGTATTTTTCATAAAAGATATGAAAGAAACCAAAAGCGAAAATAGTGAAAATGAAGGTTCCACGTAAGATTTCCGAAGGAGTCCTGGGGAATATTCCTCGAAGGACTTTCCCTCACTGAATACGGAATGAAACCGATATACTTTGATGTCCTGGCTAGCCAATAGGAAGGATTCAGCTTCGAATGTTCCTCGGAATCGTCCTCTCGTAAAGAAATAAAAAGTTCGGGAGTTCGAAGGGGTAATAGACGTGGGGGTGGATATTCTTGGGAGGTAAACTTCCTCCCATCGGTTTCTCCTTTTCTCGACTCCCGAGGGAAAATTCCCTAGGGCTCATCGAGAGGCGATTCCCGCGTAATGGCGCGATTGTTCCCAAGATTGATCAGCTGCATAAGGACGGGGGAGCGATTTCCACGTTAAAAAATCCCCCCTGGAGCGGTCAGCGACCTCGAGTGCCATTAAATCCGGACACGTTGAATAAGTCCCCTTTCTTCGGGAGAGAAATCACCCTAAGGAAGCCATTGGCAAAATCTTTAAGAAAGAGCCGAGGGGATCCGAACTGACTAATGACCCGAGGCCTGAGAAGGCATTCGAAGCTTCCTTTCTCAATTTCTCTTTCTTTTAATTCCGAGGGGAAAGTGATCCTGCGATCATCAGAATCCGATCCCCACGTGATGCCGATTAAGATGAAAATCGGAATACACCCCTAGACTCAGTTTTCCTGGGAATGGAAAATTAATTCCACTAATGAGTGATGTGGATGAGCAGTAAAAATAGAATCGGGATTATCAATTATCGAGGTGCATTTTATTTATCACGTGTCTACATATGATACGGCGATATCATTTCAGTAACGAGTTATTCTTAATTGTTGGGAAAGCAGGGTGTTTCCTTTTTTACGGGGACTGAGGAATATCAGTGTCTGATTTGAAGGAAAATGTCCGGGAATTTGTCCCGGGAAATCCGCCCATGTCAGCTTCTCAGAGACGAAAATTCTAGAGTTATCTGGCACCCATTTCCATGCAAAGTCGGTAAGGTCGTTTCCTACAGCCAGGAAGAAGGATCGACATTATCTAAATCCGTAGAGCTGTTGGAGGTATGAGATTGCAGGGAGACCGAAGCATACGAGCTAAGCAAAGGTGAGAAAATTCAAGTAAAGGGTGATTATCGAAACCCCAAATTTAAATGCCAGAAATGAGATCACCCGATCCAATTTCTCAAAATTGAGATCCCCCATTGAATTACTTGATAACCGAAATTAAGGGTTGCATTTATTGTTACTTCCGTTGGCACATCCGAGGCTTTCATACAAAACATGATACGACGTTAAGGGGAACTTCCCACGGGGGATGCCACCCCATAACGCTATCAGAACTCCATTGTTCGGCCAGACTTCGCAAGTTCCTCGGAAGGGGAAGATCCATAGTGCCTAAATCCACAAGTCGGCTTAGCAGGCATTTCCGCGGTGAAACCGAGGCTCTACTTACGTGCGCGAGCAGACCAGGGTAATCCTGAGGGTACAGGAGAAGAGCACCAATGAGATGCGCGACGGAGAAGACGACCCCGGCGACGCAGGCGTGTCTCAGTCTTATGGGAAGAAGTGCGTAAGCCATGTAGATGAAGAAGCAGACCGCCCACGTGGCGGCCAGGGGGCCCCCTGTAGGGAACCCCCTGGTCCATGGGGTGCCCTTCTCCTCCTCTTCGGCTTCCTCGAGTTCCTGCACGTAGGCCAGGTGGATGCTGAGGCTCACCTGAAGAGCCAACAGGGTGACCAGAACGGCACCACTGACTCCTGCCAGCCATACCTCGTTCATTCTCGGCCTGGAAATGGCGGCCACCAGACCTGGGGGATTTAAATAATTTAAAAATTAGAATAATTAACAAAATCGTCCGATCGACTGCATGGGGTTAATTTCAAGGAACTTTTTGGTGTATGGCAACGGGTCTCTTGGAGCAAGGACCGGAAGAAAACCACCCCAGTAGGATGTATATAAAGCTGGAATTCCCATTTTAGCACAATTCAATAAAATTTGTTGCAAAATTTATTGCTAATTCATTGCTATTTTATTGCAGAAGAAAAAAATTTGTTGCTCCTATACTTTTCCGAAAAATGGTGGCGATGTCAGCTTTATATAAAGCTAGCACTGCCACAATAAAAAACAATTATTAAGTAAATGTTCATCGAGGAATTATATGCAAGAATTTATTGCTAATTAATTGCTCGCAGAAAAACCAAATTTCAATTTTTTTGCTCACCCCTAAAGGGGTGAATCGCCAACCCTAGTGCTGATCGCAGGACAGAAAGATGAAAGACATGGGAGAATCGAACTATTTCTTCACGTGGAAATTAATTGCTCCGAGAAGAACCAATATCTTTGTAAAAATAGAATTTTCAAAGCTACATTAATTAGCGATTAATTCCCACGTGAACAAATAGTTCGATTCTTCCATGTTTTTCATGTTTCCGTCCTGCGATCATCACTAGGGGTGGCGATTCACCCCTTTAGGGGTGAGTAAAAAATAGAAATTTGGTTTTTCCGCGAGCAATTAATTAGCAATAAATTCTGGTATATAATTCATCGATGAACATTTACTTAATAATTGTGTTTTATTGTGGCAGTGCTAGCTTTATATAAAGCTGACATCGCCACCATTTTTCGGAAAAGTATAGGAGCAACAAATTTTTTTCTTGTGCAATAAAATAGCAATGAATTGGCAATAAATTTTGCAACAAATTTTATTGAATTGTGCTAAAGTGGCAATTCCAGGTTTATATACATCCCAGTAGGACTAATTGGTACCAGTCTACGTGGTTTCCATAAAGACCGTGATGCCAAAGCTTTCTGTAAAAGTTCTTAACTTCACTTGTTTACATGACAAAGCGAGCCTGTCGCTTTTTGAGCCCAGGAATACCTTTGCATGACAAAAAGTTGGACTGCTCCGGGAAGACTCCGGAGTCGACGAGGAAATTGGATGAAACTCGGTTCACTGACGGGTTTCTTTCGTATGCACGACTCGCGTGCGTTTCTGTCGACGTTAAACGAATGCTAAACAGGGCGATGTATTTCCGGCGTTAACCGGCCCGGAAGCGTTGCTGATTCTAAAAAAGTGCATCTCCTCCGCAAGTAAATGGGCCGAAAATCTTTACGACGATCCCGACAATTTTTTAACAGTCAGGCTTCGATCAATCGATCTAGGGGTGGCTTCTTCGAGTTTACTCGAAATTCCCTCGCACCCTATTGAGGCTATTTTTATTCTACACCCGATTTGCATCCCCTCGAGCCCCCACGCATGATAGCATGTCGCGTGTCACGCATAATTCCACAACCCCCAACAAACCGGCAGTGTAGACAAAAGGGGAAAAGAGGGTATTCGTAAGGGAAAATCTAGCCCTAGAATTTCCACCCCCTCCATTTTTGAGGTTAGATTTCCAGACAGAGATTCCAGGCCCATAAAAAATAATTCCAACCCCTGAAAATCTCCACCCTGAATATGAGTGCACCAGGAAGATGAGACTTGGCGTTCTCCCTCTCTTTAATTATGCATAATCTCGGAGACGTCGAAATTCCGTGGATGGAATTTTCCTGGGAAAACGGAAGAAAATGTGGAAAACTTTCCTGGGAGGAGTCGAGAGATGCATTCAGGATAGGAGTGACGAGGGCGAGATGGTCCAGAAAGGGGATGAGGTCCAGGGTGGTTTGGGCGGTGTTAGGGTGATTTCAGGGTGGTCCAGCGGTGGTTCTGGGGTTATCGCTCGATGGATGGGAAACTACCCCAGAGGCCGAAAATCCATCCCCTGTCTACTCTTTCTCCCTCTTACCGGCGTAGATGGCGATGCACGTGACAAGGGTGAGGGCGAGAAAGAGATTCTCGGGACGCTGCAGGAGGTCCAGGAGGGGTTGTCCACCCGTGAATATCAGTCTCAGGATCAAAAGAAGGCCCAGGGCGAAGGCCAGGCCTGCTAGGAGTCCCAGGACGTGCGTCATGTTGCTCTGGTTCATCCGCAGGAAATACCGCTGATACAGCATCTCCACCTGGAACCGAGATCACGGATGCTGTTATCTGGAAAGTCGATGAGAGTGTCCCGAAAAATGCTGGCAATTTATTTTTTATTTAAAGAAGGAAAATGCTCCGGGTGGATATTTTGGGATTCTTTGAATTAACATATTTCTTTGGTTAAAGGAGATTTTTTTCTCTGGGTAGATCTCGATTTCTCGAAAGGGCTCTTGAGGTCGCATCGCGCGAAATACGCAGCTGCAGCTGCAGCTGCGAAAGCCATTGAAATATTCTCACCAGGCAATCGCATTTTGTGGGCTCCATTTTCAAAATGGACTCTTCATTTTTTGTGTCTGCCATCCTGAATGCGCGCCACTAGAAATCGCGATATCGCGTACAGGTGCAGCCGCAGGTGTATCGTTTAATCTGCATTGCATTCGGAATTTGAATTCGTTCCCGAGTTTTTGTCGTGGGCGATTTATCGAGAAAAATGGAGAAAAATTCAGTTCGAGCCGTCTCGTACGGAGTGTTAATTAAAGAAAGTCGAGGAGACTTGTAGGAAGCAGGAACCCCTCGACATGTTCGAGAAAAACGGAAAAACGGAAAAGGGGGAAGAAAAGGAAAATTAAAGGCCTCTCCACCCTGAGAAAAAAAAATTCATCGAACCGAAGAAATATTTCCTTGAATAGTACTAAAGGAATATTTTTTTAATTTAAAAAATTGACTCGAATAAATTGGATGCGACATTTCTTCGGACTTATGCCAATTAATTTGAGTTTATTTCAGTCAAATAATTATTCTCTGAATTAAGAATTATTCTTAAGATATTTCTTTGGTTCAATGAATTGTTTCTTCTCAGTGCAGAACCGGCTGTTTGTCGATCAGCTGACCTCTCGGAATTAATCGACTCGCGGCGAAATTAACATTTCAATTTCCCGTGAGTTTCCGCCATAATTCCTCTTTGGTAGTTTCAAACGCCGACAGGTGAGTCGGCAAAATGAAAGGACACTTTTCAGCTCGCCCGACAAAATGTCCCCGTGCGACTCGACGAGCGTTAAATTCCCTGAATTCCGTAAATTACAGTTCGAGCGGAGGGTTGCAATTAATTTTTTTCTTCTTTCATTTCATACAGAGAAATAGTGGAACACCGAGAGATTTGAATCTAAAAATTTTAATGCCGAGGAATCTTAATAGAGAACGTAAACGTGGGGAATAAAAAGAGTTCCTCCCTATGAGGTAAAATCAGCTGAGCGGACTCGAAGGTTCGCTTAGGTAATAAATCAATAAATGTAAAAATAATAAAAAAAGGCTCGGGTCTAAAATACGAAAAGGGCTTCGTTAAGCATCGAAACATACATTTCATGTCGTTATTTAAATATATTACAAAATTTCGTGAAATTGTTTAGGAAGATGTAAGAATTCGGCCGGAGGAAATGTCGTCCTTCGAAAGATATACAAACGGGGAACAACATTTTCCTGAAATTTCCCAAAATCGAGTTTTTTCATTATATTTCATGATATTTCCATTTCACGATAAGTCGCCGACTTTTGGCACTCTTAATCCATATCGGCGTCGCGACGCATCATCCCCTGCCTCCCCTAATTTATGAAGGGGTGTCCTCACATATAAGCGAGAGTTAGAGGGTGCGATGTGTTTCCGGTGACACAAGGGAAGCCCAACGGAAGTGTGCCGGTGACATTCGAGTTCCGCAAACACATCCGGAACAGCTCGAAGAGGTTTCGTCTTCCCGAAGGAGTTCCTGGAGGGGTGTTGCACCCTCTGAGACCTCCCAGCCTCCTGGAAGAGCCTAGAGAAGTCTCATGGAACTTGCAAAGCTGATCCGACCCGATCCGACAACGCTCATTTACTCAAACATTAATATGCAACACGACAGTGATAAGGATCCGACCTGAAGGCTCATCATCCCCTTCGATATCACGGACAGAATCAGTTGAATCAATTTGAACTGCATTTTATTATAAAAAAGGAAAACGCCACTGGAATCGACATTAGAATTCGATTTCCACGCGTTATCTGAAATACAAATGGGCGTCAAGACATCGAGAGAGATGATTTTCTTAAATCCGAAACCCGCGATCCAATTTCTTCCTCGAGTCGTTCTCACTTAATCTTCCACGGGGTTCTCGGGTACTTCATATAAGTACTAATAGGCAATAAGCGGCGGGCAATGGGCCGTAAAAGTTCCTAGGACTTTTAACGCCCAGAAGATCCCCAGCCTGAAAGAATCTGCTGGGGAAGGCTCCTATCTGGCCAGAGCAACGACTACCACTAATTTTTACGAGTCGCTTTTTCTCCCTCAACTCGGGATTTACCGCTGATATTAATACGTCTAAAATGTAATTCAACCCCGATGTCGAGGGTGGAATTAATTCCCTGCAGTTGAAAATTCCTTAACGTCGTACTTCCGAGTTCTCTATATCGTGAGTTGGCAAGGCGGCCATTTCTAGGGCAATTTCGAGTAATCGTGCTTCTTCCCTCGAACGTTTCCACCCCCTTTGGTAAGACCACTTCCGGTGTGTACACAAAGGGTGGCAGAAGGGTGAAGGGGTGGACGAGAAGTGCCGACCGATTCTCCATCCTTTTGATCAACTCCTCTCTATCTCCCTCACGCTCTATATTTTTTATCCACTCCCCTCGGTGTCGTTTTCCTTCCCTTTGCGTCCCCTCCCTCGCGTTTTCCCGTTTTCCTGCAATTTCCCGTAATGCGATTTCTCGATCTTTCGTTTCTCTCCGCCGTTAGAAAAGCCGGAAAGAAGTATTCAAAGGAACATATCTTTGGCTGAATGAATTTTTTGTCTCAGTGTACAATTATGTCACCTATTTTCCCCATTATTTGCAGTTGACGTCTACACCCTCCGGCCCCTTTAACTTTACACTCCGCGACGTGCTCCACCCCCCTAGTAATTTCCCATTTCTTCGATCCCATAATGGACTTATCAGAGCGTTTCGGAATAAGAGAAGACTTGGCCAAGTTTCTCCCCCGAACCTGAAATTCAGCTTCGGATGAGTTCGAAGTTCGGAAAACTCGTCTTTCCCGCTTTTCCACCCCCTCCTTCGTTTTCCCCCATTTCCTCGCGGGTTGTCACGGTGCTCGCGTAATTCTTACATTTTCCTAGTTTTTTTTCCCACTTGCACCGTACTCTCAGAAAGCCGTTTTATAAGGGGGTTTACTGTATTTTGTCTGATCGTAACGAAACGTCTGAAAGTCACACGAAAATCGTCATTACGAAACGACCTCCCCCTACTTAGGCGTTTCAAGGTGTAAAATCGACTTATGGGGACAAATCTGGGGATTTTCGTGGGCACAACTCGATACTGTATTTTGTCTGATCGTAACGAAACGTCTGAAAGTCACACGAAAATCGTCATTACGAAACGACCTCCCCCTACTTAGGCGTTTCAAGGTGTAAAATCGACTTATGGGGACAAATCTGGGGATTTTCGTGGGCACAACTCGATAAAGTTCCCCTAGGACGGAGGCGTTGTCCACGTGCGACCCCGGGTGAGTGTACACACCCTCGACACGGTTCCACATGGGAGCAGGGCGTCGTATCGTGGTCGCAGGGGGTGAAATTGATTACTGGACCACTGGGAAATCCCTAGCCGAAACTTCCCTAGAAACGGCCGTCCCACTGCTGCCAATTACTGCGATCTGTCGTTAACCGCTTCTAATGAGGTTACACTTGGCATTCGGACGCCTGGATTGAAGCACGTGCAAGTCGCACTTAATAGCAAAAAATATAGTCATTTTTTAAAAAATTACCTTCAACTTATATTTATCATTTGTTCATACTTAAGCGACACTCTCTTATCATTGTGACTTACATTTGAAAATTACTCCGAAAATAGCGTTAACGGAACTTGGAGCTCGAAACGAACGTTTACATATTTTTCTGAATTTTCTCTCGCTGGTCACGTAGAGGCCGACTCCCTTGCAATTATTTTCCAATTACTTCAATTTCGGTCCGAAGGCGATTCCCAGCTTAGGCGTAATGAGAAATGAATTGGGTTGGCCGTCGATATGATGGGGTAGGTCAGGAAGGCGAAATTACGGGGGGGAATCGACCAATGCAATACGTCGATGTCTCGGACATCCCATCCCATGGATTTCCATGTCTACTTATTTTCAAAATAGATTTTGTCAAAAATTACAAGGACGTACATTTCTTAAGAAATGACGAGACAATTATTTCTATTGGTAGGAAGTGCAACGATACGCCGACAAATGGCTAAACGTGGAGTTTTCTTCGGAAAAATGAATATGGAATATTAGAAACGCGCCTAGAAATGTCGCGGGTAAATGAAGGGGTTTAAAAAACCCCTTTATTTTATGGGGTGTTTTTTATTTAAACGGCGGAGGGTTAAACGATGCGACCGATGCTCCGGGGAGAAAAGTTCGGCAAGGGGAGAGGAAACGTCAGGATCAGCTGTTTCGACGATTCCTCTTGAAGTTTCCACCCTGAGGAGCAGATCTGTTCGATCCTCCCCTTGTCGTCCGACTTGTGCACAATGTCTTGTACATGAGGTCTAGTCGAGTCACGCGAGCGAACTTTATTACATCTAAAAGGGTGGGTGAGGAAGGCGGAAGGGGTGAAACCGAGGGGAAATGCCGTTCGAAAATATCCACGTAAACCGCGAACGTGCGAAAAACACGGATAAAAATCGCCCTATATATCATGGTTAGGTCGGGGATCAAGGCGATAAGGGATGTGACAATTTACTCCCCAAAATGTCACCCTTCTTTTCTCAGTTCTACCGCGAAACAAAAATTTTACCTCCTTACCAGATGCTTATAAAACAGCCAGTACAGCACTTACAAGCTATTAAATGGTGGAACTTATAGTCAGAATATAAAGAATGGAAAATGAAAAAGGGTGCTCAAGAAAGTAGGCTCCACTTATCAGCCTTGATGCAGACATGGCCTCTTTGACTCCGTTTTGCTGATAAAATGAGGATCAGATCTATGGTATTCGTCGTTATATTGTTTAAATTATTGGATTCTACGGAGTTTTACATTTTGATCCGTGATTACCGGCAGGATTATCAAGAAGGCTGAATTTAATGGAGATTGCCGAGGTTGATGATCTCTCTTCCATCCCTTTCCGTCCCAGGAGTGTTTGTAGGTTTTTCCCTTTATTTTCTGCCGCGTGTCGGACTCTCTCCCCCAAAAACGATCCTTTCTCCTCCTGGACCATCGAGCCATCAATTCCGAAGCCCTGGGGACGTTAGATTTCCTGGTACCATTTGTCATCTAGCGTACGAGACTGTCCAGGAGAGTCACCGATGGCGCCGATTAGGAACGTTCACCGGAGAACAAATCGCTTCCGATCTCTTTTCCACTCGATCATGATCGCGAGAGGCTCCTCGGACAGGAAGACCAGTCCTCCTTTCCCAATTCTTCCCAAATTTGATTCCCGCGATCCGCTGAAGAGAGCACTTCCCACATTTTCGCCCCCCCGAAGCCCCTTCGTTAGGGCGGAACCATTTCCGACCAATCGACTTTTCTTTCTATTTCCCAAAAGTTAAGGGATATTGTTCTAGTAGAAAGAAAATCGGGATTCAAGAATCCGTCATCGAGAGATTAGCCTTAAACCTTTCCACGAGGGGCGACTCGAGTGAAATAATTATTCATCAAATTAAATGTTTCATTGGTACTATTCGATGGAATTTTTCTCTGCTTTGATGACATTTTTTTTTTTCAATGTACCCAGAACGAAACAGGACGTGAACCGCCGATCTCGAATCCGACATCTGATTCGCGTGGCAAACGAGCGAGTGCGGTATCAATTTGTTAATCACCCCTGGAAAATTACCCCATCGAAGCCCATCGATCAATTAATCATCGCCGGCAATTACCGGGGGCGCGGTGAATTATCGTGGAATAATTAAAAGCCAGCCACGATGAGTGATTCGGGAATAAATTCGCGATTGGTGTTATCCGCCCTTATCGACATATCGTGTCGAGTCAAATAATTATTCATTGCGTTAATAAAATATTTATAGTTTCCCTTCGAAGGAATATTTCTTAGGTCCCGAGAAATTTTGCTCTCATTGCCGGCGCGGTGAATTATCGTGGAATAATTAAAAGCCAGCCACGATGAGTGATTCGGGAATAAATTCGCGATTGGTGTTATCCGCCCTTATCGACATATCGTGTCGAGTCAAATAATTATTCATTGCGTTAATAAAATATTTCTTAGGTCCCGAGAAATTTTGCACTTATTGCCGGTGTAACGCGCGTCGGTAAGCATAGATCGCAGCCTCCGTTCTTACCGACTCTGGCGCGCTCTTTCGGGGCGAAAGCTCGTGAATCTTTTCACCCAACTCGTGTCTCGGAAGCCCCGTCAAGCTCCGACTGCTCGCGAGGCAATCGAGAGCGAAAAAAGCTCGCAATTTCGCCCCGAGGGGCAGGCGACAGCGACTGCGACAAAAACGAGCAGGACTCGTCGGGGGTGGCCAGGTGAGGGTGGAGGGTGAAAGTGGAGCAGAGCCAACGTCTCGATGCGAAAAGCTCCGGAAGCTCGAGAGGTGGAAATTCCACGGCGCCAGTTTCTTTTTTCAAAGAAACGAGGGAGCGACGACTTGTTAAATATTTAAATCGCCCTCGCGAATCTCCGTCAATAAACATACGCGCAGAAAAAATCGCCGAGTTGAGTGTTCCGATTTCAACACTTGAGAAAAATTTATTAATATTTTCTATCATGCGTTTACCTGCGAAAAGTATTGATTGAATGTTCAATTCTTGATACGAAAATTTGTGCGGAATACGTTTGCGGAGAAACCGAGGAAATTGGCGACCGAGCGTGTGCGATGGGTAGGATTAGCGAATCCTTTTTTATTTTCAACTGTTGCGTTTTCAAGGGATGGTTTTATCGAGATGGATGGTTCGGTGAATTTTTTTGTTAACGGTTTCGCGTAGATTATTTATATGTAAAAAGCCCACAGCTGTGGGCGACTTGTCGCGTGCTTCTTGTGCAAAGCTTTGAAGAAAGTAGAGCATGGTCGGTGTTTCGATAAGCTGGAAAAGCTCGGGGTGGGATTTGCGAAAGCTGGCAAAGCGTTTGGTTTAGTTAAATTTATTGCGAGACAGGTTAAATATTAATTCCGTAACAAATTATTTCAAATGACACGTTAAGTAAAAAATTATCAATCTTGCGAATACCTTTTTCTACAAATTTCGCAACCTTGCAAATATGTACTTGTGAGAAATCTCACCCGACTGGCATCTTTTATAGAAATTCACCCCCCTCGGGATGTGTCACTCGATATTGCGCGAGAAGTGCGACCCTTTTTTTTTCGCGAGCGAGCTTTCAAACTTCATCGAGCTTTCGCGGAAAGCATTCCCCTTGTCACGGCGTGGGTACAGAACGTACTCGCTCGTAAATCCGACTGGCCAATTAAAATGCTCCGGCGGCCGTTTTCTCGTAAAGTCGTAATTACTTGGACACACCGCGACGTGGAGCTTTTATGGCTCCGGGCGAGCTTTTGCTGGGCACCAGGACGGCCGATTCTTCGATTGGAGAAGTCGCGATACGTAAAGTCAACCTTACGGAAGATTTCTAGTGATGACGAAAAGGCTAGGAAAAAAAATGAATATAATAAAGTTAGGAAAAAAAATTATATAAAAAATTCAACGACGAAAAGGCTAGGAAAAAAAATGAATATAATAAAGTTAGGAAAAAAAATTATATAAAAAATTCAACGACGAAAAGGCTAGGAAAAAAAAATGAATATAATAAAGTTAGGAAAAAAAATTATATAAAAAATTCAATGTAGCCTCATTGGGAATTTTTACGTCGAAGCTCCGCGTCCAAAGAGAAGAAATTTAAATGCCGCGTTATCGAAGATTTTCCACCAGACCAGGGGTGAGCAAGGCGAAATTATCAGCGTTAATGGACTTGAATGTTAATTGCAATTTACCTGCAAGTTCTTGAAGCGATGCGAGGCGCAGAGGGCGTTGACGAACCTGCTGAAAGCGCACTTGCTCTCGTTCGTCGTGACGGCGACGCAATTCGTCGTCTTCGTCGAGGTCTCTCTTCCAGGTGAGATGGCGATGCCCACTTCCGAGTCTCGGCTCATCTGCAAGACGAACGCTCGATAAAACGCCACCCCCCGAAATATCGATCCTCGATCCTAACGAGAGAAATTAATTATCTTAGAGAGGAGGTCGCTCGTTGGTCAAATTGTCCTAAAATCGTTAAATCGAGCGTGGAAGATTTTCTTGGGCATAATCGGGGGAGGGACTCGTGCCTCGGTCCTGGAATTGTTTAATTTCTATGCGAAGATACGTGCTAGTGGAATAGAGCGAGAATAAAGTAGGAAAGCGAATACCCGGTGCCGTTCTCACCGTGACGATGGAGGGTCGGGGGGCGCCGGTGAAATGTTCGATAACCTCCCAGTTGGACTTTTTGATCGGGGTGTGGGGGGTGCGGGGCGTGTTGGGCGAGTGCTGAGAAACCGGGGTTCCAGGCAGCGAGTTCGGGGGATCCAGGAGCAGCTCGACCGCAGGTTTCGATCCGTCGATCGACGCCCCGTGGGTCACGTGCTGTCTCAGACTGGCCCATCTCCTGGTCGTCCTCCCGGACCCGGTCACGGTTCGCGAACCGACCGAGCCCTGCAGCTCACCCTGAGTGGCAGAAATTGACAGGGGATTAGAACGAGCCCCGAGGTGTGCCATCGATGTCAAAGATTGCCAACGAAGGTAGAATTTGTCCTGGAAAGCCAAAAATGTACGATCAAGGGGAATGAAAAATTGCTGATAAAATTAGGTTGACCCCCGAGGCTTACTATCAAAAATTGACAGTGGAGGTAGATATCGAGATGTCAAACTTGTATAGATGTAGAACTTGTCCTGGAAATCCAAAAATGTACGATCAAGGGGAACGAAAAATTGCTGATAAAATTAGGTTGACCCCCGAGGCTTACTGTCAAAAATTGACAGTGGAGGTAGATATAGAGATGTCAAGCTTGTATAGATGTAGAACTTGTCCTGGAAAGCCAAAAATGTACGATCAAGGGGAACGAAAAATTGCTGATAAAATTAGGTTGACCTCCGAGGCTTACTGTCAAAAATTGACAGTGGAGGTAGATACCGAGATGTCAAACTTGTATTACCGAAAATCGAGAACAGTCATCCCACTCGCTCCGAATGTGAAAATTAGACAAGAAAATTATACCGAGCCCATCTCGGCTCCGTGAAAATAAAACTGCGACCTCAACGTGAAAGGAGAAAACAGGCAATGCAATTATACCGTAAAAATGAAAAGAATCGACAAACCATAACGGAAGTACACCTACGGCGTTAAAAGGAAAGAGAGTCCTCCTACGCGAATGGGAGTTTGCTAAATCGTCGAACGAGGGGCCGTGTAAAGCGTAATTACGCTGACTTACGGCTAATTCCCCGTCGAGGTAACGTAGAAAGGAAACGGGAAGAGGAGTCGTTGCGGATCCGTCAATATTTCCGTTAAGGTTGTATGAAAGGGTCGTTCTATGTATATGAAAATATGTCCGACACTTTTCTCCAAAATGGGTGCACCGTATTATCTGAAACATTGACACGTGACTAACTGAAACATTATTAGAAACATTAACAGGTTCCAACGGAGGTCTTGGAACTCTGAAATGGATTTATTCTGGACAAGAATCGAAGAAAGAAATTTTCCTGAGTTTTAAGTCCCTTCAGAGATTTTCGTAATTACTTATTAAATATTTTAAATATTATTATAAAATTAAATATTATTATTATATACTATAATATTTCAACTTTCTGGTATATACATGCGACACTTTTGTCACACCTTAAGAATTCATACGAGGGTATCTCGGGGCGAGTTTACGCGGAATACAAATAATATCAGGCGGTATATTTACATTACCCGGTAATATAGTGGAAAACGATACGGCTTCTGGTATTCCGGAAATATGTGCAGACATGTACGACCTACCAACGGAACGCGTTATGTACCATAAATTTCCCGAGACATGCAATATCGATACACGTGTCATGCCCTGTTATTTTCCCTGACGTTTCGTCTCGTGTCTCACGGCAGAAAGAAAACGTCTCAGAGCCTCGTAAAACCAGAGCCCCTAAAATGAATAATTAGATCGAGGAAAAAATTGTTACGATCGATCGAAACCGACGATCGGGTTCGACTAGTCCGAGCGATAATTTTCATAAAGATATCCAGGGCTTTATGGAAGTCCATATCGGCAAGTCTATTCTTCGTTGCAGTCTCCTTTCTGCACTTTCAATCCTCTATTGTTGGGCCGTACTTGACGGTACATATGGGGAATCCATGTATCACCGTACACCCACGTGCAAGTACATATTTACGTGCACTTTGAGGTACAAAGTGAAACAAAATGTCATTCGTTTAACAAAATCGTCCGTTTGAGTGCGCTGGGTTAATTTCAGACAACGTTTTGGTACATTTGTATAAGTGATTAATAATTTAATATCAATTAATCAGAATATACCTTCGCAAATAAAATAGCTCAGAAGATAATCTCTGAATTAAGGGAAGGTAATTGCGTCAATCTCGTGAGGAATTTCTGGAAAAATAATCCGTTAATTGAAACGAGGGTTAGGTTAGGTTAGGTTAGGTTAGGTTAGGTTAGGTTAGGTTAGGCTTCAATTTTCTCGTGGAAAGGGTACCGATTGCGACGTTAACGTTTAACAGGGAATTAGCTCGAGGTCGGAGGTCGCGAAAATCGAGGCGAATCGATAAATGTCGAGCATCGGAAGCGGGAGTTGCACGCATCGAGCCGCGCTAATCATCGATCAATCCGTTAATGAAAGGTGCAGGAGGGTGCATTCAGGGTGCAGGGGAAATCGTCGCTGAGACCCGTTGAAAGGGGTCGGACATGAAAGAGTCGAGCTCGCCTCGCTTTCTTCCGGAATAAATCGAAATTTAATACGACTTCCGAGGTCCTTGCAGCTCGAAGGGGTAGTTTCACCCCGGAGCTTTTCCCCCCCCGTGGAAAGCGGGGACGTTTCGCCGGGATTTCCTGCCGAAAGTGCAGGCCGATAATTCGGATGATTCCCACGGGTGGATAAAAAAAAAGCGTCCCCCGAAAAATGGAAGAAAATCGGAAAACCCGGAAGCGGAGAGTCGGAGTTCGGAAAAATCGACACCTCGGGGGTGGAGGGAAGAATTTTCCCTTATCAGCGCCTGTTGTCAACGGCGGACCCTCGTTAGGCCGAATTGTCCGAACTTTTTCGAAATCCGTGATCGGTATTCCGAGGAGTGCCCGCGAATCTATTAGTATCCAATAAACCTATCCTCCCGAATCTGGAAAACTTTTTCCCCCTTTCCGCCATTTTTTTTTCCCTTCTTTTTCCTCACCACGTTTTTTCCCCATTCGAGGGAAATCCGATCCAAAGTTCGATTACACCCTTAACGTGCTCCATTGAAAATAAATCTCACCTTTTGACATCGAAACAATGCACACTTGTTATCAATTTATGATTTCCCGATATCATGTAGTAATTTGGAAAAATCATAAATTTTGTTTTTTAAGGGTCGTCCTGGGGTAAATCGATGCACAACGTGACGAGCAAATTGCAGTTTAATTGAACGCCGAGTAAACCGGGAAATTAGTGGACTTTCCTGCTGCAGATCGATTTTTGGTTCACGATGGTCGCTTTGTCGTGATAACATCTATCATGTATGGCTGTTATCGACCTTGACTTACATGTATGCTTGTGTATTGTACATGATATATACAGTGCGTGCAAGGTTCTTCGATTTCCCTTATAAAGCACACCCACGCACCTGTGTGGGAACTCATTCTAAAAGGGTCATCGATAGCACCGAAAACTTCCGATATCGCGATCGATACCTCACCGAATCGTTCGGCGCCTCCACTTGTAAGTGTATCCGGGTATATATGAATTTCTAACAATTTTATCGGGACATCTGGGCCTGCACGGCTCGATAACTAGGATAACTATTGTAACCATACGACGGAGTTTTCCCGAAAATTAATTCCTTAGAAATTTTCACGGAATTAGAAGGGAATCGAGAAACGATTCGACCCTCTGCGATCCGAGATTAGATTTTCATGCGGGAATATATTTGCACCCTGGGGGGTGAAAGGGTTGCCGAGTCGAGCTCCGGAGGGGTTCCTGAGGGAAAAGGGTGAGAATCTACCGCGTTTGACTATTTCCTCGGTTTCTGGAAAAACCGGAAGGAGCTGGGAGAAAGAGAGAAGGGTCATAATCCAGGGCTGGGGTCGCGGAAGTGGAAAGCAAAAGCGCGAAAGGGAATGCATTAAGTTCGTGACGGAAGGAGATTAAGGGTTCATCGCTGATGCTCCTTGAAAAGAGTCCTCCAGACGAGATAGTATATTCGGAAAAAGAGGACCGACGAAATCCAAAAGCTGGAGCCATATTTAATTAAATACCACTAGGCGGTACGCCGGGGTTAAAAAAGTAATACCACCCGGTAATAAATTTCGGCGAACTACAGATCGGTATTAATATCGAATATAAATCGACATCCACGTGTTCCCGACAATTTATTTCTTGATGAATTCCGGCCTAATACGAGTGAATCATTAATTCAGATATTTCCAATAATTTATTTCTCGATGAATTTCGACGAAATATGAGCTAATATCGATATTCAGGAATTTTCAACAATTTAATTCTCGATAAATTTCTACAGAGCATAAGAAAATAAGTGATCATTGTTCAGGTGTTTCGAGGTCTATTTTATGAATTGAAACAATTCTTTCAATCTCTCCCGGTATTAATTCCGAATTTAATTTAGCACCCCCCCGCGAGATTACCGTCGGATCCTCAGGTGACATTCTACGGTCGGCGGAATTTCTACCGGCAAGTGCAACACCAGCGCACTTAGGGCACATTGGAACGCATTACCAGCGAACATGTCATGTCTCAAATTTGAGCTGTACACGAAGAGCTCGTTAGGTGCATTCAATGTGCACTTGAGATTCAATTTCATGCAAATAAATTCGGAAAATTCCTTGAGATCCGACTGCTTCGGAATGATGACAATTTACAAGGGTTACTTTGAGTGAAATAATTATTCTATGAACTAACAAAATATTTCTCAGGTACTATTCGAGGAAATCTCTTCGGTTTAATGAATTTCGTTTTTTTTTTCTCAGCGTAAAGGAATCATCGGGACGCGGATTCGCCCCCGAAACGCCTTCATAATAAATCTCATAATCCGGGTATAAATATAATTGAAAGTGCATTCCGGCCTACCGAATCTCCGCTCAAGGGTCGGCAATAAATCCCGGCCTTTCTGGAAGGCACTCAAAAACTTTCGGAAATTCCTGCGGCCCGTTTCGCGGGTTCTCGGATCCGCGAACTTGCCGAGTTGGATCTGGCGGTGGTATATGGACCTGGAAAGTGGACCTCGATAACTATTTTCCCGGGAAATGAGGAAACTCGAGTCGGAATTAATTAATCCTGGCGTTAGAAGGAATTAAATCGAGGATCTAAGCAAAATAAAATGGCCGCGCGCGCGCTGGAAATGGAGCCTCCAAATAAAAGAAAAAATGATTATTAATTATTATCAACTACTCTTGATCATCCTTTTACAAAATGCCCTTGCGCATTTGGTACCGATTAATTTTTCTCACATTACTGACGCATAAATGCAAATTAACGATTACAAAAAATCGGGATGGAAAACTGTGCCCTGGGAAGTTTCACTAAAAAAAAAAAAAAAAAAAAAAAAAAAAAAAAAATTTAAAAAAAGAAAAAAAAAAAAAAAAAAAAAAAAATACAGAAAATTGTAAAAAGTACTAAAAAAGAAATAGTACCGGACACAGAGGCAGCTCGGAATATATTTCAGGTTTATCGGGATTATTTTCGAACGCGAGAAAGGAATAAAAAAGGAAAGATAGGGAATAATCGCGCGGAGGGATAATGGAGCGAAACCGAGGAAGGCGAGAAGAGCTCAAAGAGAAAGAGGAATAATTACTCCCGAGAGCTCTTGAACTTCCAAACGCGAACCGCAGACTCCTCTCCTTTCTCCCGACACGGTAAATTAACTTACCCTGCTGTATATCGTGGAATCGATCGAGTTTTTCCGTGATTTCCCGAGAAGGGGGAATAAGAGTCGAAGGACAGGGGGAAGTTGCGGGGTTAACGACTGTAAGGCGACTCGGAGGGTGTCATGAATAATTCCCGAAAGTGCGGACAGACAGAAAGGGAGGAAGTAACGAGAGATGGAGATGTAGAAAGAAAACCGGGGGAAAATGTATTAGCAATTTCGGGAAAAGTATCCACGAGGAGGAGAGACGAAATATAAAATTCGGCCGTACGGGAAGGTGGACTGCGGTCGGTCGTAATAATTTTTCCCGGCGATATTTCACTTTTATCGCCACTAAATTCTGACTTTTAGGGGTCCATGCGTGGCCACGGGATCGCGAAATTCTCGCCGTCCGTGTCGCGCGTTGTCATGAGCCAACTGCATATTTGCGATTAAATTTCAACACGTAAACTGGGGAGCATAAGTATTCATAACACGAAGGGGAGGATCAAGAGAGTGTTGGGAAAAAATACCGCAAAAGTCTGCTCGGGACGGGACAAAAGTGGTAGAATTTTTCACGTCCTCCTCGGTGCGCTCAAAAAGAAAAACCCGAGTTAAAAGGACCAGGAACCATTTTCTCTCGGAAGAAGTTAGGATGTTTTTTTTTTTTCCTGGGTGTATCGGGAAATAGGATGTTATTCCATGGCTTTTATCGACGGGAAAGAAGGCGCAATCGAATTACCATCGCAATTCGCGGCGACCATAACCGAGGAATGAGATGAAAATTTAATTGGGTTGAGGGGACAATTGCGCTCCGCGATTTTCCCTTTAATTGTCTCCGTGAATGCATGTGACGATATTGAACCTCGATCCTGGCTTTGATGTGGGAAGAATTCATGTTTCCTGGCCTAAGAAAAAAATTACCACCCGATATTAATTTTCCTTAGAATTTTACATAATATTCCCAGATGGAGGGAAAGGTCAAGTGATCGCTAGTAATTTCGAAAACCCTGAAAATCGCAGCTTGGGAAAATTCATTTCCGAAGATCTACAATGAAATACAAGTTTCACCGTGGAGTGGATTTCCCGTAATTTCTTTTTCGGGAGATTATCCTTCAAACTGAGTAAATTTGCCGGCAGTAAATACGGAGGAAAACATTTCGCGAAAACGGCAGAGAAGCTTTTCCGCTCGTCTGGTCGGTCTTGATGAAAAATAAACGGAGACGAATTTCCAATCGTCCTTCCCAGCAACGAGCCCTTCTGACGTCACGTCCGGTTTAATTAGAAGGAAGGATAATTTCAGATTACGTCGGAGTACCTTAAGGTCTCTTTTCATTGGGAGAAAAAAAAATAATAATTAGCGCGCTAATGATTCGAGCTACTTCGGAAGTCGGGCCCTTTGGCAACTTCATCATCCGCATTAAAAGGGAAGAAAAAATTCCAAGGAGCTCCTTAAATGGGTAACAGAAAATCAAAGGACTCCCTGGGAGTCTTCAACGTTCTCAAGGATTCCGTACGGAAAATAGGAGTTGAGGGATAGAGAGTAAAAAAAATTATTAAGCACCATTGAGGTGAAACTTCTTAGCGTCAGAATATAATTCAGGTTGTTATCGCTTGGACGAAGCACGATAGGGAACAAATGTACTGTAACATAATCTTATAATAATTAAAATAGGATATAAAAATTTGAAGAATCGATCGATATACAGAGATCATTTAAATTTATCAGGGAAACCGGCAGAATTTCGCACCAAGTACATGTACTGCACGCTAATCTGTTTAAGTCTCAGCGACGGCGTTTCTTTTCATGATGAATTCCATATGACGCGTTAAAGAAATTTCATTGAATAAAAATCGGTAGCAAAAAAAAAATTTCATTGAATAAAAATTGGTAGCAAAAAAAAAATTTCATTGAATAAAAATTGGTAGCAAAAAAAAATTTCATTGAATAAAAATTGGTAGGAAAAAAAAATTTCATTGAATAAAAATTGGTAGCAAAAAAGAAATTTCATTGAATAAAAATCGGTAGCAAAAATGAGACCCGAGGAAGGAGAAAAGCTCACCTGGTGACTCCTCCTGCTGCCTCTTAGACTGAGCCTTTGGCTCCACTCCCGTTTCGGGAAGTCGGGGCCAAATTTGTCCATGATGTCGAATCTGATCCCTCCGCGATGTCAGTCCTCTCATAAACCTATGCCAGCCTCCATCTCGTCTCCGGCTGGTCCATGGCCCATCTGGAACCAGAAGAGAGGAGAATTGGCGACCATCTCCCTTCCTCCCATTTTCTTTCGAGGCCTCTCGAGAAGCACCTCGAGATGCACCTCGAGATGCACCTCGAGATGCACCTCGAGATGCACCTCGAGATGCACCTCGCGGTCCTCGAGGAAGGCGCACCAGGTGCGCCCGATAGGAGAGAGTGCTCCGTTTAATTGATCCCATCGATCCGCAGGCCTCGTTAACGAGGCTGTAATCCATCCTGGAGGACTCCTCCGGGAAGTTACCATCAGTCGAGGGTCGAAGCGGTCGAGTGTTCGGTCGACGAGCTCCAGGAAACGAGCTTTCCTCGACGCTTCTCCACGGGTTCCCCCTTAAAGGTTCACCCCTCTCTGTCCGATATCCCAGATTAATCTATCTGCACCGAGAAAAAGAAATTCATCGAAAATTCATATTTCTTGATACAATACCAAGGAAATGTTCCGTTAATTCCAAGAATAATTATTTGACACCAACGATTTTTTTAAACAAATTATCGCAATTCCGAAGATTTCATGCATCCGATTTATTCGAGTTTGAGTCAGGTGATTATTCTTTGAATTAACGAAATGTTTCTTTAGTTCGATGAACATTTTTTCTCGGGCTATATCTCGACGATTTCAGAATAATTCAGAAGTATTGTTCTATTTTTGAAATCAAATTTATGAAATTTATAGAATTTTTTAACTCCTGAAATTCTTAAGATTCTTAGGATTCCTACAATTTTTTTTTAAGAATAGTTTAGTAAAAGTTGCTTAGTAAGCTTTTAATGGTTATGGTCTACTAAGGAAAATTAGTTGAAAGAGACTGAAGGAACCTAGGGACAGGGGTTGCTTATATCGCGGATATGTTGCTTCTGAAACGTCAATTATTCAGTAATCGAGGGAGATTGTAATGAGCCCAGGAGAGAAACTGACGGCGGGGGAAAGTTCGCAAAGTTCGGGCAGCAACGAGTCAGGATTTACGACATCCGTTACAGAAAAAACGGCGATTAACAATTAAAGTAATGGCCTGTCTACCCACCATCCTCGGTGCTTCTCGCGTCCCAGTTCCTCCCTTCAGGTAGGGAGCAAGAAACTTCTGTTTCCCATTCCTTTCGAATCGATCTTCCCCTGTGATGTCAGGGAAATATGGGAACGAGATTCCCAAGACAATGCTCGATGTCGAGAAAAACCGTAGGCGACACTAATTACGACTAAACTATTGATGCGATGGTAGGAAAATGTGAAAATAGTGCGGGATACCCGGAGAACAAAACGTACAAAAAAATCAGTAAAACGTGCAGATATTTTTCGTTGCACCTTAAAAAAGAAATACGCTTAAGAAAACCTACAATGCGAATTGAAAGTACGTAAAAAAAAAAAAGAAATTAATAAATCTCATTTCAAGTCGTGACGACAAATTTAGGAATTGCGTAGTGGAGAAAGAAAGTTTCTCTTTGATTAAAGAGATATTAAGAAAGACCTTCCGGACACTTTTTTCCGTGAAATAAGGCAGCGGTAACGAAACGGCCGAGCTAATTACTTAGGCCAAAAGTTAAGGTCGCCGTTATAAAGTTAAGGCGCATTTTAAGAGGGAATATTCGCCGATCCCGAGGTCGGCTGAAGTGCAATTGCCATTTTTCTTTTCTACCTTTCGACTCAATTTCGGGAGATGAGTAATTAAGCGAATTCCCTGGGGATCTCGCGGTGATTAATCATCGTATCTTTCCTTCTCGTTTCTTCTTCTTTTCTTCCTCTGGCACGAGTTAGCGGCTTTAACGGGCCGTTAATAATCAGCCAGCAGTATTTGTCATGCGGTGAGATCACAATTGCAAGCCGACATGAAAGTACGAGGTTACTCCGGAATTAAGGACGGGATTTTCATCCGAGCCCTTTCCTCCGATTAATTAATCAGGGGCATCTTTAGGACCCTCCCACCCAATCCATAAATCGCCAAATAAATCGCCAAAATCCGATCCACGACTAATTAAGAATTCCCAAAACTCTGAAACGCTTTCTCGTGATTCGAAAGAATTTTCATTGTTGAGGGTAAAAAATGTTTTTAAATTATTTTCAATGCTGAGAGACCTGTCGAATATTTTTCCCCATGCAAGGAAGATCTATTTGGATCAAACAATTCCCTGATAAAGCGTGTCGAATGAAAAGTGTCCCCAGGGGTATAAAAATCGTGTCGTGACTGCCAACGACCGCGCCTACGTATTAATTAAGTCTTTAAAAGGGGAGCGAAGAAATATATCAGAGGTCCCCTCCTTAACGGTAATTACGGCAATGTTGGTAGATCGTATACGCGAGTAATTACACGGGGCAAGGGAATTAAATTGTCCACCGGGAGAATTTATTCCAGCTGGAAATGGCGCGTGCCGTCGACTCCCTTAATTCTTCGGCTCGACGCGGAACGGTCTTGCAAGTGATGTACGCGCGTAAAGTGCAATTGCCCGAGGATGCGTGCACATGCAACGATTCGAAAATTATGCAGTTAAGAGAGACGGGGACCTGTCGAAAATCCAGTTAATTCCGTACAAACGTGAACGAGAGTTACTTGAATGAAAATTTCCACCGAAATTTACGAGCCTCCACTTAACAGGTGCATTTCTTCTGTGGAGTTTTTTTAAGAAATAAATCAATGCCGAATTTTTTCCGGGTAAGAAAATCAGGGGCCATTTTCGAGGGCCAAGTAAACGTCAACGGGACGTCGTCGACTTGGGAAAAAGTTGCCTAAATCAATTAGCCAGCGACCGGCGACGCGTTAACTAACTTCCCGGAGTCGTAACTTTTGCATAACCCCGTTACCAGCTGGCCCGCGGATGGAGTTGAAAAATTACAAGCAGTTTATCGGATTTGTGCTCGTCAACTTGGAAAACAGTATTACGGGTAACCCACTTCGAGTCATATGAGTCCCCACTTCCTACTTCCCATAAATCGGCGCATTTTTCGCAATAGCCCTTCATCAGCCGTTGATCAACCCTTTCCATCGAATCAGAAATAAGTGGAGAGTAATCTCGAAAATCACCCCCGCCCTGGCCTCGTTGCCCCTCTACGTCGTTAATATCAACAATTTTAATACACAAGGTTGCAGTAAAATTGCAAACTGGATCGATTCCCATTAATTAAAAACTTCCTAACAAGCTTATAATTTCATAGAACTGCATTATGATCTTGAGAAATTCCGCAGGAGGTTCAGCTTACATATTAAATTTTTTACCACACGTTATAATCTATTTAAAAATGATATTAGATTAGTGCCCCATGCCTAGGGGAAAAAAAATCCTTTCAAAATCCATCCAATCGACCCCCAAATTGTGCAAGGGGTAATTATTGCCTTTTTTAAAGATCCAGTTTTATTACGGATGCAACATGGATAAAAGTCATCAGGAGGTCTCTGGGAAGGAAGTGGAGCGACCTTGATTTATCTGAAACATCCGTCCTCGGGGGTGGATTCCCCTTTAACGCCGTTTACGGTGGTACTTTTATACGAGGGGGTGGAAATCGACTCGGAGTGAGTTACCATTCCCTAAATCGTCCGATCGGTGGAGGGGTACGTGTCGATACGTCGTCGTAACGTCCCCAGGTGCAAGAGGCACGATCCACGCAGTGCAGAGTGCGTTCGGTATAATGTCCGAGGGGGGCATAAATTACGGGAATAGTTACCGAATATCCCCGACGTGTGCCGCAGGCGTTAAAACGGTCGATCGATCGCCCCGGCCTGTGCAGCCGGCGTTATCGAGGAAATTAAAGTTAAATAGACACTCGGCCCAAGTTGCATACCCACTCGGGGGGTCACGGGCTTACTCTCGTTACCCGAGCCGCACGCGATAGCCTATGCGACCTGTGCACCTGCACAGGTGCACCCCCCATCTACATGCACCGCGTCCTCGGGCGGTAAGTAACTCCCGAGATGTGCGAACATATCGCACGGGTCGCAGGTGACGGGCATGTTTCTTTTATGGAGTTTGCTGTTAAAGTCATGTCTCGTCAGGTGATTCGTTTGCCGATTTAAAAAATAAAAAAAAATAATGAAAAAACATTGCGCAGCTGAATACGCGTCTTTGATCGGTTGATAAGTAATAATTAACTTTTATGGAGTTTGCTGTTAAAGTCATGTCTCGTCAGGTGATTCGTTTGCCGATTTAAAAAAAAAAGAAAAAATAATGAAAAAACATTGCGCAGCTGAATACGCGTCTTTGATCGGTTGATAAGTAATAACTAACTTTTATGGAGTTTGCTTCGTCAGGTGATTCGTTTGCCGATTTAAAAAAAAAAAGAAAAAAACATTGCGCAGCTGAATACGCGTCTTTGATCGGTTGATAAGTAATAACTAAAATCGGAAATGAAAACCAGGCTTCCCGTGAATATTTCACCGGGGTGGAGACGAACCTTCGATTAAACGTTGAATACCAAAAATAAACAGTTTATCCTATTAAATTATGATTAAGAAATTTTTTAAGCGAGGGCTGACCAGCAATGCACTCCTACTACTGATTTCCCGATCGGCGCGATCTTCTACGGTCTGACCAAAAATTCGCGTAACCTACTTTGGATTTTTTTATGTCGTTTTAAAGGAGGAGACTCGTCAAATCGCGCGACTTGATCGAAGGATCAAAGATCTCTCCCGTCCTTCATTTTTTCTCCCCTTTCTTGCGATATCCCTCGTGACGTCATTTTTTAATCATTGAACAGGAAGATTATTTCAGGAGGATCGGCCCGCTCTAAACACTCGGGATCGTCGAATAAACCCGACGTCTCTCAATCTCCTCTATTTGCGCAATATCCCAACGTTGTGGTTGGACAAGGTGCCGTAAACGGGCTCTATTTATACCGGGGCAAAATGCGTTTCGATTAAGAATCGATCCTACCGCGACGTGGCGCGTAATTATTGCGGAAAATTAACGCCGAGGTCCTAGCTAAGGAGGGGATAATGAAAAAGAAAGAAAAATAAAAGGCCAGAAGTCTCTTTTACGGGCCAGCGAGCAGCCTTGGCGTGTCCGATCGAGACTACTCCAAGTTTCGCCACGCGCGAGTTCCCCGAGTAACGATAAATCTGCGCAAACCGATCTGCACAGGTGGAACCAATCCGTGGATGCCGTAGAGCCCGATTTAGGGGCATAGAACACAGGTCGCTACGAATCATCGTTGCCTTAAAGAGTTGGCGGGACAAGTAACGATAAATCGTAGCAATAAATCCGCGCAGTTTTCCTCGGCGCTAAGACGCGCGAAACTCGATTTAACCGCGGATTGCAAATCGGCGCGATTTTCCGCCACGTATGTAGCAGCCTTAAACTCGAATCCGAAAGTTTCCTGCCGATTTGCCTCGACAGGAATTGCTCGAATCGCAATGACGGTTTAGACGGCGAGAACGATCCGCGGAGAAGGGCTCGAGGATTACGCGGCTCGGAATCGAAATCCGGGAAAATCTCTCGGCGCATCCTCTCGCCGGGAGTTTCGCCAAGCTGCAGGATCATTTCGCGAGTCGATAGCGCGAGCGGAACCGAGCTGATTGCGTCGTCGGGCGAGCGATTGAAAACTTATCGGCCGGCGTTTCTCCCGAATCAACGGAAGTGACCTAATCGAGCGTAGAGCTCCGCCTAAACTCGGCGCAGAGATGAACTCGTGATTAAATTGCTTTCTTCGTAGATATAGACGTAGGGACAGATCCGATATACCATGACTGATTAATTACGTGATAAATGAAGACTCAATGTACGAGGAATATCCATGGGAAATGAATTCCGAGAAATTATATTCAAGATGAGAAGGAATATTAGAGAAAGAGGAATAAGGAACAATTAACACTAGGTTTACGGGACCCGTCAATTTGACGGAAACTTCGAAAAGAAATACCGAAAAAATCGTAGCATTAATTTTAACCATTTTTGTATCGTAAATTAAATCATTTCATCCAAAGAATTTGTACACGCAATTATTTTTTCCTAAGCCTTCTAATTATTAAAATCTGTATGTAGTATATCTATCTCTACGAAACGATTAAATTTCTTTCTTCGTAGATATAGACGTAGGGACAGATCCGATATACCATGACTGATTAATTACGTGATAAATGAAGACTCAATGTACGAGGAATATCCATGAAAAATGAATTCCGAGAAATTATGTTGCAGATGAGAAGGAATAATAAGAGTTTCTTAATCGCGGAGATAATTTACGGATAAAATGTCGGGAAAATTATGGAGCCCCGGTGGCGTTTTATGGTGTTCTGGGGGACGCCAAAATGGAGCAAGTACATCTTGAAACGCGAAACACTGCCCTGGAGACAACAGTCCGCGACATTGTGCAAGATGGGGCTAAATGAACGCGGAATGAAGAGCGACAGTAAGTGGGTTGGAATAGAGAGGCACGAAGGGTGCGTTATGTACCCGTGCATGTAACGCGATGTAATGCAGATTTATCGGAGAAGCACGAGACAGGTACGCGACCACCGATCGGAAGAGGAATTATTATTTAACCATCCGTCCGGCATCGATCAGCCGATCGACTCGTTCGGTTCATCCTCGTCACTTGGATAGTAATTAGCAAGTGAATTACCGCATCGCTCAGGTGTGAATAGGCGCGAATGAAAAAAAGAAATACAGAGACGTCAAGCTCGTCGATATATCCGAGCCCTCGACTCGTCGAGCTGCAACGTGCTGGATAAACGATTTTCTTTCCCCCCCGAAGTAATCTCGTTACTGACCGGTAATGAGGAGTTAGTTACGAAATCCGGGCTAAAGACACCGACGAAGCCACTCATGTGGTCGCCCTTCAAGATCCTCCTGATTTCTTATATGATGCGAATTGGAATCGCTTTCTCTCATTTCCCGATGATATTTCGATATCCATCGGTAAAGGGAGAATTTTCTCAGAGAATCGATCCCTTGGAGGGTTACTTATCTAATAACGTCTTAATGATAAAATCGAAAAATTCACCTCTTATCGATAAATTGAATTTTGAGAAGATTTTTTCGAGCCCACCCAGCGTCCATTGAAAAATCTTAAAAATTTGCCTTATTTTCCTAAATTAGTTTAGTAGTATTATAAAGATTTTGACGTTATGTATATAGATGATGATAATGTATACAGACGTTATGTATATAGATGATGATTATGTATATAGATAATGATTCTTTCATATCACCTTAAGGCTCTCACCGGGCTAGAGGCAACGGTTCCCTCTGTTCTCCTGGCTCGCCGGTAGCGCGTAGTTTAGTAGAATAATTAAGATTTTGACGCTATATATGTAAAATAATTTTTTCATATCACCTTAAGGATCTTACCGGGCTAAAGGCGACGGTTCCCTCTGTTCTCCTGACTCGCCGGTAGCGCAGCGCGCGAGGCCGCATCGCGCTAAGCAGCGCGCGGAGCCGTCGCGTAGTTTAGTAGAATTGTTACCGTGAATGACCGAAATTGGAGAATGTCGACTTTCACCGGTGAATGTCAACAGATACCAAATACGTCAGTGAAAGATCGAAAATTTCACTACATTGTTGTACATTATTACCCTCTCCAGTGTGTGTCGACAATCACACACCGGTGAATGTCAACATTTACTATGTGAATGTTGACATTCACCGGTGAAAGTCGACCTTCTCCAGATTTCGGTGTTTCACCGTAACAGAATAATTAAGATTTTGACGTTATGTATGTAAAATGATTTTTTCATATCACCTTAAGGATCTTACCGGGCTAAAGGCGACGGTTCCCTCTGTTCTCCTGGCTCGCCGGTAGCGCAGCGCGCGAGGCCGCATCGCGCTAAGCAGCGCGCGGAACCGTCGCGAGCCGGATCGTCGACCTCCCTGCGTTCCGCATTATCGCACCTCCATTGGCCCGTGGGTCCCTCTTTCCTTGGATCGATTATTCCGCCGATTGTGCCGATCGGCCCGACCCCAGGCCCGAAGGTCCCCGATCGATCGGGAATGCACCGGCCGGAACGGCCGCGTTTCTAACGCGCCTATCGCCACTGATAAGCCAATCCACCGACGCGTCGGATCATCTCGAAATTCCTAATTCTCAGTTAGAATCTTCACTTCTCTCTCCTTCCCAGGTGAGACCGGAAACGTTCGTGGAAACTTGCCTATCATGAAAATATTTCTCCGTACTTTTCTGGATTTTTCAGGAATTTTTTTTTGAAATCAAACTTCGACTTTCAGGTTGAATTTCGAAGGTCGAACTTTTAAGTTAAATCGAACGAAAAGTGTCGAAAGTTTGTACGAGGGAGATAATTTTAGAAGAGGAATTCCGAAAGGAGGGAAGTTTTCTAAAATAGACTCCATACTTTGGAGGTTAGGGGCGTCAATTTCAGGACGAATATGTCTCGGTTCCTTGGTCGTAATTCAATGAACTCGGAATGAACGTCCCTTGAAAATCGCTTTATCCGCCCATGGAATCCCGCCCTTAGGGCCCGAATAATTGCGTAATTTATTATTCCGCATTGATAAAACGGACGGACTCGCCTAAACGTTACATCGCGTGCCGGGGCGTAGAATTATTACGATTCCGCGGATTAATGACTCGATTAGCCGAGACGAAGCCAATTTTATGCAAATGCGATTATCCGCGATCGAACGTCCTCGCGCACGTTGCGAAATCGATATTCCTTCGGCGCGAGTGCGCTCGATTTGTTTTCTTTAACGCTTGTCGTTAATATTTATAGGATTCCGGGAATCGAATGGCTTCTTTCCCTCCTTTCGCCCCTCTCGATTCCTGGACCTGCGACGTCTAGCGCGGGAAATTCAAACGCGCCCTTTGGAGGCTTTCGAAGAAGTACCGATATAACTCGCGAATTCTCGGCTCTTAGCTTTCACGGGGGAGCCGTCTCTCGTCGCTTACTATTTTCGACGGTTTTCGTTCTCTATTTCGGTCCCGACGGGTGTCGTGTGATATTTTTTTCTTTTTTTTTCCCTGACTTTTTCCTCGCGAGCTCGACTTTCGGGTCTTAGGAGAGACGCGGTCGGCCCTGAGAGATCCGCCTCGTGGCGGATAGGAGCGACGTGGAGAACGGCACGGACGTCGACGCGCCTCGCTCGGATGCCGGGCGGCAACTGACGCCGACTGCCGCGACCGAGACCGCCGCACCGAAGGCCGCTGCGGGGCGCCGCGCGCCGCATGCGGCGCGACCGCTCGCAAGGCCTACCACGTCATCTCAAGGGGCTATTCACTCGGAAATCAGTGAAAATGACTTCCTTCTTTTAGAACCGATTGCCTTTCATTTCATACCATGAACAATGTGATTGGTATACAAGTGACGTTCGGCTTTAAAATCTCGACAGCCTTTACAAGAAAATCCACTAAAAACTGGTAATCATCTCTTATCTAAATTTAATTACATGTACTGTACAAACCCGAATACAGGAACTAGGAGGAATATACTCCTTTTCCAAGTACACGAAATGAGAAATTATCGACCGCTTTGAATTCTGGTAAATGATTCCATGCCGGGAATTTCTTTCTCGGTCAGCCGGTTAATTTCGGGGAGCATTTGGATATTAAATATTTTTGGGCCAATGGCACAGGGGGCACGGAATTTCCATCGGGAGATTTGACCCGACATTATTGCATTATAATCTGGATATTACTCTCGACAATAATCCGACGTGCTCGAGGAGGAGGGTCTGAAGGACCCTTCGATCGATCGGCGGAAATTCCGGATCCCTCGAGAGATATCGATCCTCGAACACCTTGTATAGGTGCAATCGAAGTTTTTGGTCAAGCACCGAGTTAGGTACAGGGCACCTAGGGTTGTTACCAGGGCTTATATGTGCCCAAGCTAAATATAGTGTTTCCACCTAGGCTAAAGAAGTCCGCTTTACATGATCGTATTAACCTAGTTCTTATCGATTCGCCACCGGGGTTTCGTCCCCAGACTCGATGAGCGCAATATCTTTGACGAAAAAAGGGTCCCCTGGATTTTCTTATTTTCCAAAATCCCACTTGCCCCGATTTTTATACTTACCGACGAGATCGAATTAACGCGTCGTCCTGGTAACTCGGATTAAACCAGTTCTTGAATTAAAGGAGATTTAAACTTTGGACGGAAACGGACAGGTTAATTCCGGTGTCATGCCCGGAAAGTTTCGAGAGGGGAAAATGCGCCCTGATAACGGATCGACTGAAAAAATTAAACTTTAATTTCTAAATGGACCTCCGGCATCTTCCGTGACCTGGTTTAATATCACCGAACCGATCTCTCCGTTTTTGACAGCGTGAATGTTCATTGTATTTTTTTTTTCTTTTAGGGATTGTCCAAATGCAGTGTTGGATTTTTCGAAAATTTCACGAAGGGATTTATTCCCCACGTGTACTTCAAATCATCAAATTGTGACGTATCCAATGCTTCGATCCATCACTTAGGATTGACGTTTGTAGCTTGATTGGACCGAGTGTTAGCTTATGACATTTCGATCCGAAATTCGGCTCGAAATTTCCACACTGATCGCAAACGAGATCGAGTATCTCTCGAAACGATGATTCGAATCCCTTGATTCAATTTTAATTATTAATTAAAATGTATATATGGCGAGACAACATTCTGGAGAGGAGTCGAAGAGTCGCAAGGGTTTGAGAGATTGAATAAGAGGTGTCATTTTTGTCACTTGCGCGTAATTTTTAATACCAAATTGCTCGTAAGGTCGTACCGTGTCGTGTCAATGGACTCGTAGATCATTTTATTAATGGTAATAGTTCAAATCGTTACGGATTCGTCCCACTTCTCTGCATGGCCATTCGTGGTAGAAATACTTGGACCAAGGGGACCGGAAGTCGAGCCCGATGGAATTTCTGGAAATCAATCGCAATGATCGAATTTAGACCCGACATTTCCTGTGCGGCCAATAGAGATCGATTATCATTCTTCCGGCATCGAGGTTTCAAAAGGAAATTCCGGGAAGTCGGTAAAATTTTACGTCCAGTCCTTTTATCGGGGACGTAAAGCTTTATAAAGCATACAGCAAAGATAACAAAATCTATAAAGAAAGCTCTGAAACGGAAAATCGACCATGAACTATGGTCTCCATAAATTGGTCATTTATTTCCACTACTTGGAGAATGTTTTCGATCGATCATTATCTATTGGGGTGTCCGTTATCAGTGGCTTCTACGAGTAAGTAAGACTGCCTGATATCCTGGCTTCGACTTGGATTTCCTAGGGGAATCCATACCTTACCACATCATGGGGATTTCAAACTTGGCGACCACCTCCTTCCCCCTGGAATTGCAACTCCACCAAAGCAAGAAGTTACGAAAAACTTGTATGAGATCCTGAGCCTTAAAAACTTCAATAAAACGGTTTTTACGAGGCCTGCCACCGTAAAAATATCGAGAGCCCCTTGGACAGAAATTCTTGAGATTCTGGAGGAAGTTCCCCACCTGAAACGAAAACTTGAAACCGCAGGGAATTCTGTCATTTTGCCCAAAGGTACTTCAATGCAGTCTTCGGTGATTTTGCTGCAATCCTTCGCGACAACTGTGCCCATAATTATGAAAGTGGTCTAAGTCAAAATTGAAAAAAAAATGAGTATCAGTTATTTCACGCCACATTATTTCAAACTAAATTAATTCAATGTAATTTCGAAACAAAAAATATATGACTTAGACCACTTTCATAATTATAGGCACAACTAGTAATTGCTCCTCGACGCGTTGCAATGATTTCCATTTATCCCGTTTTTCTCTAAAAATAAAATCCCTGCAATTCCGCGAATCAAGAACTACTCTCAAATGGACCTTATGCTTAACTTCCATGAGATGGAATTTGACATGCGTATCCTTGCGTAATTTTCTACCACATCTCTGTCGCAATTACGATTTTCCTATCATTGTTAGTCTTCCTAAAAATTCACGCACCGCGTAACCTGCACGATACGAAAATCCGCTTTCCGCGAGTCAACGGCTAATTTGCCAATTTGCATAGGATGCAACTTTGCACCTCCTTAAAAATGCACGCATCATGCACCGGCGCGCTATCAAAAAGCCTTCGTGATTCCGCGAGTGTGAAATAAAATTTGCATCGGATGCAATTTCGCACCTTCGTCGGCTGAAGAGTTCGCGGATGATACACCGCGGCGAAATCGAAAAGCCTTGATAATTCCGCGACCGAAGTGGGAGTTTCAAGTGAAACTTGGATCGGACGCAATGTTGCAGCTGCACTTTTTTGAAAATTCGGGCGATATGAAAAAATCCTCCGAGATTCGCGTCAAAGGCAACCCTTCGTCGACTGAAGAGTTCGCGGATGATACACCGCGGCGAAATCGAAAAGCCTTGATAATTCCGCGACCGAAGTGGGAGTTTCAAGTGAAACTTGGATCGGACGCAATGTTGCAGCTGCACTTTCTTGAAAATTCGCGCGATATGAAAAAATCCTCCGAGATTCGCGTCGAAGGCAAACCTCGACCCGACCTTACGCTCTCCTTCCGCCGAATGCAACGTCACACGTGCCCCTCCTTAAAAAATTGGCGTATCCATCGGCGCGATAACAAAAAGCCTCCGTGATTCCGCAAGCGATTCCGGGCATGCGCGGTGCGGCGCAGTGCGCGCCGCGACGCGGCGCAGGCGCCCGGCGTCCGCGAGGCGTCCGCGCATCGAAGCGTCGTCGAGGAGGCCGTGTTTTTCGGAAATCCAGGGAGACTCGGGGTGCCCGCTCGAATCGGGATTTCGGAGCTGGTGTTCGGCAACCTGGTGCGACCTCCTCCGATCGGTGAGTGGGCCCGGGAGTTCGTGGTCGACGTCGAGGTCGTCGCGACGGAGCTCGCTACTTCGCCGTTGGGCGGTGTCAGGTTAGGTTCGGCTCGGATGATAGCGGCTCCCGACCACGGGCAATTGCGAACGGGGGGAGGTGGGGAATGTTTCTCTTGTGGAGTGCAGCGAGGTGTGTCATTTTCGTTGTCTCGGCTTCCTCTGCGGTCAATTAATGTGGTTTTGGATGGATTTGTGTGGAACCGCGGTTTGGATGCAGTTAAAAATGTATGGTTAATGACAGCGGTGTTGGATTAGGTTCAAACCAGGTGACCACGAAGTCTGACCACGCATAATTGTGAATAGAAAATATGGGGAATGTTTTCTCTTGTGGTGTTGGATTAGGTTCAAACCAGGTGACCACGAAGACTGACCACGCATAATTGTGAACAGAAAATATGGGGAATGTTTCTCTTGTGGAGTGCAGCGAGGTGTGTCATTTTCGTTGTCTCGGCTTCCTCTGCGGTCAATTAATGTGGTTTAGGATGGATTTGTGTGGAACCGTGGTTTGGATGCATTTAAAAATGCATGGTTAACGATAGCGGTGTTGGATTAGGTTCAAACCAGGTGACCACGAAGTCTGACCACGCATAATTGTGAACAAAAAATATGGGGAATATTTTCTCTTGTGGTGTGCAGCGAGGTGTGTCATTTTCCTTGTCTCGGCTTTCTCTGCGGTCAATTAATGTGGTTTTGGATGGATTTGTGTTGAACCGCGGTTTGGATGCAGTTAAAAATGTATGGTTAATGACAGAGGTGTGTCACCTGTGTGGTTTCGCTTACGTTGTGTCATATTTTTTTTCTGGTGGGCCCCTTTAAAATTGTGATTCCAGTATTAACAATTTATTAGAGTCAGAATCCAACGCCAGGGGAATCGCAGGTGACAACTGACTAATGAATAATGAATAATTTACATCGTAATTAATTACCCCCCGTGACCGCGCAATTTTCTTTGTGCAATAGACAGTTTGCCCAGCACCTCACAGACGCCATAAAAGCGGGGAACGAATTGTGTTGCTTTGACATTTTTAATTAGACTTCATCCACCTCTGATTACGAGCTTCGTTTTAAAGAGCGCCATTTACGGGCATTTGCGATAATTAGCCACGCAGAGTGGAAACAAGGTGGAAAATCGGAAAAATACGTACCTAATCCCCCATTTACTGAAATAATTACTCGGAGTGGTAGAATGTTAACTATTGGGATAATTGCCAAGCCGAGATTCCGTCCACTCAATTTCTCTCGCAATTAAATTCACTTAAGGCGGATCGGAAGACCGCTCGAATTAAATATGAATGATTTCCCGGAAACGGTTGTCGGCCTCGCTTTTCCTGCAGGTGATTCGCATTAGTCACCTTATATAATTGCGACGAATAATTGATCTTCCGATCTTAACGAGGACTCGCACCGTCCATTCGTTTCCGCTTTAATGAATCCCGATGGCCACTCGATTGTGCGGTAATTAAGCCGAATTTCGGTGGATTAATTTCGGGATTTCTGGTGCATTTTCGATTTACCTGATGCACGCCAATTAACGCGTTAGGTGTTTACAGCTTTCGTGTGTTTATAAAATGTCGGGCCAAGTATGGACATGCGTCAGGAAAGATTATCTAATCGCTAAGTGACAACATATTGGCCCATGTCGTTGGTAATGACAAGTGTAAAAAAGGCCATCGCGTGTTCCTCGACCATGAAACACCAACAAAGTCGTTCAAGTGCAGAAATGATTATTTTGTACTATAAAGGTGTCTTTAAAAAAATTCGACTGGCAATTAGATAGTAATTAAATATGTGGTGGTAATAAAATAATAATGCTGGCGTTGAAATAAAATCCAGAATCGCGTTGAATTAAACAGGAGGAAAATGTTGAAAATGCACTTAGCTCTGTGATATGACTTCGGTAATTGTTTCTTTTTTTAAGAGACAACGTAGGATAGAAATAGTGACTTTTTGCAGAAAATCGGTTCTAAGGAATCATCCTGGCGAATTTAACGAGCTGCGTTTCCACGATGATGGATGACGACGAGCAGGAGGAACTCCGATGTACCGGAAGCGACGTGGAAATCGAAGAATATACAGATACCGAGGAATCGCCATATGCCGCTTATCAATCGACTGATAAGCTCTTCGACATGGATCAGCCAGGATGGCAGAAATTCTCCTTCCTGACCACTTTAATTACCGTCATTATCTCTGTGACAACTCTGATCATCTGTTTCCCTCTGTATCTGGAAAGCGTTAACACGGTTTCCAACGCTTACACCGGTACGCCATTGTTAAAAGCATGCATAAAACAAACATAGGAAGACTGCAAATTTTAAGTTTTGCATGTACGCACATATTTTCAAGGAAATTTATAATTTTCTTATTCTGCGAAATTATGCTGAAAAATTTGAGGCAATTATCTTTTTCTATACAGACATTTTTTTCCTCAGGGTAGTCATTTTGAAATTAATTGTTTAAAATATATAGGTCTGATGTTCATCGCGCTGTCATCGACGTGTGCTTTGGGGTTGGTGTGTTTTGTTGGCGATAGAGTGTCACCGACTCCACCTATGGTCCCGAGTAGTATGCGAGCGAAAGTACCACGTTGCAGTTTGATAAAATTGGGGATCATCTACGCCACTTCCGGGATTTTTGTGACCTTATCACTGGACCAGAACAGAGTGCTCTGCCATCTACAAGACCCCATCAAAGGCATCACCCTGGTCTTCTCGCTGGTCTACTACTTCTTCTTCTGTCGAAAAAGTGAGATCAATTTACTAAACGATATATCGAAGCAAACTAGTTTCAACCAAAATACTTTCTGAAATAACCGAAAACACAGTCGATCGGTCAATTTCGTTCAATGAACCGAATTTCTTTTTTATTTTTTTTTATTTTTTTTTATTTTTTTTTTATCCGCGTGTAGAATGCTTCACGGTTGAAACAGGAGAACACCCACGATTAATTGCATCTTTTAACAGTTCTGACGTTTTTTGATGCAGTGATGAGCCTGCAACGCATCTTCTCGAGCACGACCATAATCGTGGGTCTGTTTATCAGCGTCGATTATGGCCTTTGCGACGAATTTAGATGTCGTGGAAGAGAAGTCTCAGGACACGCAGCATCCCTTATGGGATCCTGGGGTATCAGAGCAGTCTGGACCTTCGTTTATGTCGGAGCTTTGGCGGCTTTTGCGATGTTTTTCACCGTCCTAGAACGTCACTACACCACAGGGGTATGGATTACTTCACTTCCTGTTAGGGTTATGCCCTCTTGGCATTACAACATGGAATTATCTCGATTTAATTGCATCGCCATGCAACGGAGAATAAACCGATAACCCTTTCCAGCAGCCGAACGTGTGTCAACTTTTGACGACACAGAACAACTCCTTCTTGTACACGGTGTCGAGACTCGTGTCATCTCGCGACATCAGACGAAGAGGCTCCGAGGAAGAAGGAGGCAGATTGCTTCATGTCACAGATCCCGATCCAACGATAAAGCCGAAGAATTTCCCAAAACCGCCGATTTTGAAAACTCTGCTCTACGTCCACGCGATCGCCTTCGTCGTCGTCCTGGCATTCAGCTGGCTCGACACATTGCCAGGAATCGGCAGGGTAAAAACAGAAAAGTCGACATAATTCTTGGATTTCCTCGTCGATTACGATGATTCAGGGCTCAAATGAAAGGGAAAAAGTCAGCGATCTCAGAAATTCAGATTACAAACGGTCTGGCACCTTGCTGTAGGAACTGTGCTTGTTTGAAAAAAATTAAACCTGCATTGTGGCTATGAGTGTAGTAAAGAGACGCGGCACTCGGTTGAATTCAATGGACTTGCTCGAGACGCTGGCACGGTCCTTGACAAGTCCCCTTGTTTTTGCAGTAGTTCTTAAATTCAATACTGGGAATACTTTCAATTACGTGGTGATTTCTGCAAAATGTTCCTCCACTTCGATTAGAGAATACTGTTCCTTGTTTTTCAGGGTCTTTCTCCGGCCGATTTGTACCGAACGGTGGAACATGGCCTTCTGTGCCATTTTAGAGGGAGTAGTTCTTGTTCGAGTATCGCAAGCCATGGATGGACGTTTCTTCTCGCCTACGTAGTTTTTTCGATATCAGCCTTGAGTTTCTTGGTGATGTCTGAGAGTGCGGTTTTCACGGTCGCAGCTACTACGGTTTCTCTGCCCTTGTCCGGAATTTGGTGGAGCATCTACAGGCTGGACCCTGGAACGAGTGGAGGTGATTAGGATAATTTCCATTACGTGGATAGCGGAATAAAAATTAAAAGAAAAAGTTTCACGTTCGTGGCAGCCATTTATGTGAATTTAACTTGATATTTCGATAATTTAGGCACGGTTTCATGGTCACCTGGAGTCACGGGAGAACTGATATGCGCATTGCTCGGTTTACCTGTGGTCCTCCTAGGCCTAGGGCTGCTGATAAGATCTCACTTTCGAGACAACCTATTGTGTTGTCAAGACATACAACCCCCCGACATCCACCCAGAGCCTTGTCACAAATGAACCGCCGAATCGGGAATCCCTGAAATTGTCTTGTGACAATTACTCCACACAACGAATGAGGAAAGCTGGAATGATAAGAAAGAAATCAGTGCTGGGCTCAAAAGGGTACGTACAATTAAGGTGAAGTACGGGTGGTAAGTTGTTAAAAAAAGAAAAGGGAGGAACAGAGAGAGAGATGCTTGAAAAATGTTTCCTATAAATTACCAGACAGGACGTCCATCAAGTCACGTTATTGCCAATTTATATTTTATTTTGATAACGAGATGATATTTCATATTTTCGATGACCGTTGAGTAGCTACTTCGATAGCGGGTCAGGGCTCGGTGTACTTCAATGTATAGCAAGAAGTATCAACATTTTTTCGAAAATCATTTCGAAGAGCGATTGCGAGGAACTCGCGATTAAGTCGAGGTAGGTTTGTCGTACTTACTGTAATTATAAGGTCTAAGGGTATTTATTGTTGCGGTCCTGAGAGGACCTTTCGCACTAAGTTACGTGTTTCTGAACGTATATTCTAACGTGTCCTCCAAAGAAATTAGTGTAATCGTATGTGTAACTCTGTGCGAAGTACTGTTAGCGCATGAACTATTTTAAAAGGGTTAACGTCGTAATCGGTAATGAGTGGAGTAACGAGACGCAACCGCGTCTCTTGACTTGTACGCACAGAAAAAATATTTGGTTCGATGATTTAATTCAACCAAGATCTTTTAATTAGTCGAAAGAAACGAGTTTGGTCGAGTGAACTGAAATTCGATTCCCTCCACCGAAACGTTTTCTGAAATTAACCAAACGAAGTCAATCGGACGAATTTGACAAGTGAATCAAATGTTTTTTCTGCGTGCAGGATTACTTTCTTGCTCGGAATTCCCGAGAGTATACAACGAGGCTTTACCTTATCGTCGCAAGTTTTTTTCCTCGAAGTTTGGTTGAATTGTCATAATTTAATTTTCACTTTGGGAGGCGCAACTAACACCGAAGAATTAGACATTTCTTTTCTGTAATCGGTCTCCATGTCTTTTTGTCAGCTCGCGTAATATTAAAGTTAATCTCCTTGCCCGCAAAAAATTGTGTTAAAAATAAATGGGAGCGACGAAACGAAATTTGGGGTCCGATGACGGAAGAGAACTGATTACGACTCTTATCTGCCGGGAATTTCACTATTACCGCGTCTAAGTAGTTTTTGTACCCATTTTATTCCTTACCTACGAAGTACTCGTAGCTTGAGAACTCTTTTCTTCCTTACTTTCGGCGTCGAAAGTCCAGTTGGACTTTTGCAAGAGCAACTCCAAGTCGAGATTAGAGAGCTGTAAGATATTTAAAGGTTTTGCTAATTTCTAGGTGGCCTTCCTTATTTTTGAAGGTTCTCGCACGCTTATTTCGAGCACGTAGGTCGAGCGTAACTAAGCAACTATTTAGTCGTGTAAGTGTACCTTAAGCAACTAAGCAAAGAGTTATTACATGTTGGATCGTGTCGATGAGATTCTATTGCAAGCCATACGTCCACATTTTTTACGAGGAGTAACGAGAGTAACGATAAAGTTGAATCCCAAGAGCAACAATAACGTGATAATAAGGCGGGACGATCGTAAATAGTGATCTTTTTATTTATCACTAGATGCAGGAATATAAAAGGACGTGATATAAATGCTTTGTACAGTATTATCCGATGTCAATGAACTTGACGAGGACGATTACCGTGTTAGATCGAATTATTAAAATCGATCTGTTAAACAATGCCGAACAAACGAGGCGCGATAATGGGAAATCGATATTTTGGGATCGAATGTTTTCAAGCTAAATCTTCCGATGTCGACTCATAATCGAGTCGATCTGTCGTTATACAATGGCAAAGTGTCAAAACTAGTCTATGCATTTCTACCGAAAAGCACGTCGCATTGTTCCTTTTCTTTGTTTTTTTTCTTTTCATTGATACACATCGTAAGGACGAAGTATGATCAAAATCTTTCGGGAGCTCCTCGCAATGTTTAGACGCGTTTACAGCGCTTAAATTATTTCAATCTACAAAGTTCGATTCGTACAGACATTCGTAGAAGTTCTAACGTTAAGTCATTGTCTTTGAAGTGTTTCTTCGCGATTGTTACGTCAAATAAAAATATATACGCGTGTATAGACAGTTTTGCGAGTCTCCTGTCGTGCCAATTGTCATAATATAAATGATTAATGCGAGCGAAACGTGCTATCCATTTCGGTCAGAAATAAATAAACAATTCTGTTCACGGAATCGATTGGGCACATTTCACTCGAGGTAAATCAACGTAATGGCGTAAGCAATTAGCGGTATAAAGACCTTCGCAAATACCTTGCGTAACAGTAACCGAAATTACAACAATAAAAACTGACAAATCGCGTTGCAGAAAATTCAGCATGGCGTCTTGGCTGTTAAAAATCTGGAAATCCAGGATGCACATAATAAAAGCAGGATATTAAATAATTGCGCACACTTTTTTCCCGCTTTCAGTATACGTGTACTTATTACTTTACACTTTGCTTGTATTCGAAAGTGTTTGAAATATGAAATTATTTAACAGTCTGTTTGGCGATTTATTGGTTAATTTTTTATCCTCATGTTTATTGTTAGGCGAAGTATCTGAAAAGGTCTTAATTACCAAGCTGTACCGTGTGTCTTCCCGCCAAGATGGCGACGCAAAAGTAGGTTTCCAATTAGACACCCTTTTACAAACACAGTGTCAGTATTTACGATTAAACAGTGCTTTCTCCCGAATTTTGCGAACGCGTCGTGACGTTCAAACTCGAAATCGAAACGCAGAAATGGCTCCGACTAATTCGACCTCGTCGGCTTCGTACTTGCCAATTAACAACTCGAGACGTCAATTGTGCCCATAATTATGAAAGTGGTCTAAGTCAAAATTAAAAAAAAATAATGAGTTTATCAGTTATTTCACGCCATATTATTTCAAACGAAATTAATTCAATGTAATTTCGAAACAAAAAATATATGACAGACCACTTTCATAATTATGGGAACAATTGTCAATTGACGGTACTGGTCTTTAACGTATTTCTCGAATTAGTCATTGATTTGCCTGTCGTGTAAAATATAGTTGCGCCGGACTAGCGTATATTACATTCGCCATTTTATGGACTTATGCGTGTGCTCAATGCGATATACATATATATATTATTATTATAACGTAACGTTGTACCGAATTGTATATGTATTAATATATACTTGTATAAAAAGATCTTGAAAAGTGTTGCTCCAAATTTCAGGCTTAACGTTTATTAGCTTCGACCGATATATTTTCTTGATGAAAATTTTTCCTAATTCCCGAAAATGAATGTCGCTATTGTTGCACTTTAATCGCGCCTAATCGCGCTGTTTTATGTTCGCTGCCTATCCTTTCGGATAGTTTTTTCCCTTCGTGGAGGTATTCGTCGTAGCTGATAGTCGCGAGCCAAGTGAAGTTGAATTTTTCAGCGATTCGCTGACTGAAGTTCGAAGCGAAAACTCCGAAAACCACTTCCGGCTTGACTTCTTCGAGCGTTGTGTTTTCTCCAATTTCAGTTCTCGTTACTTTTCCCTCCGCTAAACATTTAACGAATTTTATAGTGGCCTCGACGAGTTCTTGCCCGATTCCGCAACCGCGATATTCGGAATCTGTTCCCATATAGAATATTTCTAAGATGGCCGAGACGTCGTATTTTTCGAAAAGATCCACTTTCGACTCGATCTGGAAACGAGATTAATTAATTTTCCATACGTTAATGGAGTAGTAACAAATCGTGATAAATAGTTACGTTGTTAATGAAGTTTATGAGGCCCAGACAAGAAGCGTGTTTAATGTTCTCCTGGATAAAGAGAGAAAAGGGATCCTCTTCTTCGGAGTTTAAGGGAACCTGAAAAGACTAAAATTACAAGCTGCCTCAAATAATTTTCCCGGTTATTAATTTATCATTTCATAATAATTAATGGCCTTAACGATGATTTTCTTGAAAAGCGACTCGAAGCGCAAGTAATGAAATTTTTTCCGAAGTAGCGAAAAAATGACAAACACTTGCGTGCAACTTGTTGAATGCAACAGCGACAACTTGTTGCTTTTCCAAGTGGACTGCAACAATGCTGCAGCTGTCTTTGATGACCTCTTTGAAGAGAGGAATCATCTCTTCCGGTGCTCCAAATTCTTCAAACATCCCAACACCTATAGCTATGCATTCTTGAGTCATCGATTGTTGCTGAATCGCAATAGCAAGTTCAACATCCTCACTTTTAATGGGTCTGAATTCAATGGTCCCCTTAGAAGTGGTTCTTCGATATGGGAACATTCTCCAGGTGATGTGAAAATTATTTTAGCATTAATCAGTCGTAAATATTAAGGTATTATTACAAGTAGAGTTTTACGTGGATGATATATTGTTCATGTACTGCTTCAAAAATTTCGCACGAAGTGTACAGAATATTGGGACGATAATGGTATTGTCTTAAAATAAAAAATAAAAAATGGAGCCACTCGCCACTTATTGTGCACAGCCACGATGTCGAGGAGTACTTCTGCTTGGAGAACACTGGAATGAACCCAGCAATTATGCACGTACTCGGTAACAACGATGTAACTCTAGAAGCTAATCAGGCACGACCTACGCTCAATTGATCTCACTAAAGTAATGTTGTTTCTTGCAGAATTGCACAGTAAATTCCTCGACGGAGTTATATAGTTCAATGACACTTCCACAATTTTGCGATTTCATATCCGGAAAAAATAAAAAATGTAATTGCACCAAAGAAATATTTTGTAAAATCGAAGAATAATTACATGACTCAAATAAACTGGAATAAATAGGATGCAACGTTTCTTCGGAATTGCGACAATTTATTTCAGCTTGCTTGGGGGAAATAATTATTCTTTGAATTACAAAATATATTTCTTTGGTAAGAAATATCCCATTTTTTTTTTCTCAGTGCATCGCGTTACAATTCGTTCGCAATTCTCGATACAGTCGTGCACTTATGTTAGACCTAGTTACGCAACGCCGAGGAACATGAGACTGAACTTGATCAGGCGAATTAATCGGGAAACGCTGGTCTTGGCAATGCACTTATCTGTTTGTACATACAACGTTATCGGAGCAGTGTTTCAAGTATTATCACCCGATGCACGGTTAAGAAGTCTAAACTCTCCGCTCTAATCAGCCGAAAAACATTTGAGTGATTACAATGAAATACGAGTTTCATCTCAGTTATCTCACTCGCTTAAATTGTACGTGCACATATTAGCCGAAATTCAATTGAATAAGAAGTGAAGTCGCATGTCGAGGGTGTAAACATGTCTCTTATCACGAATCGCCTTTCGAGTGAAAAGCACCTACTTTTACTATGCCATCAGCGTGTCTTTTATGCGACATTGAGTAATACGCGTACCCAGGTACTCTTTTAATTTGTACAAGTGTACATTTGTAGCCAAGTTTTAACGAGGTCGTTTGAATGCAGAATTCTCTCCATTTACGAGGGTATGTGTTGAAGTGCGCTCCGCTTGGGACAGGAAAGAAGTTTAAATGTTTTCTTTTTCTTTTGTTTAGAAAAGGATTTTATTTTTGAGCGAGTAACTAGGAGCGCTTCGTGTACCCACTTCTACGAAAGCAATGAAATTCTGTTAATAGAATTGTCGGTTCTATACGCGGAATAAAAGGAAAAACATTTTTTGATGTACACGTCGACTCTTTGCGATGACAATTTCGCGGAAGAAAAGCGTCGTTATGAACGTTAAATATACATAATTAATTCGTAACAATATATTAGACATTAAAAACGTTCACGTACAAGTCTCTGAAACCTTTTGCGAATTTTGCCATCGCTAGAATAATTGTTTCAACGGATAAAAAAAAATATATGGTATCTCGATCAGGTTATAACCTCTTCGCGACGAGTAAACTCGACTTTGGATACTCCTTGCCCAATTTTTCACTGAATTTAACATTTTCAAATTCGAACTCTTCGAAACTGACATCGGCGAGGGTGTCGAAACCGAGTTTGGCAGCGATTTTCTGCGAGTGAAACGACGTCATTGTCGCGGAAATTAAAATGGGAATGGCTGCTTCGTTATTAATGCTCTCATCCTTATCAATTTCCACCGGTGTCTTCACCTTCTTTCCTCTTCTTAGTTCCTTGCCGATTTCTACCGACGCGGCCACAACCAGCTCGCCGATTCTTCGTCTTTGATGACTTCTCGCAGTACTGAGAACGGCGACTTCCATTATACAACCCACGTTATAATGTTTAAACATATTAACTCTGCCGTCCACGTCGATCATAAATTCCACCAACGCTTTCGACGACTTCCCTCTGCAGTTCTCGGCAAAAACCTGGAAACCGCTTTTTTCCCCATTGGTCACGGGTAACTAAAATGAAATAAAAATGTCCGTCAGACGTTCAGTTGTCCCAAAAATACGCTCAACGCGAGACTATTAACTATCTTATTCAAAAGCTTGCAACAGAAGATAAGCTTGTAATACGTAGAATCTTAAGTTCACTCGCGTAGAAGATGATGCCGTCAGTCGGAATGTTTAGAGCCAGTCGTAAAAAGAGTAATTTGACATTGAAATCGCGAGGTGAGGAGTACCTGCAGTTTGTTGAAGGCCACGCCTACGACGCTCTTGGTTGCTACGTCGATTGCAACGACACTGACGCCGTCTTTTGCAGCGTCCAGACAAAGTTTTTCCATGTCTTTCATCCCATCAGGGTCTGACAACATATTGACAGCTTGACAGACTGCTTCGCCTGTCAAGAAACTCTGTCGAAGGACGTCGAGAGCTCCCTCGAGGGTCTCCGTTGTTAAAGACTCGAATTCGATTTTCCCATCTTCCGACGTCCCCCAAAGTCTGTACGACAGCGTCCTTTTTCGAGAACTGCAAAAAGAATCATGAACGTAATTTAAAATTCGTCAGATTTAAATTTCTTTCTTACATGCCCCGCGATAAGTCTCTCTCGATAACGGCAAAGTACTGACCGAGCGCCATGCACTGAATTCACTGAAAATTTACACAAATTAAACAAGATAAATTGTTCCAACTTGGCCAACATTCGAATACAAATGGCAAAGTCGTTGCACCTTTTGCCGTAACTATACAAGACTAAATATTGATTCCCCTTTATCATTCCGCTTTCTGTATCCAGGAACGCATCGATTACGTGATATTTGGATTTTTTTTTTCACATTGTTGAAAGACAGTCGAGCCGCGAAATATCGGTAAAAAAAAATGTCTGAGTACCTCATGACTCCGGAGAGACTGTTGCTCGACGACGAGTCACTTGAGACTGACCGAATTCTATCAGACGAAGAGCGAGCAGAGCTGGCTTTAAAGAGAGACGGGACTTAATCGAGAGAGAAAGTAGGAGCAAGTCGGATGATTGAAGCTTGGGCTTTTAATTATTACATAAAAAAATAAGAAAGTTCCTTGAGAACCAAAATTAGCCAGATCAAATTCTAACGTGTTTTCATTTCTCGACCCGCGACGACCATTTTCGGGAACGTTGATGAATAGACGTGGAAAATTACAGGAACAGTCGATATTTTCGGTCAGGGCAACGATCGCATTTGTCAGTCTGGGAAAGCCAGTTTAAGATAACTTATCAACGGTTTTTAATGACTCTTCCTACCTAGTCGGCAAAGGAGAACACTGTTTTACGTGGTATTACTATCGCATGGATGTCCCGAATGAGAGTAGCGGCGCCATCTTGGAATCAGGGAAATAACTAACTCCGAGTTCCCTTTCTTTTTAAATTCAGCTTACAATACAAAATCATTTTGTATACAGCATACAATGCTGTAACATCTAGAAAGTGATGGCACAAAACCGAATATGATGCAAGTAGAGTTTCTACTATCGTTTAATCATAATACAGGTCTGTAAGAAATATATCTGCAGTATGGATGCCACCATCCAAGTAATTTCGTTAAAAGCCTAGGTAAGGGAATGTCAGGTATCAAAATTTAAATAGTACACACTTATTGTGTATTATTAAATTAATCTTAAACTATATTTAGTAAAAGTATAATATTTCGGGAAATTTTAACAAACAGGTTCCGTGGTGTAGCGGTTATCACGTCTGCTTTACACGCAGAAGGTCGCCAGTTCGATCCCGGCCGGAGCCATTTTTTTTCATCTTCGCTTAAATTAATTGAAATTCAACATACCTCTTTTTCAACCTTCTACATTCGCAATAATTCTTCATAAAACGTGAAAATTATTGACCATTCAAATATTCCAACTTATGTTCCTTGTGATATTACGGAGTTGCGGATGTGCTAACGAGACTGTAATGAAATATCTATTTTCGAACTTGAAGATGAAATCTGAGGAGCTGATCGATAGTGAGAACAGGAGTCTATCGATCGAAACGAACGTCGAGATTCCGAGTGGACGATTGCGAGAATATGAAGAAACGCGAACGAACTGTGAGAACCGAACAGTTGGCGTCTTGTAGCGGGCGTCGCGGCGGTCGGCGGTTCGCCCTCGAAGACGTCTTCGGTGAAGAGACGCTCTCGGCGTCGTCGCAGACTCTCCAATCTCTACAATAGCCTTAAAAAATATTCCCGACTCCCAGGGTGAGGATAAAAAATTGCAAGATGCATTAAAAAAAAGCCAACGCCCTCCAAAACGCGAGTGAAAAATCCTGGACATCGAAACAATGGAAATTAATTCCGGGGGGTATAAAGCAATGCATGAGTTATTCATAACGTACCGTTTTCGCAATTCATTATCTTTCTTAGGATTAATAATTGATTTCAAAGGGAAGGACAATAATATCACAAAATGCGTTCGAGAATCTACGCCATGGAAATTATGGAAAATCAGGATGTCTATTTTTCTTTTACAGTAACCGATTGGCAAGAAGAGACGTAAGACCTTCAGGGAATTTTTCGAGGATGGATACAGTGCGGACTAATTTTTATTCCACTGAGATTCTTCTTTTAGGTCTTGTTTGGAGGTAAGACGCGAGTTTGGAAGAGTTCCGGGGATAATGGAGCACTTTTCAGGACGCCTCGTTCCATCCCGGGAAACGTGTCGCGGAAGATGCGGGAAAACGCACGTGGAGCAGAGAATGTAGGAGAATGCAGGGAATTCCTTTTTTCCGTGAGATCGAAGCGCCCCTGGTGTCAAGTGTTCTGGGGGAGGGTGGTGTGGGGATAAAAGGTTTCCTTGTTTAACAAAATAGCGTCGCCGAGCCATTAGCCCGACCGTCTTCTGCAGGGATTGAATGCGATTCCCCACTCGGGCCACAATTCCTGGATCTGCTTCTGTACCCTGCAGTGTACACACGGGATACGCACACATTAAACCTCACACATATACACCACCCCATGTACCCCTTGCAATACATAAAAACAAGTCTAGAGTGACATACGCATTTTACAATGAATAAAAGTACATCGAGGACCATGCAAGAAGAGCGAAATTGTATCGGCAATGCAATCCTTTTCAAGGAGTAGAAATGTCCTTTTTTCGACGTAGGATTTTCTTCAAGGAGCCCAATTTTTTTCCCGCAAGTGTGAATGAATTTAAATTTAAATATTTATATTTATGTATAAAGAAATAAATATGGGAAAGAATCGATAACTCTTATCGACGGAATCGCGAAAGCTTCCGGAGCACGTAGGCGAGGCCAAGAGTGGCCCGAAGGGCTGTCAGAGACACGGGTTGACTTTTGTGCTTCTTGGAGCTTTTCCCTCAGGGTAGGCGGTGGTCGATCCGCGTTATCAGGGTGAGTCGAGCTTTCCTATCACCAATTGCAAGCTGCGGGGGTGTTTCGACGGCCACGCCTGTCGTCCAATGGCAGCCACCCTCGGAGGGAGAGTCACTCGGGGGCGTGGAATCGAAAGCTACCCTCGGGCTCGCGATCAGCCTCGATCATCAAGGCGACGGTAGTACCTGCCAAAATTTACGAACCATAGATCAAGAAGAGCGCACAGAGGGTCAATGGGCGAGTTCGCCCTGTCCCGCCGTTTTTTAACCCGATCCAGAACCATCGAAACCGCGCCCGAGTTTCTGGGGGGTCGCAGGACTCGGCGCCGCCACCTCGGGATTTCGAAGCCCGATTTTTCGGGCTAAACCTTCGATTTAGTGACTCTTTTCGGGTGATTCGGAGTGCCGAGGCGTGAACCTTCCGATATATCCAAGGAAAAGTGCGAGTTGACTTCGGAAAAGCGGTTTTGGGCGATCGCGAGGGTGGAGGGAAATGTCATGGCGGACGGAGGTGGAGCGTTTCGGTCGTTAAACGCTTTTTAAAAAGCGAAAAGTGGACTTTCTGAATGACCTACTGGGAGAGCTGAGAGGTATGTTTGATTTAATTATTTGCCGACGCTTGTGTGTCGGTGAAATTGTTTTTAAGACGGGGATAAAAATCCAGCACTGATTTTCTGGGGCTTTGGCATCGAATTCGCGGATGTTTGGCGGAACGGGAGTTTCGAGCGATTTGGGGCAGGCTGTTTTAATGAAAACCGGAAGGAAGGAGGCATTTATCGCGGAGGAAAAGGAAAACGCCAGTTGTGGCTAATGTCACGGTGTACGTAACACGACAAGAGCCAAATGGCCACGCATAACCGAGTCACCAAGTCACGCAATCACGGCAAGTCGTGTGAAGTCGACACGTGTCGTGCACAGGTCGAGTTGGAAACACAAAGCCAAATTAAATCGAGCTCCTAATCCAACAGTGACCACGTGCCTCTTGACACTTGTTAACTTGACACTAAGTATTAGTAAAAAAAAAATCGTCCTTACAGGAGAGTTGGAATGCGTCTTGTCAAATTAACTGGGATTTTACAACGCGTATTAACTGCACAGTAGCTTGATTTTACAACATATTTAATTTTTCAAATCATGTACTAATAAATCCTTTCAAGGAAATTCACAGAATTAACGTGTGAACATTTTCTAATAAGGAGCATTACTTGATCGGAGTGAAAAATGAAGACATTAATTCACAGGCGAGAAAATTTGAAATCGTAAAGAAGAGCTTGGAATTAATCAATTTACATCGTTGTATCGACATTACGACTTCTAGCAGTTAATAATAGAGCTTTACACAGTAGTTAGCGTCAATCTCGGTCAGACTATTTTTACGGATATCATTTCATGCTCACCTGTCCGATTTATTAGTATCTACCTGGTCTGATTGGGTATTGCAATCGCGAGTCTTTTTTTATTGTGTACATCGACTAATTTTTTTTTTTGGGGGGTTTCTTCAATCCTATAAGTCATAATTTATAGTTTCGATTTCAAGCGTCATTGCCGTTTAATTTTGAATTTCAAGTAACTCGAAAGAAGATCCAGGTGAAAATTACTCAGCGAATCGCTCGTCAAGGTGCATAAGTCATGGTTGTTGATTTTTGACGCTTAAACGAGTACCGCGTGTGTTTTTTCTCAATCAACCCCTTGAAGCTCGCATCACCGATATTAGGGATGGATTCGATTAATAAAAAAATAATTTGAGCCCACTTCACGGTGACTTTCCAAAATCCTTCCCTTAAAAATCATCTCTTGGCTTTCAAGTGCTTTCATCGTCAGCAAATTTATATACAATTAATAAATGCACTCCACGTCAATACATACTCAAGTAACATCCCCTGAATTTATTCATAAAAATTCGTGAAATTTGCTTTTCTTTCTCTCTGTGTTTTTTTTTTAAGAAAAATTTTAACCGTGGCTACAATTTTTCTACTCGTTTGACTTTCGCGGAAAAGAACAAAATGGCGCATTTAGAATGAAGTAACGTTGTAATGGAAAGACTTTTCCGACACCTCACACTGGGCATGATCGATCAGCATTTTTTTCTGCGAAATGTCGCACGTGACGTGACGAGGAAAAAAATTTGCATACTTCCACGCTCGACCTGCGCCTCTTCGCCCGCCGCCATGTTGCATGTACTCGAAACTATCGGAAAGTCATCGGATCGGCATTACGAGTATCGTGTGAAGTTTCAAACATCGAAAGAGTGACGGAGGCCGATAAAAAAAGGCTCAAAGAGGAGGATGTCGAAGGCTTTGATCGATGGCTCCGCATTAAAACGTAACACGGAAGAAGTTGCAAGAAACTTCTTTAAAGTTTCCCGATAGACCATGTACCCTGAAGAACTCTTTCCGACTTCCAAGACCCCACAGGGTGCTGTATAAAATCTAACCAGATACCTTGTCGACGAGAGCATTTTCATCTTATTTAATTCCAGCGTAAAAAATGCTGATATTTGTGACATTACTTAGTGATATTTATTACTACATTATTTTTTTAAATGGTATCAAGTGACGAGGTAGCGTCTCAGACAAGATCATAAGGCTCAGCTCTACGTCTCTTTACTTTAAATCGGGTCTGACGTTACAGCAGAGAAATATTAACTCTTGAATCTATACAAATCTCCAATATTAATATTAAAAAAAAATATGAAATTAAATAGGAGGCCCTTGCCCCTTCGGTTCCAGTTAGGACTACTTTGGAGAACATATGTCCATTGATAATGAGGCACCATGAGAAGGGTTAAACAATCCGGCCCATGTAATTTCACCCCGATTTACGGGGGCCGGACACCCTGAAGAAAGTGTACACATGAGTCAACGAGCACTGACAGTCTGTCCCCAAACCTTTTCTTTTTTCTTTTCCATTGGCAGAACAAATACGGCTCTTCGCTTCTTTTTTAAATTGTCTTTGTTAAATTATTAAATTAAATTAAATTTGATGTAACGTAATATGTCATTTTCGCCGCTAGATCTCGCAAAAAAAAGGAGGTTGAAACATCCCCTATTTGAGGTGAATAATTATTCGAGCAGAGGGAGGAACTCGGTAGGTGCGGGGGCGGTATAAAAATCGTAATGAAAGGACGCAGCAGACTAAGTACAGGGTAAACTGCCCCCGCGAAAGTTTGTCGCTATTATTGCCACTTTTTACCATAACCAATTGTTAGTTCCGAGTTTAAACTGCGAAAATTGAGTAGTTAAGAAAACACCTAAAACCAATTCCCTCTTCCTTAATGGACCATCTTAAAAAAATAGTTGTTATAAAAATCGTAAGAGTAAAGGCAGAACAAATGAATTTCCCTCGTCCTGGTTATCGAAATGCAGGAATTAAGGTCTAATTAAATTTCATATTAATAAAATTTTCTCGGGGTAGTTCATCCTTATCTTGGCGTGGTCTTCGCAAGGACGAAGAATTTCATTTTCCTTGTCTTGGATGCCCAAATGGAGAATATGCACGTGGTGTACCGCCGTCGACGATGGGCGATGCTCCACGTCGCCGATGCATTATTGGTAAAAATAAAAATCGTAAGAGTAAAGGCAGAACAAATTAATTTCCCTCGTCCTGGTTATCGAAATACAGGAATTAAGGTCTAATTAAATTTCATATTAATAAAATTTTCTCGGGGTAGTTCATCCTTACCTTGGCGTGGCCTTCGCAAGGACGAAGAATTTCATTTTCCTTGTCTTGGATGCCCAAATGGAGAATATCCTTGCATAGAAGTGGGAGGACTATTGTAGTGGGGATATGGACGTCCAACACGGCACGTGGTTTACCGCCGTCGACGATGGGCGATGCTCCATGTCGCCGATGCATTATTGAGCCTGAGAACCGGCCAGGTGGATAGGCTTCTATTAGCGCGAGAGAGACGGACATAAGGGCGCCCCCGGAGGCGCAAGAAAGATGGCGCTACCCAAGAGAGGGTTAGAAAAGTCACTCGACAGGGAACGCTGACGATAATAATGCCCCCGACTTTGCGACCTCCTCTCGGCCTCTTCTCGACCTCGGAAGGATCAGAAAGGGTCGCGGAAATTTTCAAACGCGTTTCCTTGAAATTTTACCCGAGTCCCTTTGAGAAGGAACTACTCGAACCGGGTCTGACGTACTCGCTAATTATCTTATGCAGTATGTAAACCGCGAAACAGTGGTTAACGTAAGTCTCGTTACACAAGAGTCACTGGACTTTCGCCTAGGCTAAATGCCGACTGGGTATCGGAAAAGGGAAAGAATCGCTTTTTGCGAAAATAGAGATACGTCTTTCCCTAGTTGATCACTCGGTTCCTTCTTTCTTCGAGTACATCCGTTCATTGAGGAGACTTTAAATGATAACGTGATAAGAAAAGAACTAGGAGACACCTAGTCCATTGCTAAGAGACGACGTCAGAAAATTCGGCTGAGTTTCGCGACAAGTACTTTATAAGAAACGGTACAGGGTTCTTAACGAAAAATTTAGATAATTCGATCGTTAAATGTTTATTTCTGGGTTTAGAGAGTCTTATCGCGAACCAATGTCGGGGGTGGTTAGGGTGGAACAGCCCCTCGGAAAATCCGCGGTAGACAATGGTTTTTTAACAGCGTTCAATAACGTTTCCTTCCACCTCGGAATCGGTATTAAAAGATGTCCTGCAATCTGAATTTTCTTTAGAACGTGACAAAAATCGGACTTGGTCATACAGAGAAGGAGACTAGTTCCTGCCCACGTCAAGTGCAACGAATCGCCGGAAGGAAATCCGCCATTGTTTTGGCAGGCATTGATAATAACAGCTTCGGAAATCGGAAATGGAGGAAAATAGCCGTGGGGAGACTCTTTGCAAAGTTTGCGGAGACAAAGCTTCGGGAAAGCATTATGGAGTCCCAAGTTGTGACGGATGTCGGGGTTTTTTCAAGCGGTCTATCCGCAGGTATGCCAGGTAATTCGACATTTTTCACCCTAACATATTTCTATACACATTTTCATTTTGTTCTTTCCGATAAGGTGACGAAAAAGAGTCGTTTTCTTTTCTTTTTTTTTTTTTTCAGAAATCTCGATTACGTCTGCAAGGAAAACGGTCGGTGCATCGTCGACGTGTCAAGACGGAACCAATGTCAAGCCTGCAGGTTTACAAAGTGCCTTCAAGTTAACATGAAGAGAGACGGTATGTCGCTCTTGGATGCAGAAATCATTTCGTTATTTCATTCGATTATACGTGACGTTATCGACGTAATTTTATTACTCCGGCGGTGGTATCGACCTTTTCGAGTATCGAGTTTTTAGCTGCCTCGGATGCGTCGGACCCTCGAACCGATCAAAACCGGGTCACTTCCTCGAGGCAGCTTTTCAGGAATCGGGAAGCACCTCTCGAGGTTTCCGGTATCGTCCCCGCAAGTGACGTTCGCCATTGGTCGAGCTTTTGGCCGAGGTTCTGGCGATGTCAGAAGTCGATATCTGCGCCAGTCGCTTAAGTATGGCTCCTCGAGAGGCGCCATCTTTGAAAGCTCTACTCGGTGAATTTGTCGAATCAGAAAATATTATATGATACTGGGTTGTCCGAAAAGTCTCGCGACCCTCTTAAGACGATTTTCAAATTTACTCATTAATTTACGTCCTTCGAATATGGGCCAGGAAAACTTCTCGATAAGGTTTACCGAGGAAACATAAATTTCTTATATTTCCATCGAGGCAATATAAATTCTGTTCGTGGTTGGAATATTTTTTACCGACGCCTGCAAACAATAAACCATTAATTGTTTCACATTTCAAGTCGAGCTTTTCCCTCGACGGCCGTGAATTCTATATTCGAGCTCACCTTAAATGCCGAGCTTTTTCGGTAAACATCCGGGGAAGCATTACAATGCAAAGGGCCGCCATTTGTCCCGGTGAAGAAAAAGCCGACCCACATGAAATTTTAGCTCTCCTGTACATATAAAGTCCCGGGTTATGAGGAGATGGAAAGAGAGAGAGAGGGAGAGAGTGGTGTCAGAAGCAGCCCGAGCGTTCACAGCTTTTGTAAACATGGCGGGTCTCAGCACCCCATCGGCCAGCCATAATCCAAACACTTGATTGTTGCGAGATATCAATTAGCAAGGGGGGTCCATTAAGTACAAAGTGCCCTCGAGAGTCTCTAAAAATTTTTTCCGTAAAAAGAGGCTGATCGGAAGATCGCGTTCAATCAATTCCAGTTGATAAGAATCATTGTTAACCCTAAAGGACTCGAATAGAATTTTTTATCCTGTGCGTGGAAATTGAGATGGCATGAATTTTCAGCCGTCCAGCACGAGCGAGCTCCCAGAAGTACATTTTCTCTTTAGTACTAGAAGTACTAGATGTACTAGAAGTACTTCTCACCACCCCATTGGCCAGCCATAATCCAAACACTTGATTGTTGCGAGATATCAATTAGCAAGGGGGGTCCATTAAGTACGAAGTGCCCTCGAGTCTCTAAAAATTTTTTCCGTAAAAAGAGGCTGATCGAAAGATCGCGTTCAATTAATTCCAATTGATAAGATTCATTGTTAACCCTAAAGGACTTGGTTAGAATTTTTTTTCCTGTGTGTGGAAATTGAGTTGGCGTGAATTTTCAGCCGTCCAGCACGAGCGAGCTCCCAGAAGTACATCTTCTCTTGCCGCAGCAGTGAGAAGAGGTCCTTCGGGACTTTATCCAGGCCTTCCTCAGGTTTATCACCCGGCTGGGAGTCCTTATCACCCTCTTCTATATCCAGCATTGTTCCCCTTCAAGCCACCGACCATCCCAGCCTTCGCTCCAAGTGTTGGTAAGTCCTGCACCGATGTCGATCGTCGATGAAAAAAATTCATTTTCCTGTATAACTTAATGAACCATTTCATGCACAGATCGTTTAATCGCGTCAACGGCGCACTTTTTACCAAGACCCTCCGCCGAATCTTTGCCAACGTCCACAGCGAAGGAGGATGAAGTAACCAGCACCGAAGAAGCAGCTACAGCTGACAGCCAAAATGTCGGCAAAGGCGAGTCTAGAAGTCTGCACAATGTTCATGATTAAGGGGATGCGAAAGCGGCATCTGGAGAATCTCGTTTATGAAACTTCTCCTAACTGGGTGGACCGAATCGTTTCAAAACACTTGCAGTGAAATTTTGTAAAAAATTCAAGTTTCATTCCTTACAAGTTCCACATCCACGTTGTAAAGTTTGAAGCTATGCGGTGTTTGGAGAAAAGTCTCACGAACGATTGTCACTTTGTCATCCCCTTAAACATTAGATGTGTAAAACGAGTCTGAATAAGAATCTGGTCAGACTTCCAGGAGAGTAAGGAGGAATGAATTTTTTAGACGAAGCAGGGGCACGACTTGCTCCACCGATGGTCGGTGCCGTATCGTTACCAGAATATACAGTTTCCAGTTTATCCTTGTTACCGACCGAGAACGTGTACGAATCCGCCGCCAAACTTCTTTTTCTGGCCGTGAAGTGGGCAAGAAGTATCCCTTCCTTCCTCCAGGTGAACGCGAGATACCGACCTTGTTATCGTTTCCTTTTTCTCCAGAGCATTCTTTTGTCATTGTATATTTCTTTGTTCAGTTCTCTTACAGAGACCAGGCCATTTTGCTGGAGGAATCTTGGAGCGAGTTGTTCGTCCTTACCGCTGCTCAGTGGAATTTCAACGTCGATGAATCCACTCTTGTCTCGGCGGATTTACCGACAGAGCGAAGGAGGACTCTTCTGGAAGAAGCGCGGCGTTTGCGGGAATTACTCACCAGATGCGTAATGCTCAGAGTCGATCATTCGGAGTACGCGTGTTTGAAAGCGATCGTCCTGTTCAAAGTGGGTAAGTATGAAAATCCCACCATGAATGTCCGGTCTAATCTTTGGGCCTAACTCTCTAAACATTTTATATTTTATTCCTACCGAAAATTATATTTTATTGTATTATATCGTATGGCTAGGAACTGTGGTTTTGATTGATCTTTTTCTTCCAGAATCCCGAGGTCTCTGCGAGCCCGGCCGAGTGTCGGCATTGCAGGAACAGACCGTGTCGGTTCTCGCGGAACGAGGTGCCGGTAGGGTAGGTCGCTTGCTGCTTCTCTTACCACCTGCCCGAGCCCTATGTCGCAGCACCCTGCAAGAATTACTGTTCAAGCCCACAGTAGGGGATGTCACCGTGGAGAGGTTGCTGGGAGACATGGTCAGAGCAACGAGGCCTGCTTAATTAATTCCCCTATTCGATAAAAAATCACTGAAATATGATAATTCTGGAACATCCGCGCCGGAATGGCCAACCTAGAAGGCACCTCCCCTCCTCGATGCTCTATTACACTTTTATCATTAAATAAGCGTAGATATATTTTCTCTATAACTGAATTAACCACAACCGACCCTTGCTTGCTTATAGACTGAGGTTAAAAAACATACAAAGGGTAATTTTCACATTTTTCAACAGTGAGTTGGCTGTGGTGAGCGTTCCACAGTTAATATATTTCGGTGTATAAAATCTACACTTACCCTTATCTCCTCACACAAGCCAATATCACGTGCAATTTTTCCTTCTTTACGAGTAGATAAGCATCGTAATTTTCTGCACCACGTATTGTTCCACTCTTACCGTCACGCACTTTTTTACGGTTTGAAGGTACGTCGTCGAGAGCGGAATTACCGTGGCTTGGAATTATGTTAAATAATCAGAGGAAGGAGGAATGCCGTACGAAATTGAAAATAATTTGGAAGCTCATTTCACGTCCCCAGGTTTGTCGATTTTTTCAAATTTACCGCACAAGTAATTAACAACCCTAAAAAAACCTGCTTCAACCTTGACCGCTGTCGTCAAATTTCCATATACGTATATAAGCATTTAATATAAAAAAAATATATTTATTTTCCATCCCGAAAGCCGATCACACCCTCGGCCGACATTTTACCAGTAAGAAGTTATAAAAAATAGATCCCATAACACCATTATCATCGCCAATAATTCCCGATAATTGTCACTTGAGATGAACGCAAGGGACGCCGGGAGTTCCGGCGCGAAGTTCAAAATAAATCAACGCAGACGCACACCATCTTTTTTTATTAACTAGAATAATTTATTTTTTTTTTCATGGTAGAAAAAGGAGAATGTATCTTAACTCATGGACTGCATTGTACTCATATATATACAATTACATACAATCCTCAATTGAATGTTACACATAAATTCATTATAAATCGATTTCTTGTTTCCTCGTGAAAGTATATCTGTGTTTCTGTTCTGAGTTCCTCCTTTTACCCGAAAGCGATTCTCTATTTCATGTATAGTAATAATAATAATCATAATAATAATCATAATCATAATAATAATAATCATAATAATATGCTGCTAACTGCGAAAGAACTGGCTTTGCGTGATTACGTGTGTCTCTGTCTGTCCTGTGTGTGTGCATGGATGAATGAGAGAGTGAGACAAAGGCAGCAGGGAGAGAGAAAAGCGCGGAGAAAGCACAAGGACTTGGGAAAGAAAATGGCGGAAGAGGGAATTCGAAGGAAACGAAAAGAAAGAAGAAAGGAAAACTAGGAAAACATAAAAGATCGCGGTTTATTGGAAGTGGTTGTGTGTAACGTCGTGGGGGGGAAAACAGAGATGAGGACTTTATTCTCGTTTGGAAATGAAATTTTTCTCTCGTGTGTGCGTGTGTATTGGTGTGTGTAAGTGTGTGGATTCGTGTGAATTTGTGTGCGTAGGTTAGCGTGTCGGTCTCTGAAGTGTCTGGAGGTGTCTGTTATGTGGATCACGATGTAACCGTTCGTAGAGTAATCGTCACAAAATAGCAAGCGGTGCCAGAAAAAGAAAAGTACACAAATAAGCTAACCTGCGGCCGATTAATCCTCTCTTTCGTTCTCTTTTAGTAGAGTTTCCTAACCTTAAGTATTTCGCGGACCGTCGAGCTACCCGCGGCCTTTTCCGCGCGCCTGATTTACTCTTTTTTTTTTTTCCCTCCCCTTCCTCCCGAACTCTCCCCGACGAACAGAAAAGAGAAAAAAAAAAAGAAGAAGAAATAGAAAAGAAAAGAGACGGCCCGACTCACGTCCGCGGTGTTTATATCCTACTTTTTCCCTCGTTTATATCTCCTTTTAATTCTCCCTGCGCACGTGGTCGCGAAAGTACACCTTGCTCCCCTTGCTCGTGTTTCCCGAGAGAGTTTTCGCCCTATAATTTCCTTTCCACGACTTTGTCCTCGTCGAAAAACCTGTGCCCGAAAATCCCGGAAACGCGTGTCTCTGTGTGTGTGTTTGTGTGCGTTCGAAAATCGCGCGGTGATCTGGCCAGAAATTGTTCGTTTCCAAAAGTCGCAAAGTTCGAGGGATGTCTGAAAAGCACCCCTTCTTCGTTTAGAATCCTTTTCGAAATTTCCTCCATTTTTTTGTTGGCGGGAAAACTCCGCGGCGCTTCTTCCCGGTCGAGAGAAACAGACGTCGCGATCTGTGCGTGTGCGGTTCTCGTGTGGGTCGTGTGTGTCAGTGTGGCATATACATATCTCACGCGTGACGCAGATTGTAGAGACGTAAAACGCAACGGCAACTTTTCACCTCCCTTTCGGAGGTTAACTCTACTTGTGGGGTGGGGGGGCAAAGAACTAACAGATTTCGGCATAATAACAAATCGCTGTGCCTGCCGCGCGCAAACCGGACTCGCCTAGCGCGGGTCAGGGATAAATAAGAATTTGCCCCACACAAAATATGTGGCATTCCTTGCCGCCTGGAAATCCGAAGGAAAAGTCGAATCGACGGGTCGACTTCGTCCCCCGTTAAAAGGGGGCCATTAACACAGTTAACACCGTTAATACACCCTATTTCCAAGAGCCATTGGAAAAGAAAACACACGATCCACCCGTCAATGTCGACCGCTCGCTCTCCAGCCGCGGCCGCGGTGTCGCCCTCGTCACCTGAGAATCTTCCCGCTTATCCTCCGATTCCTCGAAATTCTGACATTTTCGCATTTTTAGTTAGCAATCGCCGCACAGGAAGATCCCAAAATGACGGGGCGTGGATTTTCAGAGACTCGCGGACCCGCGCTTTGGACGTCGGCGACGATTCCGCGGGGCGCAGCGAGATATATATATATATATATAACAGGTTATCGGCTCTGACGTTTGCGTTATCGACCCCTCGAAATTGTCGTTATCGATCTCCTCCTCGAGACCTCGGCGATCCTCAAACCCGGGGAAAAGGAGTTAACATTATCTGGGAAAAAGCGAACCTCGGTGTCTCCGATTTTCCAAAAATCATTCGAGAGTTCCGCAGGTGCTTGTAAGGTGCGAAGATGTGCGAGACTTCGAGGGATCGCTAACTTAATCGGCGTGACGCACGCATATATGTATATATACACCCGGGTGTCGTGGAGCCCGGAAATCGATCTATCGATCCGCGAGCCCCACGACCGGCCGGTCAGAGCACGCGAACGCAATAATCTATTATTTCACAATCGTATCATCACTATTTCCCTCGTTCAACTATTTCCTATTGTGTGTACGCGCGCGCGTGTGAGAGCGTGTGTGTGTGGGGGTGTGTGCGTGACCGCGGGAGGGACGGGCGAATCGATCGATCGAGACACGAGGCAAAATTTCCTCGCGACCTCGGAACGGGACGCACCGAAAGCGGAGTCGAGAAATACAGAAGAAAAAAAAATTCGCGATCGGCAGTTTTCGATCACGAGTCGCCTCATCCTGGCAGTCGCGGCAGTGAAGACGGACGGGTGTGTCTCCACACGTGTGTATATGTATACATGTACGCATCATTATAAAGGAGCGTGTAACAATGGATATAAAAGAGAGTCTCGAAGACGGCCCCGCTCTCCACGCATCCGTATCTCCGAAGAGGCCCTCGGGGGGAGGGGTGCCCCACCCGTGGCCAGCCCTATCATATTAATGCTCATCTATTGTATACTGTTGTGTACTGTGAGGTGTGGTAATCCGTTGCATAATCTGCGGGAATTTGCGAGGTAGTTTGCAGGCGCGGCCCGAGGCCCGGCCATGGGGGGTCCGAATTGCGGAAAAGCTCGGGAAAAAAAAATGGAGCCGGGGGGTGATGCCCCCCCCGGGGGCAGTGACGTTCGCGAGAGGGGGACACCCCCTTCGGGGGGCCTCGGGGGCGCGCTTCGATCCGTGGTCTATTGTTATAAACTATTGCACTTATGATTTGTAGTCGTTAATTCGGCGCGGACATTGTTAACACTGTTAATAATCAACGGTGATTACGATATAGGTGTATGTATATTAAGGGATATATATATATGTATATGTATATGTAGGACTGCACGGTACCGATTTTCCCGTCTTATCACCGACACTTGATATCGACGCTTTATATTTGCATATTTATTTGTCGGACTCGATAACGTAACGAAAGGAAGTGAAAATATCTTCGGCGCACTGCAGACATATACATACATATATATGTATATACGTGTAGATATATAATATAGCTTCCTCTGTGGTATCTGCGGTTGCTCGTTTTTCCTTGGATCAAGAAATGTGGACGAGAGGGCTTATCCTCTCGCTTTAAATGGAAAAGCTCCCCTTCCCTCCCCCGTTTCCCGGCTGGTCGTCCGAGTCCGCCATTTTGGAAGAATGGCGCATCGCTTCGCCGCGCGTTCGAGTCTCCGAGCGGACGACCCGCGCGGGAAACGCCGAATTTCTGCGGCGTCCTTTCCCACCCCCTTAAAACACCCTGAGAAAATTTACTTGCATGGTGCAACCCACTGATACGTTATGGGTACGAGATGTCGCGTGAAAGATTTAATCAAAACCATCAATGGCGGCGCATGTTAAAGAGCTCCTTTTTTCTTAAATCTGTTTTAAATTAGTTTTAAACATTTATCAGTGATCGCGCATTCATAAAACCGGCACGAAAGTGTACACTAATTCCTCAGGTTTTTCAATGTGATCCAGAAAACGGGTGAATGCGGATTGCGCGATTAAATTGTAAAATCTCGTATCCATGTCATACCGAGGGTACAGATTAATTTCTTGTCTTTACATTTTTTAGTTAGAGCGAAAAGCAAGAAATCAATGTATACACTTATCAGTGGTGCAGCCGAATCGTAGGTGTATTATTCGCGTCTCTTGCCCTCGACTTTTTCCCCCCTTTTTCTTCCTCCCTTGCGATGATTACTCACACACTCTCTCTTTCTCGCTCTCACGCTCTCCTCTCACTCTGCACTGTTCGCAAGGGTACTTCCCTTGCTCGCTCATTTTTTCTCCTTTTCTCTCTCTCTTTTTTTTTTTTCTTTAACCCGACCTAACCTCGGCGGCGCGCACCCCCCCTGGGAGGGATTGCAGGACAGTCGCAATAATTTGGAGTATTTCCACATTTTTTCCATTTCTCTCTTTTCCTTGTCCATCCCGCCAAAATCGGAGACAATTTAATTTCCATCTGAATTTCTTGGTGGCCGAAACTTGGCGCGCGAATAAATTTCAATTCTCCCGCCAAAATGTGCGCCGGAAGTGTACCTCCCCCAGTGGGGCGCGCTCGCCGGGGCCCGACAAACTTATGGCCTATTTTACGCCTATGCATCGTGCTTTCTCTTACTATCATTAGCCATATACGTTTAGTAAACTTTATAAGTGTTATCCGCTAAAAAGAACGCCATGACCTCCATCCTCTTTCGCTCACACACACTCTTCCTCGCGCTCTCTCTCTCTCTCTTTCAAAAACCAAACGAAAAAGAATAAGTATAGGTGGAAAAGTCCAGTATTTCCCTTCCCTTGACTTCCTGGCGAATCCTGGGTGATTCTAGAGCCTTTTGGAAAATCGCAAGCTGCGGGGGTGTTCGGGGGAGGGGAAGGAAAATTCTTCGGTACGAGGAAAAGGAAACGGTTTCACGCGGGGAACGAAATTCTGAATTCCCGGTTACGGGAGGTGGATCATTTCCCTATATGCGAAGAAAATACGAAAAGAATCGCTGTCATTCCACGAAAACGCACCGACAATGTCGTTCGGGGGCCATGCGTCGAATTTCATAGATTTCCAAGAGCCCTTCCCATTTTCCAATATTCTGTCCCTCCTCCACTAACGCGTACTCCATTTTCCGATAACTCGCCAGGGTGTTCCGATTAGGTTCCCTTGAAATTTAACGCGACCAGAAAATTTCCGGATGAAATCTACCGGCAGCACCGAAATGCCCATGAACCAGGGATGAGTCGACCACCTTAATTACCCTTTCAAAACCCCATCCAATAATTTATCTCACACTCCCTTAATTACCCATGAACGTCGTTTTCCCACCTCGAGTACGCGGCAATACTCGCGCGATCATTTCCGATATTAATTTCCCGGTATAATTTCCGAACGCATTTAATTACGTGGCAGTTAATATCGGTAATTAACGTAACGTCATCCCTGGTGAATTCGCATGGTCGTCGTCCCCGTCGTCGTCGCGGTCCGTCGTCGGCCAACGATCAAAAGTAGCAAAACCATCAATCACCGAAGACACAAAAAAAAAAAAATAGTAGTAGTGGTAGTAATTATAGTAGGAGTTATAGTAGAATAGTAGCGATTAAACTAAAGTAGACAAAACATGAATTAATTATGGAGAAAATATCGTAAATGCAGGGATCCGCCGCGGCGCGCGGTACCGACGCCTCCACCTCGGCCGCCGCCATCTTGTTTCTCGCCGTGGGGTCGCTCTTTCGCGAATCGCTCAATTAAATCGGGAATTTCAGATTTAAATCGCGAACATTGTCGCATATCGTCGCCGTAATTAATCGATCGTGGATGGGTCGAATACCACGAATCGAGTCGAATCTAATCGAATCGTGGGGATCTTCAATTAATCGGAAGGCGTCCGTACCGAGCGCTGCCTGGCGGCGAGTCCCTCAAGCAAAAACATAGCAAGTGCGAAGCGAACGCAAGCGCGGAGTTCCATATTCTTTTTTTTTTCTTTTTTCCCCTCGGCTCCTTGCGCCTGGCGCATAACTTCCGTGAAGCAAGCATCGTCATCCACATCATCATCGCATTAAATGTATCATAAAAATGCTCGAATGGCGGCGCCCGGCGTCGTGGCGGGCGCCGTTCGCTTCGGGGCGCGCGGGCGTCGTAGCCGCGCGCGCCCAATTCGGTTTTGCATGGTCGAGAATGTAAGGGGCAGAGATGACAAACTGCGGAAAGTACTATACAATGTCAACCCTCTACTTTACGTGCGAAACTACGTGTACAGATCGACTATGACACCCACAAGGACATCTATCGGTAAGACCCTATCGAAGACTCTACGCAAAAGAGGTGTCTCGACCTAACCTCGCAGAGTATAAACCTACGCTCTTCGATCCTTTAAATTTACCCCGGGACGAAAGCTGAGGATACGTTTACTGAACTTCCCATTCCGGATCGATGTACTTGGCCGTACTTCGAAAGAAAATCAGGATCCGATCAAGATTAACCAGAAAAAAATATCCATAATTATCCGAAGTTCCGTTAGGCGAGACTTCTGGGCGCCTTGATTTGGCTTGTACTTCTCTCTCTTTACCTTCTCGTTCTCCTCATTTTCTTCCTTCCTTTTTTCGCTTTTTTTGTTTTCTTCTTCTTTATAGGGGATTTATGTACTTAAGCTCTCTTTGGATTGTCGATGAGATAAGGGGTACTGATGCTGCAGTTTTGGACGTAAAGTGTGATGTCGGCGACAGTTGTTTCTATCAATGGTATCGGTAACTTTAGTGTTTTTTGCAAGGGCCGGACGTTGTGCCGCGAGCCCTGAATTCTTTCTTTTTCGATTGATTCCTCTCCCATTCCCACAGTTTTTCGATTGGCCTTTGCGCGTGGCGGTTTCCTCTCTCCCTCCTCTTTATCCATTTTTTTTTACATTTTTTTCCAACTCAACCCCCTCCTTCGCCCTTCCATTTTCCCACATCGCCGGGGTTTCCTTTTCCCGTTATCGAGTTATCGAGAACCAAGCATGAAATCTCAAAATTCCTCTCGATTGTTTAAAAAAAAAAAAAAAAAATCGACGTTAATTTAAAATAATTCCCTTTACTCAATCTGACATTTTTTTTCACGTATTCGATCGCAGGATTTTATTATTGTCGCAATGCATGTTTCTTTCAGTTAACCAAATTTTTTTTCTCAGGGCATCCTCGCGGCAATGTCGATTCAGATTGCGGAAGATACGGAATTTTATTTATATTATATATAAAAAAAAAGAGAAAAGAAAATACCCCGGCGAGGACAAAAATTCGCGGAATTTTGGTGCTTCAATGCAATTAACATTTATCCCACGCTTCAAGATGTAATTATCTCTCTCCCAGCATCCGAGCCAATCGACCCACCCACTCCTCCCCTGGAGATTTTCCTCTTTTTTTGTTTTCCCGAATTTTCTCTTTTCTCTCTCGTTTACCGTCGCCTCCTCCATATTCCCCTCGAAACTTGAACTCCTGAGGTAGTGAACGCGCTCTCGCCTAATCTCCACGCACATCGTTCGCATGATCCCGATGTTAAGTTCCCGCCGATCCGACCTAAGCGTATCCGTGCTTCCCGTAAATCCCATAATCCGACGAAAAGCAAGTATATATATATTTTGGGTTTTAGTATTAATTGCCGCACCGGCTGGCCTCGCTCCTAAGGGCCTAGCGCGTATAAATCCGGTATACAATATATATGGTATGTAGGTGTATACATATATATATGTATATAAACGAATATATATATAACATTCTCGAACGAGGTGAGAAGTATGAATGCCCATGCGTGCCCGTAATCGTCGAAGAGTCCAAAAGAGTCCATGGCGTCGATTTAAAAGCCCATGCAAGGTCAGCCATTCAACCCCATTAAGGCCTCGAAGGATTCCATGGCGCCTCCACCGATCGTCGACTCTGCAACCCTTGAGCGGTCCATCCTGGGTACAAATAATTCTACAACGACACCTAATTGGCAGTGTGGAGAAATCTTAACTGGGTCGTAATCATGGTTGCCGGAAGTCCTGTTCAAAGGGTGCAGAGTCGACCCCATGGCGGCGCTCCAAAAGTACAGCCGTGTGTGGTAGGGGGTGGCGCGCGTTTCCTGTGTGCGTTATGTACATGCGGATACGCGTAAGCGTAACAATATATCAACGTATTACCGGATAAGTGTCAACGGGCAGAGCCATGTCGACCCGGACGTCAAAATTCCCGGGGAGGGCATGGGGACGGGGGTAATATAAAAGACCATTTCCGCAGGGTATGTACATGGGGAACGTAAGGGGTGGGATGCCTACGGTGTGTGCGTGTGTATATGGGCGGCTTCGTATTAATAAGTTACGTCATTAATCCCGGTCCTCTAGATCCGACACACACACTCTTTCGCAAAATCTTTCGCTCCGACCCAGACTCTCATTCGCTCTCCTTTGTTCTCTCCCAGACTCTCCCAGAGCTCCGTCGTAATGCCCATAATTGGCAACAATTAGGTAATAATAGATAATATACTAAGACTCCGCCAACACCTATCGTATCACTAGCTTCGGCTCCTCCCTCTCTTTCTCTCCAATCCTGTAGATCATAGTGTGTAATAATAGTGCCCTCTCGCTCTGTTTCATAGATTCGCCCTCGCATTCTCTCCCTCTTTCTCGCTGTGTCTAGGCTAGGTCTGTCGCACTCGCACTCGCTCGCCTCTCGCACACCTGGCTGACCCAATGTCTGATATATTATCTATCTCTCCGGCGATCTCTATCACTCTCGCCGATTATCCCTCTCACATAACAACAATGCCCAACTGTGTACAATAAGGCCCAAAGACACTCCGCCATGCTGGGAGTTCCGCGGATCCGGGTCCGGGTTGGAGGAGCCAGGAAGAGAGACCACCTCTCAGCCTGCTGGAAACCACCCTGGGAGTTCATCCACTGGAACCGCGATCAGCTTTCATAAAGAGGGTCAAGGTACCAGCGGATGGACCCCAGGGAACTCGCAGACCCAAAGACGGTCTTCTGACACTTTCTGCTGGTCAGGGTGGAGGTACCCGATGGTCGCAAAGTGACCAGCCCACCGGGTGGAGATGTCAGGAGGTCGAAGAACTCTCATCAGGGTATCCTTCAAGCTCCCGGATCCCGCGGGATCCCCTCGGCGTACTCCCCGAAATACTAATACTAAAGCCCAAAATAATCTATCCGTCTTCGCCTATCCTTTACCTACGATACGTGAGCGCGTGGCGCGTTTAAACTGTACGTAATAATTCCCGGCCGAGTCGCCATCGGCTCCACTATTTCTATCGTTACTACGTATCAACTATTATTAGTTTTGTTCTCGTCCGGTAGCCCGTAGTGCTAGCGAAGGTAGACAGAGTTTCCATGCTATCGTTCATCCCAGTGGCCGGTAGCAAAACGGCAAAGTCGGACAGAAGTTCGCGTTGCTGGTGCTCGAGGCTCGGCGACCTCGACGCTCTTCTTCCGACCTCCTTTCCCATCGCGAGGCGTATTCGCCTCTCTAGACTCTCGGTACATACTTTATACAGATACAGACATATCACTATTATCGGTTAACTGCGACTGAGTGACTCGATCTCCTCCTTTCTCTCGCTTCCCATGGATTCGTCGATCAGGGATCCGGTTCAGACTGAACGACCATTGCGGAAGGATGCTGTGGAGATTTATCTTGATAGGGTCTGGGACCCCCAGGCGACCTGGTATCCATTGTTCCCTCGACGACCACCCAAGACCCGGTTGAAACGTCGACCTGACGTAGCTGTTCGCTGCGAAAAACTTCATACTTAGGTCAGAGGTGCGCTTTGAAGCGGCACCATGGTGTGGTCCATGTGGGGGATGCGACGTTCATCGAGTGTGTGGTTTTTTCTTCGGGATACTTGGCGGATCTTGGGGTGCCCACCAAGGCACGTCGAGGGAGAGGCAAGGTCGCTGGTCCCTGGCGATGCTGGAGATGCCGAAGAGACTGTGCGGTCTCTTCGTCTGCGGTTTCGTGTACGGGTGTGCGGTCTGCCAAACTTAGGGTGCGGGTGTGTGGCTTCCCAACTGATCGTGGACTGGTCGAATCGACAAATGGTCCTGGCGGATCGCTCCAGGGATCCAATCCTGTGGTCACCACTGATCTCTCCTGATTTGGGCGCGAATCGCGTAGCTGTTACGCGTTAGACGCTTCCTGGCACATCTTCGTGTCTCCTCTAATGGATACCTTCGTGGTACTTCGCCCTCTCCTCTGTTCTCGATTTCTCGATCCTTGTCGTGGCCGGTGCTAGTCAATTTGTACGTCAGTGATTGATCTTCCAGAAATAATGGCAACGAACCTAGTTGGTTGGAACTTGAGTAATAAAACGAAGTCGCCACCACTGTCCAGCCCTGACTTGCCTGCAAATACGCTCGCCAGCACGGTGAGAGCTCCCCTTCCCTCTAATTATCTTCTTCACTGGTACACACTTCACACGCCTAAGACGATTAAATATTAATAGTTACTAACATTTAGATTTAGCGATTAGATTTTGTACATTTCTCACGGCCGGCCTCGCAGCGACGACCGCACCTCTCTCTGGAGCTCTCCAAGTCGTCGTTATACCATTATCATCACCAACTATAATTTATAACGTTAAAACTCTTTAAGTTATTATATTAATAATTTCTATGATCTCTCCCTCCGTCCGTCTCAATCGCCCTCTAGTATACCTTCGCGACTTAACCCATTCCCTCTCGACCTCCCTCCATTAAATTCTGATTTGTACAATTTGTCTCCTTCCAGCGAGCCGGTGTGTGTGTGTGTGTTTCTTGCGGTGTGCATGCGATAGTGGCAGGGCCGATGTCTCGACCCTCCGCCCAGGATGTAGCTGGTGGTTCCCATGTGGAGACCCTGAAGAAGCGCGAGCAGACGCCGAGGAAAGCCCGGAAACTTCGGCGAGCTTTCCCGGGCTGATGATGGTCCGAGAACTGAGTCGATCGGCGATGTCTGGGTCGGATTCTTCGACTTCTCCCAGCTTCCCTATCCTGCCGTCACCTGATCTCTGGTTAACATTTTCGAGTTCGCGTTACAAGTCACTGGGGTTTTTCGTCATTCACCTTCGTACGTCATTCTTTTTTTGGCATTTTCTCTAGTTTTCTCTCGTTTCGGCGAGACACGAGCTCGGCAAGGGTTGACGCGCGGTGCTGATGAGACCCGACGCCGGGGATGGTCCTTTATCCCAGGGAAGAGTCCAGGAATCTCGTCGTCCGGAGCCATCAGCTGATCCCGCGCGCTCGATTCTTGGAAAGAAAGGAGCGATGCGTGACCGTTGCGTGAGTGTTCGGATAATTTGGACGTGCCTTTGTGGGAGTTCTTCGGCATCCTGCGCGTGTCGTCTCATCCCAGTGCGAGAGCAGGTCCGAACTGTCGTGATACGTGTATGCATATATCTGAAGCGGTCGGTTCAGGTGTGCGTTCTCGGTGACTGTCTTGGAGGTGTGGTGCCTCCTTCCTCGGCACTTGTCTCTGGCTTGCTGCTGATAGCGCCCGATAACCTCTCTCTTAGCTCTTTCGGTGCCGCTTAAATACTTTACGCTTCGATAAATAACCGGAAGTAGGCGCTCTGGAGGCCGCTCCCCGGAAACGAGGGGTCGAGCGCGTCGCATAAAACTGCGAGCCCGCCGGGTCCGTCGCGTCCCGACAGCGACCTAAAGGCCCGCCCGCCCGACCGCCTACTCCTCGCGCCTCCAAATATATTAAATATATTATACAATTTATCCGACTAAAATCTCCCTCGCTCGCCCACATAGTGCAAAAGGCTATGTGCCGTCTCTCTCTTCCACCCTCCGATCCAATGCCGTCCTCTTCTGCCACGGCCACGTGGTTGGAGCTGTCAAACCCCACGTGGTTGAAGATGGAAAATGCCGCCTGGTCGCGGCAGTCAAACATCACGTGGTCGAAGCTGTCAGACACCACGTGGACCACGGCACGATCTCGTCCACCTCGCAGACTGCTTCCCAAATCTTCGTTAAAAGCGTCTCCGTCGCTCTTCTTCGCCTACCTCGTGGCCTTCCCTCATCCTTCACCTCCATCGCGCTCCGCCCCGCGTCCTTCCTCTCCTCCGACCCTCCTCCGATATCTTTAAAATTCATTAAGTTATTAAAAACATCTAACAAAAAAAAGGAAAAAAGAAGGATCCTCACTTAGGTCTCCCCAACAATGTATCAAAAATAAACTTATATCTTCATCTTTGTTTCTTCATTTACTTTTTTTTTTCCTCCCCCCCCCCACCCTCCCTCATAATCTCCACCGCTTCCCGGCCTCCGCTGACGACGGACCCGCTCTTCAGCATCCGCTTCGTCTCGTCCGAGGGGGGCTCTGGTGCCGCCCGACGTCGCGGTGTCCTCTCTTCCGGAACGCCGGAAGTGCTTCCGTTCTGGAAGCGACCTCCGGGCTCCTCTTCGGCTTCTCCTTCAGCAACCAGCTCGAGTCGATATTCGCGTCCGCGTCCTTCGCGAGAGACCCTGAAATCATCCTTTCCTCTTCTTCTACTCTCCTCTTTCTAGTTTTCCTTTCCCCGTTAAACTCCCATATCTTTGTACTAAGCGCATATTCGTGCCGAGAATGATTCGGCCGCGTCGCTTCCGGCTTTCCGGGGCCGGAAGTGACGCCGAGGTGCGAACTCGCGAGGAGCCTCACGGTACGAGTGAAGGGTTAAACTTGCGGCCGCTCCGCTGAGGTCGCGGCCCCATGGTTCGTCAGTCCGATGTATTTGGTTAGTTTTGGTCGCCAGCCAAAGACCACCCTGGGCGGGCTCGCCCGGGCGGCAACTGTCTTCGAGTTGTCCCATTTAGTTCGACGCAATTTCAATTTTTCTTTTGTCACCGGTTTTGGAGGCCACCCGCGCGCCCGTTCCCCATCGGTGCCCGAGGTTCATCGGCATCCTCCTCGGGGCGACGTCGATTCGCCAGGCTCGTGTCGTGGGAACGGTCACCCTACAAAATTCCTGGATCGGTCTTTTCCGGACCAGGAGCGCTGCTCGATATCGCAGCTCGCATCCTCCTCGAGCCATCGGCGTGTCCACTTGGGGGTGGGAACTCTTGGGACCGGAAGTGGAACCTGGTCGCGCATCAGGGGCCGTCCACGTGTCTCCTGACTGACAGATCCGCTCCCGGCAGCCTCGGAGACACCTTAAATACTCTTGTATCCTTGCCTCTCTACCATCTTAATCAGTAATTATAATTACTTATTAATTAATAGTATTATTCAACACACGCACACTCACACACTATTACATCCATGGTAAAATAAAAATCCCTGAAAAACGTTTTGTGGCTCCTCTTTCCACCCGCCGCCTCGCCGGACGGAGGTGGACATAGCGCACCTGGGAGGTGTCGGTTCTGCGGCCGGAACTCCTGGGTGCCCGGTATGCGTATATATCCTGTGTCCTGCTCTTCCTCCTCCCCTTCCGATTCTTCGTTTTCCACTTGACGGATATCTGTCCTCTCTTTCCGGCACGAGTACACACCGCGGGACGCGGTTCATCTCCTCCGGTGAAGCATCCTGCCGGTTCCTTCTGGCTTCGTCGAACTTGGAGTGCCAGGGTCGACCTCACCCTCGAAGGAGACTCCTGGTCCCGTCGCGGCTCTTGCAAGGAACTTCTGTGGAGACGCCAGTCTCGGGGCTCGACCCCCTGCAGACTTTCCTCCTCCATACTTCGCTTAGTGCAACATGAAAACTCTCCTCTTTGGTATTACGTTGCGCGACGGCGGTTCACGTCACCTCGAAGGTGTTCCTCTAGGTCTCGATCATGATTCCCAGCGTCTCCCTGTGCTTGGACGCGCCCTCGAGTACGTCTTCGACTGCCATGGTAGAGTCCTTCGCTCCGAGGACGCTTCCCCGGTCCCGAGGATGTACCCCGTGTCTCTGTTCCAAGTTTCATCGATTTTACAAACTGCATCTACAATTAATACAAAAGAGACCGCTCTCTCTCTCTCTCTCTCGGCAATGTAGTAGTAGCACTAGCTTAGCATCTGCTTCCTCGTAGTAATAGTAGTAATGATAGCATATCCGTAGTAGTAACAGACGTAAGGTAATGTAATCGTTACTCTTAACTCTCATCTTTCTCTCGCTCTTTCTCTCTTTCTCTCTCTCTCGCTCGCTCGCTCTCTCTTTCTCTCTGTATATTATTATAACTTTAATATTAGGTAGCTCTTGTTAGATTAGTTGGTTTACTATTTCTCGTCTCGCTCCTCCTATCTTCCTCCATCGTTATTTCCCGTTTGTTTATCGTATTTAAATCTTTTATCGTAATCAATGAGGTAATAAGGTTGTGTGTGTGTGGTTTCATCCTTTCCATCGTTTATGTCAGTGCGGGGTGGATTCGCCAAGCCGTGAAACCGATCGTCCGAGCGCACCTCCGTGGTCGCAGACACGGAAAAGCTCGGGTCCCTACGAGGGCGCCGTGGCACGAGAGGAACGTTCCTCCGGTGCGGTAGACCGACGCCGACGCCCGCGGATCCCCGCGGAGCGACGTCGCAGGAGACGCGCGCCGACTTCCGTCCGATTCTTACAATTTCGAGCGCGATCCTAAACCTCTTACAACCTAGACACCCTGATTCTAGAGTCCCGGCCGAGCGCGACCTCGAGGACGTCACTCCAACGACCCGCAGGCTCTGGAAGGCGTCCGCTTCGGCGAAACATCTCTAGGGGCTTTTTCCTTGCCCTTTGCCCAAAAAATTACAATTAACAAATTCGGAACAATGTCGAAGCTCGCTACGTTGCCGGAGGTCGTTTTAGCGACACCCTCGAGTGTCCGGCTGGACCGAACGGAAGTCCTCCTCGGACGTGAACCCAGCGCTCTAGGGAGAGCCGATCCTCCGTGGTTCTAGGGCCTGATCCTCGCGTTCGGAGTCGATGGAGGGAAACCGATGGGTTCCTGGTTCGCGCGATGGATCCGCAGATGCGCCCTAACCTCGACGAGTGTTTCAGAGCTACGAGCGGCCACCCCGGCCGAATAAAACGGATTCTGTGAGGCGTCGGTTGGCGTCAGGTGAGTTTCATCAACGTTACTGTGTCTGCTGCTGCGGCTGTGGTGGCTGCTGCTGTTGTTGCTGCTGCTGCGACGGCTGCTGCTGGCCTTGGCTCGAGGACGAGCTCTGCTGTCCCGCCGAGTCCTGCTGCGACGAGCCGGCGCCCTGCTGCGAGGTGGCGCTGCCGTCGCGCCGGGAACGGGATCCACCTTCTTGGCTGCTACCACGTCCAGCGCGAGAGCCTATGCCTCCCGTTCCACTTCCTGGGGCCCCTGACGGCAGGATCATCGACCGGATCCTCCTTTGCGCCGACTGGACAACGAAATGCGACATTAATACCGATCAGAAATTTATATCAAGAATTTATGTTACTCCAAGCCACGTAAAGAATTATTAAGCTATTTCATTTCGAGCAAGGTGAAAACGGGAAATTTCACCTGAACGGAGAAGAAGGGCCCAATGATGTGGACCGTTGTCTCCTCGTCGGCAGCTGGCGGCGTGGCTTGTTGCTCCGAAAGCTTTATGATACTTCCGGTCACGCGTTGAAGCTCTCTTACGTTTTGTCCGCCTTTTCCGATTATCCGGCCGACCTGAGCGCTTGGCACCAAAATCTCGACGGTTAATCTCACGTCTTCCGTGCCGGCGACGAAGCCCTCTTCGCGCATCTTCTCGAAGATCAAATATTGCGCCTGAAAGTCGAGACAAAGGGTCGCTTGAACATCCCAGAGTGTTGAAATTAATTTATAACGATGAGAATAGATACACTGCATATAATTTCAGGGGCTAAAAAATTGTTCAAGGGTAACGGAGCTGAGGTCTCGCCAAGGCTTTCGTTGCGGCCAGCACGGGACCCTGGAGAGTTTAATCTTCCTGTGTTTATCAAGCTGATGCCTAAGATGCAAGACACCCTCCCAAATGTCACAGGATTTGGTGAAGGCAAAGAAGGAGAGGTCAGGAGTCGAACTGCATGGAGAAGAAGGAAGAAAAATTCTTTGGGAGTTGAGGGGATTCGAACCCTAACTTAGTCGGTGGTTTTATCCACGGGACCACCGAGGCTCCAAAGTATGAAAGCTGGAATTACGGTCTTATACTTTGAAGACCTAGATTTAATATATCGATCCCTCCGGTTCTTTAATATTTTCCATATACCAAGCTAACGTCACTTTGAAATATCTCGAAAATTCCACAAATAATACCGACTGAACGTTCAACCATTTAGAAAGGGATGAAAGGAAAAAAAATTCCCAAGATATTACGTTGTACGTGTGAAAAAAAAAAAAAGATAATCGGTCGATGGGTACCTTCCATTGGGACTCAGGCGAGCCCACGATGGTAACTTTTCTCTCGGTCTGCTGATCGGCTGCTCGGTCCTGTTCCAGAGGAGCGATCTTCACGTTGGCGCCGGAGAACCTGATGATGTTCCTGATGTGCGACCCCTTGGTGCCGATGATGGCGCCAACGCTGTTGTTGGGAATGTACAAGAAGGTAGTCTCTTGAGTGTCGCCAGCAGTGACTCCCTGTTGAGTCGGCAAGCTGCCTTGATAAGGATAAGGAGCAGGACCCGAGCCGTATAGTCCAGGTCCTCGCGAGCTGTAGCCCATCCCGGCAGTGGACATCATCGCCATTGGATGCAGACCAGGGAACATCATACTTTGGGGCTGAAACGGGACACTTTTAATACGGATCCGTACCCCAGAGTAATGCAATGGGCAAGGGAGCTTTTAAGTAACCCTGGTCAACCGGCAACCTAAATAGCAGAGCTGGGTAACAAGTTTCGTTCAATGGTTTAAAATCTATTTACATTTTAGATACCCATTTCAAATTGAAGTAGTTACCCAGCTCCGTGATATAGTTCGTTAGCGTCTTACCGCCATGGCCTGAAGATCATTTTCATAGCTCTGGCGTAGTTTGTTGGAGATCATGGCTTCGGCCTTGCTCATGTTCTCGATGGTGCCCTTCACAGTGATGATGCGCTCCAGGTTGAAGCTGCTGATGTCGTTGATGCTACTGACGGTGATTTTGGTGTTGGTATCCTGCATGATCCTCTTGATGGTGTTGCCACCCTTGCCGATGATGCGCCCGATCAGGTTGTTGTGCGCCAGGATCTTCAGGGTGATCTCGCTAAGGGATTTAAAAGATCCTCGTGAGGTCTCCGGTCTAACCTCGCGCGACAGATTTTCCGCAGAATAGGCCGATGCAAACCCTTTGTTCGTGGTGGTCGCCTCCTCTTGCATGACCCCCAGGATCTTCTTGCAGGCGTTGGTGCAGTTCTCCGGGTTCCCATAGATGGTAATGGCCTTTTCCAGGGAGCCTACGTTGTCCTTCCTGTGCACGTCGACCCTGGCCCTGGTCACCTGAGTGATCTGTCGAATGGTCGAGCCCTGTCGCCCGATTATGGCGCCCACCATGTCCGACTGCACCAGGATGCGCAATGGGAAGTCGGTCTGCCGACCCGAGAGGGGGACTCCCCCGCGCTGGCTGCGCCCTCTTCGTCGGCTTTCCGGAGCCGACATTTCCACCTTCAGCTGGTTGCCTTCGTACTCGTATCCATTAAACTGGTTCACGATCCTGGAAAAAAAATAAATCGACGTCCTCTCGTTAACGATCAACAATTCCGGAGAGATCCGACGCACTTGTAATCATTTTCTACCCTACCCCATTTCCAATAAATACCCATATTAATTCATTTTTAAGTCCTTCTCGATACCATCTTGACCATGCCTTATCCAACATCAAGCTCGTTAACCGATATCACGAAGAAAAAAATTTAATTTAGATGATTGCTTTCATTTTTTACGATAAATAAGAGAGGATAAGGACGTACTGTTGCGCTTGTTCCTGCGTCTCATAGCTGAGGATCACCGATTGGGTGTTAGGGTCCCGAAAGCTGATGGTCTCGATGTTCTGCACGGGCCCGTAGGTGGAGAAGAGCAGCTCGATGTCCTGGAACGTGGCCGAGGTCGGCAGATTGGAGACCAACACTTTGGCACCGGCGCCGCCGCTGTAGACAGAGGAGAACACCCTCGCTTAGAGACTCGTTCGCTTGAGTTTCGCGCCAATATCATCGTACGCCTGAATTTTATGTCAATATCTTTACGCGCCTAAACCTTGGGTTAAAATCCTCATATGCATGAGTTCCACCCCAAGATCATTGTACGCCTGAATTTCATGCCGATATCTTTACGCGCCTTCATCTTGCGTTAAAATCCTCTTATGCATGAGTTCCACCCCAAGATCATTGTACTCCTGATTTTTATGCCAATATCTTTACGCTCCTAAATCTTGCATTAAAATCCTCTTATGCATGAGTTCCACCTCAAGATCATTGTACGCCTGAATTTCATGCCAATATCTTTACGCGCCTAAATCTTGGGTTAAATCCTCATGAGTTCCACCCCAAGATCATCGTACGCCTGAATTTCATGCCAATATCTTTACGCGCCTAAATCTTGGGTTAAAATCCTCTTATGCATGAGTTCCACCCCAAGATCATCGTACGCCTAAATTTCATGACAATATCTTTACGCGCCTAAATCTTGGGTTAAAATCCTCTTATGCATGAGTTCCGCCCCAAGATCATCGTACGCCTGAATTGTATGCCGATATCTTTACGCGCCTAAATCTTGGGTTAAAATCCTCTTATGCATGAGTTCCACGCCAAGATCATCGCGCGCCTAAATTTCGTATCAAAATTATCGCGCGACTGAGTTCTACCCCAAGAACATCGCGCGCCTGAGCTCCACGCCAAGATCTTGGCGAGCCTGAGTTCCGCGCCAAGATCATGCCGCGTCCGATCTCCACGTGAATGCACAACCACGCGAAAATAAAAGCAAGGAGCGAGAAGAAAAATAAGGCACGCAGGAGCGAGAGGAGGACTCTTACTTTCGCAGGAATCGATCTGCCGAGTTCACGGGTGCAGAGGAAGGGAGGGAGGCACGGAGGGGAAGACAAGAGCCGAGGGAGATGAACCACTTCGCAGCCCCCGTGGCGCGGGGGGGTAAAGCAGCTCGAAGACGAAGGGTTGCGGGGGCGAAAGGGGGCGGAAGGAGAAACTTTAATACACAACCGAGGTGGGGAAACTTTATTGGCCGTGAACTCGACGACGAGGGCGAAACGGGGCCACGGAGACCCCCTACGTCACGAACGTCGTCCACAGGGGAGGGTCGCTCTTCGAGAAATCCGCCGAGGGTGGCTTTTTCTTCCTCGTCGGGTGGAGTGACCCTCGGATGAATTATTCCGGGGTGTCCTTTGACTCCAGGTAAATGCGAGTAGCCCTGATTCGAGGGCCGAAAACTACGAGGTGGAACGGGGGGAAAGTGAGGTTAGGGGGTAAGGGGATGACCGGATAATCGAAAATCGATAAAAATTTTCCTGGGCAATTTTTTTAACTTAATCAAGAAAATAGATCGGCGCCAAATACGTGTATATAAAGGTAAGAAATATGTATATAAAGATTTCAAGACCTTCGTTAGGACTTTCGTAATTACGCGTACAGGTGTCAAATTATTCGGGGCACCCTGTTTGGAGAGAAGTGTCATTTTGACGCTTTTGTTACATCTTAATTTGTGTTCTGAGGGCGGATTTATAATTTAGCCTGGATAAGCGATCAAGAGGCGAGGTGAAGAAAGTTCGAGGAATTTCGTCTGCGAATCGGGAATATGGCGAGAGGGAGGAACACGAGGATAAACGGAGGGAATTCCCGGTATCGCCGAATCAGCCATCGGGTTAAGACATTCGGAATCCGCATTCGTCATCTCCGAGGCTTTGCAGCTTCCAGGTATCCGTGACGTCATCGGGATGGCACGAATTCGTTCAAGGTAGATTCGCCCGATGCGTCATGTGACATTGTTGTATACTTTCCTGCCAGATATAAAGAATAATCCTCGATCCTGCCCAGGGGCGAATTAAAGCGTGGGGTGCCGGATTCTGGATAAATCCGCTTCAATCCATAAATGGCACTCTAGCGAAACCTTATGGAAAATTTTTTTTTCTCGAAAACAAGGTCGCGAAACTCAATAGTAATCGTCGCAAATGTTGTACCGACTCGGTAGAAAAGTATCAGGGACCTCTCTGCCGGAACTTTCCTGTCACCTTAAATGTGCCAATAATTATGAAAGTGGTCTAAGTCAAAATTGAAAAAAAAAAAAAAATGAGTTTATCAGTTACTTCACGCCACATTGTTTCAAACGAAATTGATTCAATGTAATGTCGAAACAAAAAATATATGACTTAGACCACTTTCATAATAATGGGCAGAATTCATCCCGTCGGGTGACTCAACGCGAATTTGGGAATTTCACTTTCTTCCATGTCGGTATAATCCGCGATATAAAACCGAACGAGGCATTAATTCTTCGTCGCTCGGCGCCGAGAACGGGCTTTAAGCCCGGGCCAAAGACGAGGAAGACCTTAAGCGAGCCTCCACCCTTGAACTCGGGCGAAAGCGAAAGCCCGACTGCGGCTCCCCCGTGGGTGGGGGACGGGGGAAGAGGGAAAAGATCGCGGCCGGTCCTCCGACTCGGCGAAAGGGAAACGCGCCAAGAGGGGAGGCGGAACCGCAGCGGGTCGAGACCGCTAAAGGAGAGAGGAGAAGCGGAAATGCACCCTCCCGGCGCCGCGTCAATTAAATCGCGAGGCTCGAGCCCCCGCGACGCCCGGCGGGGATCCCGAGGAGTCGTCGCGACGCCTTTTACGGGAATTACGTTCCTCGCCTTCGCTCAGTCGGCGAGACGGCCAGACGACTCGAGGAAATCGGTCCACTCGACTTTTCGGGCAGCGAGTTCCGAGGTAATGCCGATGTAACGTGAGAAAAAAAAAATTTATATAATTNTTCATTGCACGATTCCTAACGATACCAAATTTTCCTTTTGGACGATTTGGAACGACGGAACAACGAATAAGAGCGAATTTCAACGTCAATTTCCAACGTATGCGACCGTCACCATGGGCGACCTTGGATGCGCGGCGCCCCCCCTTGCGGGCGAACGAAAGCGAAAGCTCGACTCGGGTTTCCGCGGCGGGGCGTCTCCCCCGTCGCGGGAAAAGGTCGCAGCCCTCTTTACCGACGGGACGTCCGAACGGGCGCGAGTGCTCGAGCCCGGCGAAAGGGAAACTCCGGGGGCGGCGGAAGGGCGACGCTCTCCGGCGTCGCCTTAATTATCCGGCGACGCCCTGAGTCTTCGTTCGTCGCGGCACGAGCAACAAGTCAGAGGCGTCGCGACGCGAGGCGCCGTTAAGAGGTGCGCGCGACCTAGAAAGACGCGATTCCCTGGACCACCCCTCCATATCCGAAGAATCCTAAATATAATCAAATCCCGAAAAAATAAAAATTTCCCCATATCCACTTCCCATCATATCCATATCCCATCGACGTAGAATTTCACCATCCCTTAAAACCGATAAAAAAAAATAAAGAACCTCCCCCTCAAGAATTGAAAATTCCTAGGGACGACCGTATCGATAAATTCCAACAATGGATCGGCGAAAGAGGGATGCCCCAGGTAAAAGTTGCGGCAGACGACCCCCGGAGGCTGCCGTCGGGGGGGGGGGGGCTTTGTTTCGCGTGCTTTCGGGGATTTTCGGCAGCACTCGGGGGGTGCGAGGTGTGCACGCGGACGTAGCGGGCATTGATATTGCCGGTCTCGGCCGTCGCTGCCCCCNTAGGGGGTGGCTCGGAGTCTCGCTTAGATACACGGGCGAAGCCGTCGATTGAGCGCCCGCGACTGCGCCGCGGGCGCCGGTGCTCCTCGCGCACGTGGAGGCGCCAGCCGTCGCGTGTGCACATGCAGGCGCGCGCTAGTGTGCGCCGGCGCGAGGTAGCGCGGGCACGTGCGGGGGCGCGCAGGCGCAGTCGGTCCCCGCCGGCCGGCGAGTGCAGCCGTGTACGCGACATTAGCCGACGTGGCTTCATTAATTATTTCCACGTGGAGGAGGGCCGGAGGAGCGGAACTCGGGATCTGCCCCGAGGGGTGATCGAAGGGTGATTCGATATGGAGAAGGACTCAGAACGCGAAGACGAGAAAATACGAGACTAGGACAAAAGGAAAATATATACACTCTCGCAACGCCTTAAGAATTACTAATCGGTTGCAATGATAAGAAACGTCTCGTTTCCTGCATCGAGAAGAGAGAGAGAATGTCGAAACTCCGTGGGAAGATTCTCTCCGAGATATCAGGTGTTGCATTTCGATATGCCGGAAAACTCCTTTCCCTTTTGATATTCCCGTCGATTACGGCCGCCGCTTTGATGATCCGCCGATTACTATCGATTATGTAAAATGGGACTTCCTAGTGACCGAAGAAATTCATTCGAAAAGAATTTATCCCCGGCCTCGAAATTCGCATATCTGGAGCCGCCACCAGCTGAGCGATAGGAACAGCTGACTGACGTTTCGGGACGCATCCGACAGCTGTCAGAGTCAACCAACGTTTAAACCGTGGGTGTTTCCACTCCATCGTGCTTTTATCGTCGAGTCGATATCCGCGCAACGCGACTTTCGCTATCTTTCGCCGCGACTCGTCTCGGAAAGTTGATCTCGCCCTTAAAACAAAGAGTCAAAAATACGAGGCAAAAACCCGACGTACCCCGACCACCCCTGTATCAAAATAAATATCATGAATTAATTGCGGTAATTTTTGGGATTTATTTCACCCTTAAAAAAAATTGCAAAAAATATAAATGACGTTCCTTTCGTAGCAACAATAAATGACGGAACTCATTCGGGAATTTTCGGAGCTTTTATTATCTACCTTGAGTAAATATCGAGCGTTAATCAGAGTCGACGCGCTATCGAGCGTTAACCCTTCACCGGCGGATCGCCATTCTCTCTCTCTCTCTCCCTCTCTGAAAGTGGAAAGTCGAGGTCGCGGGATATTCTTACGACATATTTCTAGGCCCGTTCCAGGTTTTCCTCGTCCAAGCCTCCGTACGACGAGGTCGACAACTCTCGCCTCGTAGAGGCGACGAAGGGCGAGAGAGAGAGAGACGCGCAGCGAGCGAAGCCGCGTAGAAAGGCGAGATTGGCCAAGAGCGAAGTGGACTTTGGGCGAATTGGCGAGCGATTAGCCGACGACTTCGGTGGTCTCCTATCGAGGATGGCCAGGATCGGCACGAAGTGGAAAATACGCATCCCAGTCGATCGACAGAGCGTTACAAAAGTACACTGGGAGACATCAATGCCCTCCCATCCTGCACAGGCGATGCCGTATCTGCAGGGGAGGCATTCATGTCCGCCATTGCATGTACATACAGTCCAGTTAGAAGTTGTTTGACCCTTTCATTGCACGATTCCTAACGATACCAAATTTTCCTTTTGGACGATTTGGAACGACGAAACAACGAATAAGAGCGAATTTCAACGTCAATTTCCAACGTATCCTTTTGTACACTGGGAGACATCAATGCCCTCCCATCCTGCACAGGCGATGCCGTATCTGCAGGGGAGGCATTCATGTCCGCCATTGTATATACATCCCAAAAACTAAAAACATTCAACTTTTCTAACAAAAGAAAAAAATCCAATGGATAAAAAAGAAATTCTCCGGAGTTTCAAGACCTCCGCAATCACGTGTTGAGGTATCGGATTGTTCGGTGCGCCCAGTTTGGAGAAAAGTTATTAATATTTTCACGTCTAGACGTATATAGAATGACGCTCTGGTATCACCTTAAGGACGAATAGGTGTTATCACGGTGTCGGACCGACGGCGACGCCGGTGGGCGTACAGGGGATGACGCATCGGCAGCTAAGCGTCGGAATTGGCGCGCGTGAAGTCCCCCCCTCCCCCGTCGGCGCCGTCCATTGAGAATTCCGCGCCGAACGGACGCGTGGGCGTCCCGACGCTCGTAAGCGACGCCGGCCACCGAGGGAGCAAAGAAGAAAGGGAGACCCGAAAGAGGGTATAAGGCGACCCGGATATGCGGCGAATTTCGCGCGCTTCTTATATCGCCCTCCCCCCTCGACTTTCTCGTCCCCTTTCTCTCTATTTCTCCATTTCCGCCTCGACGTCGTGAACCCCGAGGCGCCGGCAGGCGTCGGAATTCCGTCCCCGATATATATATATATAGATATATAGATATATATATATCTATATATGTATGTATGTATGTATATACATAGAATCCACCTCGGACGCTGCCTCGCTCTTAAGGGGATGTGAAAGTGGCATCGGAAAGCTGAATCGTTCATAAAACTTTCCTACGAACTGGCTATCAAATCGTATCATACTTTAAAACGTGAACATGAAGATATCCTAAGGTAGGTCGAGAAACTCGGGAAATTAAATTTTTCCTAAACTATTTGTGAAATAAATAAATATTCGGTAAACCGAGTTGGTACAAAAAGTTTAATAAAGAGAACCACTTCGACGCCACTTTCACATCACCTTAGAAACTTGACAATGTAAGTACAGAGGCCATAAGGAAGGTCCTGACGGGCACGAAAATTCAATTTTCCATTTTTTAAAATCCTTTAGAGAGACCCTTAAGATTTTCGCCGCGCAATGTTCGAGCCATTTGAACGGGTCAGAAGTTGGCGCGGGAGAGAGGGGAGAAAGAGAGGCTTAATAGAGGCCGATTTTCTCCATGAATATGACCCGTGACCTCTTTATATAAGACACGATTGGGCTCTGGGTCACGTATAGACCTAACCGACGGAATCGACCTCGGATGCCGCGTCCTCGATAATTCGGAACCCCATCGCCATTTTCGAAGGCTTAGTCAACCTTCCGCGGAATTCCCGAAGGTATCTCTCCCTCTCTCCTTAAGTTTATTCCCCTCCACCTTCCACCAATCGCCGGGAGATTGCTCGGGGAATGCCGGCGAGCGATTATGCCTATCGGCCGCGTAACTTTAGCATAACAAACATCTCGAGATACAGGAGGGCCGCTGTGCGTGCTCGCCCCGATACGAGCTGACATAATCCTCGGGCGTATAACGTGTACCCCCCTTTTTTTCCCCCCCTTTCCCCCCTCTTTTCGTTCCACCGATCCGCATGACGCGATCCCATAACCGCAACGCGCGTTATCCGAGAAAACGTCGCGTCGCCGATAGGTGCGTCACCTAACTGTCCACCGCCACGACCAGTAATAAGTAATCGGTAATTACCGTTCCGGATCGATGGAAAAATTCCCTCGAATTATATGGGAAGTTTCTTAGTCGGTACAAACGAAAGGGCGTCGAAAAATCGCGATACGTCAAAAAAAAAAAAAACGTAAGGCAGGTTCATTTCTTCCCCGCATTATTGTAAATTAAACGCACACGGTCCCAAGGTATGGGATAAATGAATATTTTTTGCCTAGACTTTTTTTTTACTTAGACCAATTTCATAAGTACCGGCACACGTATGCTTGTGATAACTAGGTTATGATGCCCCACCTTCGGGGAAGATCGATCGCGAGGAATTAATCGAGTAAATCTACGAGGACCTCGAGTCCTCGTCGGAATTCGTCGCCGGCTTGGGCACCGAGGGGGTCTGCAAGAGAGGCATAAAGGGAGAGAAGGAGAGAAAGAGGCGAGAGGCACGTCTCTCGGTTTCTGCGAACGACTCCGTAGATGGCGCACTTCGTAACGAGCACGTCCGATCGGGCGGCGCCCGCGGTTTCCGGTGACGAGCAGCCTCGAGAGGACGCAGACCTGAATGAATAAATAAACCGGGGTCCCCGATAAACAAAAAGTCTCCACGGAGTAAAAAATTCCAATTAGAAAGTGACGTTAAAATATTCCCGAAGTAATTCTTCCCCACATTATGGAGAAAAAAAAATTAAAAAAAAAAGAAGAAGAAAATTTATTTAACCAAAGAAATGTTTTGTCAATTCAAAGAATACTTGGTAAGCGTCAATGTATGTCAAAATCAGGAAAATAGGAAAGTACCCAACCTCTGATACGAGGTAACCGTATCTCGGCTCGATCGATCGCGCGCCTCGCGGCGATTCCGCCGCGCGGGGAACGGATTTGAAAAAAAATAAAATAAAATAAAAATCGCGCCGCTTCGCGATCCGGCCGGGAGTAACGACCGATCGGCCGGATGGATTAGCAAGTCGGTCGGCGAGCACTTAGCGGTCCCAGGGTAGAGATAGAGCCCGATAACGAGTTGAGAAAACGCGACGACTCCCCTCTCCATCGAGACAGGTGCGCGCCCCGTCGGCCATTTCCCCGCGACAAGGAAAAACCGCGGAAAAATAGACCAATGCCAAAGATGACGTCACTAATTCAAGAGGCTCAGGAAAGAACATTTTCTGTCGGGCTAAACGTAGATAACGATTAGGCGAGTGCTCGCTATAAATTCATATTTGGCGCGACACTCTACAGGGTTTATTTTCGGAATTCCTCATTTTTTTTTTCCGTCATCCGCGATCCTTGGAGTTTTTTTTTTTTTTTTCTACGTTTCGATTAAATGGAAAGAATCTTGCGGGAGTGGGAATTGAATTTTCGGATCGAATCGATCGATCGATCGACGTCGTGCATCTCGCGGAGAGCACGTGGGCCCTGAGTGAGAGCGCCGGACATCTCTCGGAAGCAACAAGTGTCACGATGAATCCAGGTACGGGTTTAAAGAGGAGCCCGAGGAAGGATTCCGCGAGGTGATATCCGCGCGGCGGTTATCTCGCCTTATCGAGGCTCAAGACCGACTTTTTAGCGCAGTTCTCACGATGATACCCGCCGAGCGAGACGGACCCGCGTGGGGTCCCCCACGCTTTCCAACAGAATATGAACATGAAAATGAATAAAAATAAATACCAACCTCATATATAAAATTATATCCATGCATTCGTTCCCCGGTATTAATTAACACTAGGTTTACGGGACCCGTCAATTAGACGGAATTGAAACTTCGAAAAGAAATACCGAAGAAACCGTAGCATTAATTTTAACCATTTTTGTATAGTAAATTAATCATTTCATCCAAAGAATTTGTACACGCAATTATTTTCTCCTAAGCCTTCTAATTATTAAAATCTGTATGTAGTATACCTATCTCTACGAAACCCGTCTAATTGACGGACTAGCTAATTTCATAAACAATCCATATATATTTGCTTCGTTGCAGAGAGTGTAAGGCGAAGATGAGAGTGAAAGTTTGCATAGAAAGTGGAAAGATAGAAGGATCTTCGGATAGTGAAGAGGAAAACTTCTTGAAAGGGTGTCGTAGCAAGAAAAGGATGCGCATTCTTTCTAGTTCCGACTCCGAGGATGAGAGGACGAGCATTCCAATCGTTTCCGTGATAACTTTTAAAAAAGGACTTTTTACTTATTAATCATTCATTTAAACGTAAAGCCTAGTGTCGTTTAATTCAGACTTAATTTGAATAAATCGATTTTTTAAATAAAACGCGTGTTTTCGTTTACCCGTCAATTTGACGGATGCTCGTAGAAACAGGTATACATAAAACGCCCGTAAACCTAGTGTTAATATTTACCAAAAATCCGTAGATTACACATGTTACGTTTGTCAACCGAAGTCCGGATTGTCACTCGAGACTACGAGTATCTCGCTAAAATATATTTCCCTCGAAAACTCGACCGAGTTTCTTGATCTCTCTCCTACGGAGGGAAAGCAAGTGCTGGGGAAAAAAAAAAGAAAAAAAGAAAAAAAATGGCGAAAATTTTCCGGGGATCGCGCAGGGTGCAAAAGTAAGTGCACTCGTGTTCGCGGTGCGTGCACCGTGTATCAAGTGAATGCTCGTTTCGGAGCCACCTGACGGGTTGCGGTTCATTTTCCGCGCGCGGCCAGGTGGCGGATACGCACCGTGCACCATGAGAGCTTCGCGGGTGCGATAACGCGACACGCAATATGGCGGCGCGGCGACGATAACGGAGACCGAAGGGTCGTTACACGGCGAAACGCAGTCGAGTTTCGTCTGCGGGCCGGGAGAGGTTTGCGATCGATCGATTCCCGTACACGCGATGCGGTAAACACAACGGAGATGTCAAAATTAAAAGCGGTTGATTAGACCAACGGACACCGCGCGTCCAGTGTGACACCCACCCCGAGAAAAAAAAATCACTTTCTAGGGAAAATAGAAATTCCCGAGGCAAATAAAAATACCTGTTCCCCTGAGAAGGAAATGTGTGTGTGTGTGTGTGTTTGTGTGTGTAAAAATGTATATTCCTTTTAGTCAACTATTATTTCCTTCTCAGGGGAACAGGTATTTTTATTTGCCNTCTGTCAACCAACTTTTTTTTTTTTTTCAGGGCATTTATACATTTTTCTTCTATCGCAATCATTTTACAACCGTGTGGTATCGATCGCGAGATAACGCACCTCCGAGTGGACTTCTCGCCGGAAGTGAATCTCACGCACTCTCGTAATACTTATTCCAGCATTCCGCCAGGATAAGGAGGTAATCAGCGGCGATAACGATTCCTCGCGAGGAATGTACCTCCGCGGAACTCGTTATCGAGTCCAGAGATAAGGGGAAAAAATTCAATCTTCATGGAAGAATAGTTAAAATACATATGAACCTTTCGATGAAAATTCGGTCGTTTTTAATCGATATCACCGTTAAAGGAAAAACAAAAAAAAAAAAAGAGCGCCCTTCCTCCACCTTTTCGAGAGACATTCGAATTTTATTTCGCGCACATCCATTGCTCGTCCTAAACCCTTTCGAGTGGTTCGAAGTTCATTCGGGTTAAAATTTCCCCCCGAGCATCGAAATAAAGTTTTTCATCCTCCCCGCCGACTTCCCGTGAGTGGAGTTAGCCTCCGAGGAGTCAACTTAGCCGTTTCATCTTTTCGCCGTTTTACCCTTTCGCCGTTTCACCGTTTCGTTTCATCGTTTCGCCGTTTCACCGACGAGTGCGTCCCTTGGTCGATGAATGCACATCTTTTTCGGGGGGGAGGGAGGGTTTCTCGCATTTTTTTCGCGTCTAATTGGTCCACTCGGAATGAATGAATGGGGAGGCTGCAGTACCGACGTAGGATCTCAAAGGGACAATGCGAATGATTACGGGGAATTAAATAAAAAACGGCCACTCGGACGATCCACCGACGAGGGGTGTTTTTTTTTCCCCGCGAATTAAAGTTAACCATAGAAAGGGGGCTAAAAAGAGCGGCCCGTAAAGTTCGGAAAATTAAACAAGGAGGCGAAAAATCGATACCGACAGTGACGAGTTCTAAACAATTTTTTACTGCTCAACATATCGTTAATTTATAGCAATTTTCTTTACGCAATGGACGTATTCGATCGCAAGATCTTGTCCTCGCGATGTCACGTCTCTTTGCGTCAATCGACCATTTTCCTCAGTGCAGGAAAAAAAAAAAAAAAAACTGAGAGCGTGATGAAAATTCAGACAATTATTTACATTTCACGGTTAATTACTATTTACCCTCATCTCTGCGAGTCAGATTAGTTTCTCCTCCATTTATCTTTCTTTCTTTTTCCCTAACCCTTTCAAAGTTGCCGAGCACTTAATATCAAGAGGGAATTTCCTCGGAGCCCTGAAATCACCGTCACGAGACTGACGAGAAAGATATATACGTAGGTATATGCATGGCATGCAAATAAATGCAGAAACGACCAACTGAAATGTATACATAAATGAGTATATGTATTCGGCGCGAAACGCAACCGAGCTTCCTGACGCAAGCGGGAAGATAATCGGTTCACGGTATCTAATCACGGATTCTGGTTCACCAAAAACAAAAAAAAATATATATATATAAAAATATGGAAATTCACGTAAGAACCACATGAAATCTGCATATTGATTCGCATTTGCATTCTCGTGCACCCTTCATCCAAAAAAAAAAAAAAAAAAGAAAGGAGCGTTTTATCCGGGAAAGGTCGTTACAAAGAATAAAATAATTAAAAAAAAACGTCTAAAATGGAAATAAGCGACGGTTTTGATCGAGGCTCCATCACGCCCGTTGAAAGGTATCGTCGAAGCGATTCCGCCGAACGGAAAACGGATACCCAACGAAATTTCGATTACTCCGGTGGAAACGCGAAACCCCGTCCGGAGGGCTCGACACAAATCGGCGCGAAGTCGCGACGCTCGTTTGTCCCCGGGATTCAATCGCAAAGCGATCCCGACGTGCGGGTATTCCGGTCCGGAACACTCGTTTCGCCCCGTTACTGCCGATACAAATGCGGAGGATAACCCGTTCCGCCGGCACAAATCGGGACGGCCGACCCGTCCAGTTTGCCCAATTACGCGTCCACGTCGGAACGGATTACCGAGCGGTCTTAATCCGCGGCAATTGCGGGGGAAACTTGACGTTTTTAACCCGGGGTGAGCACGGGAGACCTCCGCGCGGTTGACTTTTCCGCGATACCGGATTCCGGGGGAAAACTCAGATTCCTGGCCGGGACATATCGCAGAAAAGTCAACCGGACGCGACAATCCGCGTCACTCCGCATGCCGGCGTCTCCGGCGAGGTTAGGTTAGGTCGGCCGCGGAAAAGGCTCGAGTCACGACGCGCCACCGCGCCATGGTGTGACACGTGCGCGACGCGGCTCGCCCGACGACCGACTTTAAAATAAGTATACATAAAAACTTTAAAAAAAAATGTTTAATAAGTATACTGTACAGAAATTTCCCCGTCAAATTCAGCGCCATAATAAAGCCGACTTTTAAATTGCCGACGATTTTGTTAACGCTCATTGGGGAGGTCTCGGATTGTGCTCGAATTTTAACCACTGACACGTGGTCCAACAGACCCACCCTCTTTATCAATTTTACTCAACCACGACGCTTAAGGCGATACGAAAGAAACTACCTTAACAGAAAATTTTCGTTCTAAAAACTAGGATTTCACGGGTGTCAGGTCCTTCCACCCAGCCTCCGCATTAACGCCGTAGTTTTAAATTTTCAATTTAAATTAAAAAAAAAAAAAAAACCGAGACCACGTGTCCGTTCACGTGATGCTAAAATATTTTATCGTTAACTGTAAACGATCGCCGATCCTTTACCATTACCAGGAATTTCCTTGTAGTAAAGAAACGTACCTCGGAACCAAGGGTGGCCGTCTCGACTGTCGTCCTGACCAGGGTCTTGACCGCCTTAACTTCCCCTTAACGTCGAAGGTCCCTTTTCCCCAGGATCCCCCGAGCTCCGAAAACCGTCCACAATCTCATGCGAGTTGGAAAAAAAAAAAAAAGAAAAAATCGATCACAGAGCGATTCGACTAAATATCGCCCGCCCGTCGCAATCTCACTTAGCCTCCGGAGGGGGCGCTTCCCTCGCGCCGGACCCCGACTCCGGCGAGGCGAGTCCGGATTAACCTCTCTTACGTCGCGGCCACGTGACACGCGCGATCGGAAGCGACTGGCCTTAGCGGCGCCAAAGCGATCCCACCTCCGGCGGTGTCCGCGCGGCGCGCGTCGCGCCCGGCTGGCGCTCGCGAGAGAGCGATAGAGATAGAGAGAGAGAGGAGGGAAGAAGAGCGCGACTTGCGGGAGCCGGAAGGAGGAGGAGAGACAGAGAGAGAGACCGAGAAGGGGGAAAGGGGGAGGGAAAAGAGCCAAACCTCGCGGGCGACGCGCGGGACCCGAGTCGCGGAAAGTTAGCCGACTCGCGAGTCTCGCGACTGACTGACTCGGCACCCGCCGGCGCTCGAATGCGGCGCCCGGCCGCGAGTTCCCCCCGCCGCCACCGCGGCGCCACCGTCGCCAGTTCGCGCGGGAAAATACGTTCTCTCTGAATCGACTCTCCTACATACGGAAAGAACGTTGCGATAAGTAGGATTATTCTCCCCTCGGACCGAGAGATATCGAAAGGAGTAAGAAGCGAAAACCCACCGCGATGATCCTTGAAAAATAAATCCGGGAGGGTATATATATATCGCGTTCGATAAATCGCGTTAGATAAATCGCGGCGATCGATCGGTTCTACGGGGCGCGTTCCCATTTTTTTCTTTTTTTTTTTTTTTCCGGGGAGTCCGTCCAAAACGGGTAATTCCGATTGAAAGCGAGTGACAGGCCGAGGGGGTTGCTCGTCGCGAACGGCGCTCCCATTGTGAGTGGGGTCCACCCCCCACCGACGACCCTCCCCCGCGCACCCCTCTCGCGCCGACAAGTAACTCCCGAATATTTTTTCCGAGGCGAGGTCGGTCCTTTCATCGGGAATTTTTCCTAATTAATCAATACTCGGCCGGCCGCTCGTTGATGAGCATGCACGTATGTGGGGGTGTGTATACATGTATTTTCATGTATTGAGAATAGATAAGGACCATTGACGTACGGTTTTAGAAAATCTTAGGTTGGTTATATCAGATGATCCTGTCACGGGTTCTTTCCAAAAAAGATATGGTTCCTGTGGTGGTAACAAATGTAATGCATGCCGTGAAATTCCATTTTCTATTTTTTTTTGGAATAAAAAATGAAATTTCATGGCTGCCAGGACCTTTTTTATAGTCTCCGCATTCCTGTGGTAAAGTTTGATACGATTCGTTGGACGAACGATTGACCCTTCAGATGCCACTTTCGCCTTAAGGGCGCGCGTGAACACCCGCGAACACGCACACGCACACGGACACGCGGTTCGCGAGACCGCGAGCATTTCGGCGGATTCGGTATCCGGAATAAGGGGGAGGAAGAGGAAGGAAGACAAAAGAAACACTTGTGCACCGGCTCCCTCGAGCACGCGTGCACGCACTTTCTCTCTCTCCTCTTCCTTCCCGTTCTCTTCCCTCCCCCCTTAATTTTCAATTCCGACCAATCGGAGGCGAGTCGAACGCGGCGGAGCTTTTCCGCCGCGTCCCCCTTCCGCGGGTTTTATTTATTAAGGGGGAGAGGGGCAATCGGCGAATTGAACAAAAAGGAGAGAAAATAAAAAAGGAAAAGGGAGAAAAGGGGAAAAGATACTTCAGACCGCGGGGAGAAGAGTCGGGGATGAATTATGCTCGCGCGGAGATAAAGGAGCGAGAGATAAGGGAGGGGACTCGTTTAACGGCGAAACTCGTTACGAGATAAACGCACCGTGGGGCGTATCACGGTCGGCTGGGAAGAGCGAGGCGAGGACCTTCGAAAAATTTTCAGAGGGCTCGAGAAAGGATTCTTTAAGGGGATGTAAAAACTACGGTCGCGTCCTGCCAATCTCGCTTGGCTTATCGATGCGCTTCGAGGAGGAGAGATAAGGAAAGAGGGGGCTGGAAATGAGCCGCTCTCGATGCGCCTCGAAAATCGCGACAGCTGTCGGGAGGCAGCTGCCGGATAACGAGGTCGGCGGCGTTAAGGTGATACGAAACCGAAGGGGCATGATTTATGCAAATTTTCTCGGAGCAGGGCGCCTCGAATCGTATGAAACTTTAACACCTGAACGTGGAAGTCACGAAGCAGGTCCCTACACCCTAGGGATTTCATTTTCCCTAAAAAAATTGGTAAAATGCCTCCGAACAATTAAAAAAAAACAATTGAAATTTCACGATTGTCAGGACCTTCCTCACAGCCTCCATATTCGCGTTGTGCAGTTTGAAACGATTCTGTACCCCCAATTCGGAGGAAAAAAAAAAACGTTACCGATTTAAGACGTCCCGTCAATCGGGCAATCCTCCCCACGACGTTCACTCGCAATGCTTCCGGGATCTCCGCAAACGCCCTTATCAAGGGATCCGCGGTGGTTATCGCGCTAAGGGAGTGTCCTGTTGTAGGATCGGCGGATCGATCGCGTTAAATTCTTCCCCGAGAGAAAACAATGGGGCGAGGCCGTCCGGGTACAAGGGAGAGCGCGTTAATCTCCTTTTCTTCCTTTCTCTCTCTCTGGGCATCCCCTCGGCCGTCCCGGCGCGTGCGTCCCCTGGAAATAAGGGAAGTACGACAATGCTCGTCGAACCCGGAGCCCCGGGAAGAAGGACGACCGCCCTCGAGTCGGGCCGTCCGAGAAGGACGCCTATATAGGACCGGCCACAAGAGGGAGCGAGAAAGAGCGAGACGCCGCGGTCGAAGAGGGACGCAAGGCTCGCGGGAGCCGGCCCAATTAGCAATTTAAGGCAATAAGCGGGAAATAAGCGACCGCCAGCGCGTCCCCCCGGCCTCGGCGGCGTCGCGACGCCGAGATTGCGCCCTCCACCCCCGAGTGCATAAACACAGCGCACAAACCGCGGAAGACAAACGTCGAGTGCGTGCATTCTTATGTCGGGGGGTTGTGCCGAACGAGTCGGGTGGAAAGGGGGAGGGGACGCCCCCTCTCTTTGTCTTTCAGGCCCGCGGAAGAAGCGCCCCCTCGAGAGGGTCCTCTTTCTCTCCCTTAACATTCCGCCCGGAAATGCCGTCGACTGTTATGGATCCGGAGCATCGCGATGCTGCACCCGCGGAAGGACCGACGAAACTACCCCCCGATGGGGGGGGCGACCCTTAAGGTGGAATGAAAGGGTCATTCTATATACATCGAAACGTCAAAATATATATATGTACGACTTTTCTCCAAACTCGGGGGAAGGAGTGATTTGAAATTTTAACTCGTGATCCTGGAGGTCCTGACGGAGGTCTTTAACAAACTCGCGGAATTTCAGATTTCGAAAGGAGAGCTTTTTCGGATAAAATTTTGGAGCATCCGAAAAATTTGAAACACGTCGGCCAACGCAAGCGCTCTTCGCGATTCGATAATGAGGGAAAAAAAAAAAAGAAAACAAATCGAAATTTAGGAAATTACCTCCATGAGCCAAGGGAAGGAAAATTCTTTTCGCACGTCTGTCTCGCCAGCGAAGCAAAATGGCGAACACCGTCCGACCAATGAGCTTTTTCGGGTAAAATTTTGAAGCATCCGAAAAATTTGAAACACGTCGGCCAACGCAAGCGCTCTGCGCGATTCGATAATGAGGGGAAAAAAAAAAGAAAACAAATCGAAATTTAGGAAATTACCTCCATGAGCCAGGGGAAGGAAAAATCTTTTCGCACGTTTGTCTCGCCAGCGAAGCAAAATGGCGAACACCGTCCGACCAATGAGCTTTTTCGGATAAAATTTTGGAGCATCCGAAAAATTCGAAACACGTCGGCTAACGCAAGTGCTTTTCATTCCCATCGAAAACGACGACTGACGGAATAGTGGGAGCGTGCAAATAGCGCGATTCGACAATGAGGGAAAAAAATAAGAAAACGAATCGAAATTTAGGAAATTACCTCCATGAGCCAGGGGAAGGAAAAATCTTTTCGCACGTTTGTCTCGCCAACATTTGAAACACGTCGGCCAACGCAAGTGCTCTTCATTCCCATCGAAAACGACTGACGGAATAATGGGAGCGTGCAAATAGTGCGAATCGACAATGAGAGAAAAAAATAAGAAAACGAATCGAAATTTAGGAAATTACCTCCATGAGCCGGGGGAAGGAAAAATCTTTTTGCACGTTTGTCTCGTCAACATTTGAAACACGTCGGCCAACGCAAGTGCTCTTCATTCCCATCGAAAATGACTGACGGAATAATGGGAGCGTGCAAATAGCGCGATTTGACAATGAGGGAAAAAAATAAGAAAACGAATCGAAATTTAGGAAATTACCTTCATGAGCCAGGGGAAGGAAAAATCTTTTCGCACGTTTGTCTCGCCAACGAAGCAAAATGGCGAACAAAGTCCGCCATGTTATGGCTGGGCCTACCGAGAAGTCGGTTGCCGAGTCGCGATAATGCACGCAGTCTTTATTTTCGTAGGGTGCAAAATCTGGCGCAGAGAGTCACTCTCCCTCTCTCGCTATTTCTCCGTCACTTTTTTTCCGCTCCTTCCTCGCGATGCGCGCGCACCGCCGATAGCGAGCCCCCGGCTTATCGGGGCAGCGCATTTCGTCAACACCGCGCGGACCACCCGGTCGATGCGTGGCCGAGGGAAAACGAGAAGAAAGGAGAAACCGAGGCACAAAGAGGACCTCTCTTCCGGGCGAAAATCCCGAGACTAAACGACAAAGCAACGACCCTCGAGGATTCGGGAGAGATAAGAGAGCAACCCCCGACCCCTGTGGAGGGAGTTCCGCGGTCCATCCTCGTGGCGTCTATTTAATGCCGGTATTGACGTTAACGACGTACTTGGCGCGAAACTCTACCTTCTACCCGATACCGCTCGAGGTATCGCGGAAGTACCATATATGCATATCAAAATATTAATAGAACCCTTCTCCAAACTGGATGCCCCGAATAATCTGAAACTTCAACACGTGATAACGGAGGTCCTAAAAAAGCTCCCGAGACTCGGGAAATTTTTCCATCCACCCTAGACAAGAACCGAACAACAAATTCCTCATCTCGACGAGAGCAGGAATAATTTTTCCCCCACATTGAGTACACCGGGAAATTCCATTGAAATTCCAAAGAAGTATTTCTTCACGATTTAAGCAGGATATGTTTTTTTAGGTGATACTTATCGATACTCAATAGAAGTGCATGTAAAAGTATCATTGGTTTACCTTTAGACGCCTCTTAGAGAACGTGAAAAAAAAAAGCGCGATTCCCCTCCACTTTCCCCGGGAAACCTGGGGGGTGCGCGCGCACCCCGGAAGCGCAGTTTCAGGGGCGAAGATATTCGGGGATCGATGGGGGCGCAGCCCCACCCCCCGACGCCCGGAAACCCACCCCACGACGTCACGACGCTCGGCGTCTCTCGAGTGCGGCGCACTCTCGCTTTCGACGCGGTCTCCGGGCAAGCGGGCCGCTTCCCTCCGCCGGATTCCGCAGCGATTCCGTCGTTAAGGGCTGCTGGCAAAAGAAAAAAAAAAAAAAAGCGTCCCGGGTACCCCTTATTGGGAAATTTCTTGCGAGGTCTCCCGACTACGGAGGAGCCATTAAGCCCGGATTACGTACGACGGAAACGCGGAGGAGTCCCTCGTCGGGGTAGTAATTGCCCGATATCGGTGTTCCTTTTATTTCATTTATTTATTTATTTGCATATGTCGCGAGGATTAGCAGCGGGAGGGGCTCTCTGCTCCTTTCTTTTATTTATTTATATGTCTGCTGGGAGGATTAGCGACACGACGAGGGCTGCTCGGATGTTTTCTCGGAGCTCTAGAAAAACCTCTTGTAATCGAAACCCGACTCCTCGCAAGGACCACGATACACCCGAGCACGGGAGCCAGGTTGTAATTGGACCCTGTTATTGTTTCTAACGTTACAATTACTGTCGTCACCGGGATCGTATATCGGTGGCTCTGCGATCCCGCCGATCGGGCGCATTCTTTACTAACTTCAGATCAGACATTTTCCTGTCGAGTGCCCTCCACTCTGAGGAAAAATTCATAGAATTTATGGGATGCAAAAAATTCCATAAATTCTATACCCCCAATGTGTAGGTGAAGAAAACATATGAGAATGATAAAAGTTCATAAATCCTCCGTACGAAATTTACGAAATTCGCGAAATTTCAGGAAGACTCATTAAATTCGCAAAATTTGCAAAAAAAAAAAATCCGAGGATTTGGCGAATTTGCAGGATCGCCATTTTGTAAATCGCCAACGATTAGGTCGATATGATCTTGGGAATCGTTCCGAGGTATCTACCCCACACTCGTCGTCGCTGATAACGAATCGCCTTGTATCGCGTTCCCTATCACCTCCCAATATCGTCTGGTCGTTTCTTTCGCGTATCGATCAGAGTCAATCGCTTGGCTCGCGCCTCGAAGGGATGAAAAAAAAGACATATAGAGAAAGGCCCAAGTGCCCTTTAGCCATTGTTTCGATCGCGGAAAAGTGACTCACTTTGCACCAGTACAAGTGTCGTAGTGCAAGGCTCTTCGCCGTGAAAGGGTTAAAAGGCATAATTAACATGCTCGGCCGAATTCGAGGAAGGATTCGGCAAGGTTGGCACGGGGACGAACTCTCGTTGGAAACGATTGAACTCATAATTCGAGTTCACGGTTCTCGTAGTCGACGAGGTGTGAACAGCTAGTTGCTTTGAAAGAAGTTCCGAAAAGATCCTCCGTCTTAAAATCCCGCAAAAAGGGATTTCTGGACTCCAAAGGTTTAAAAAAAAATATTACCGAATCGTACGTCGAGTTCTGCCGAGGAAAAATAATGATAAACAAAGGAATTAATCGTTTCCCCTCTTTTCGATTGGCGTATCGATTTCAAGTGGAGTTAAATTCCCCGAGAGGTCGAGGTTATTTCAGTTCGATCTCCTCGAGGTTGATTGGCGAATCGAGGAATCGAAAATAAGGGCGATTAGATTAGGGTGAAAATGAGGAAAATGCGGAAAATCGGAGCCCGCGAGGACTCACCGGATCGGAGGAACCATCGACTCTTACTTGCGACCTTAACAATCCCGTCCACGAAGTGTCCTTACCTGAAACAAAAAATGGAATCGGAATTTAGCAAAGCGGGAGAAAATTGACTTCCCTGAGAGAAAGCCAAGGACGAGGTAAAAATAATCATGGAGCCTTTGCCTATAGCGAAGGATCAAGCGAGGGCGTACAATTGGTTCCGTGGAAACAATTAAAGACGAAAAAAAGATCCAAGAAATAATCCTTTTTTTTCCTTCTTCTTGTCAATATAAAAAACGTGTTCCTGGCCAAACATTTTACTGGCCCGTTTTCAAGCGTGCTTTTCTCGTCCTTTATCCCTCGAAACGCGAGTCCTAGGTCGTGAGGTCAGGATTAGGCGAATCTTCCGGAGGCGTCAATTAGGGCTTCGAAAAACTCTAAAGAGGGGTTGACCGCGAGAAATTCGACGTGTCCCGTGGGTTAATCCTTGTACACGGTTGCCGGGGAGTGGCGAAGGTCCCGGGACCTGGCAGGACCTTCTCTCCCTTAACCTTCGCCACCCTATCCTTCCGCCTCCGCGCGCGCGCCCTGCCCTTCCTTCCCGGAGAAGCAGAAAGTAATCAATACTTTCGGAAGGTGCGTGGGCGAAGGACGCGCCTCTAGGTCGCGCCGTTCATCCTCCAATTTCAGTCCGAAATCGACCCTACAGGGAATATCCTTACCGACGGGCGCATCCCTCCCCTCCGGAGAGCAAAAAGGGTCCGACTTCGCGGGACATCGTCAAAAGCTATAAATCTCGCCCAATTCGCGAACCCAGGTCTAATTTTAATTTCAATTATCAAGGGGATGCGAAAGTGGAGGCGAACTTTTCCCTAATCTGGGTGCACCGAGTAGTATCGAATTTTACAACGTGAATACGGAGTATGAAATTTCAATGTCTGTACATGTTGAAAATGTCCGTACATAATCATGTCCTCTTGAAGAGGGTAAACGAGGAATTGCATCGATGGAATTTCCGAGAGATCGAATCTCGCCCAATTCGCGAACCCAGGTCTAATTTTAATTTCAATTATCAAGGGGATGCAAAAGTGGAGGCGAACTTTTCTCTAATCTGGGTGCACCGAGTATTATCGAATTTTGCAACGTGAATACGGAGGCTATGAAATTTCAATGTCTGTACATGTTGAAAATGTCCGTGCACGACATCGATGGAATTTCCGAGAGATCGAATCTCGCCCAATTCGCGAACCCAGGTCTAATTTTAATTTCAACTATCAAGGGGATGCAAAAGTGGAGGCGAACTTTCCTCTAATCTGGGTGCACCGAGTATTATCGAATTTTACAACGTGAATACGGAGGCTGTGAAATTTCAATGTCTGTACATGATGAAAATGTCCGTACACGATCATGTCCTCTTGAAGAGGGTAAACGAGGAATTGCATCGATCGAATCTCGCCCAATTCGCGAACCCAGGTCTAATTTTAATTTAAATTATCAAGGGGATGCGAAAGTGGAGGCGAACTTTTCCCTAATCTGGGTGCACCGAGTGTTATCGAATTTTACAACGTGAATATGGAGGCTATAAGGAAGGTCCCATGAAATTTCAATGTCTGTACACGTTGAAAATGTCCGTAAACAATCATGTCCTCTTGAAGAGGGTACACGTCCGAGGGTAAACGAGGAATTGCATCGATCGAATTTCCGACGTGCTAGGGGAAAACGCCGTCCCGTCAGAGATGTTGCTTTTCCTCCGCTTTCGACTTCTGGGTTCCCTCCCTTCGCCGTCTGCCGAGTATTTCCGTTAAATTAATTAAAAGCCCTGGTCCGGCGAGAGGACGCATTCGCGGCGAGGAAGCCGCGATACCGATCGTCCTGGCGGATGCATCCTGGAGGCCGCTGCAGTCGGTCGTCTCGGATTTGACATTCGATTAAAAATCCCTACGAACTCATTATTTCCAGACAGTCCGCGCATGCATTCCTCATCCCCTTCGAGAGCTCCTTATTAAAAATCACGATTAACTGTCAAAGTGACAGACATCGGATATTAAATACTAAACGTCTAATTCTCGACACGCAAATATGCATCTTATAAACAATGGGCTTTTTAAAACTATATTATACCCCAGTCCCTGGATTTGCGCGAAGTATCCGTGTCACGTGGATTGGTTTTACGCGACTGGAAAATCGCGTAAATAATTATCGGTCGATGTGACGAATTTTCTGAAAAGTGCAAGGCCTAAGTGCAGGGCGTGCAAGTCCTCGGTTCCTGGCCCCTCTACCGAGAAGGGCTCCGATGTCGATGGAAAGGCGCACAAAGCCCTCGAAGAGGTCCGACCAGGAACACGAGACCCCGGAGAGTCGACTTCGAAGACGAGCCGAGGATAATTCCGACATTATCGCACCCTTCGCGTATGCATACGCGCCATGCATCGGAGAACTACTGATGCTGCACTTTCGATGCCCGCAACCGCGACATCCACGCCGCACCCAGGTCGAGATATTGGATGCAAAGGGTCTAATTTTTCGTCCTAGCCCGTTATCGAATCCACAGAATCTATATTCCGATTAGAATGCACTCGGTGAGCAGCGAAGACGGGGCAGGATTGCTTTGCAAAGGGCGTCGAGAGGAGTCTAACGCGGGCGGCCATCTTGGCGCGGTCCCCTCAAAAGCCGCGACGATGTCCGATTTTATTCTCGACTCTCCCATGTCTCGGGGGTTACAGAAAATATCGTAAAATTGCTGCTGAAATTTTCGAAAAATGATTCCAGGCATTGGGGTTGATCGTTTCGACCGTATTACGATGATCGGTGAGACAAATGGCGGGGTGAGGGTCCCGACTCGAGCGGCCATCTTGGCGGGGCGAAAAGAGGAAGCTCTAAGGTTAATTCCGCGACTAGAATCCAAAAATTGTGTCGGAATCCCGTTCGGACGAAACCTCGATACCTCTATCACACCAGAGACCGTCATCAGACCGAGAGCGAGGAATTTGGCAAATTCGACCTCGGCCGAAAGCGACGCCGATGGGAGGAGAGATCGAGGAGTTTCGACCTCTCTCTGGATCGATCCGATCCTATCGGAGGCGAAAAATCTTTCGGGGATTAGCGCGGTCCCAGGTAGACGGAGGAGGGAAAGAAACTAGAAACTAGAGACCTAGGCGGTCCGGGGTCCCAGGTCGGGCCTCGGATCTTCGGTCCCAGATTTCGGGCTTTCACGTTCCTCCGTATCGAGCACGAACCCTGCCCCAGGTAGAAGGATAAAGAGGTATGCTCTGACCTGGGCCCGCCTTCCAGGAAATCGCTCAATGTCGTCCTCGAGGAGGGCAGATGTTCCCCGCCCTACCTTCGAGTCCCCGGACTTCCGCGAATAAAGGGCCCCAGGGTCCTTTGTCGAAGGACTTTTCCATCGGCTGGGGGAAATCCCGGTCCGACGTAAACTCGATGCCGAAATTTTCGCGAAATGACCAACTACGACGAGAAGAATTGTGCTTATCCGTCGATCTCTCTCTCTTCCAAAAAAAAAAAAGAACCAACAAAGTCAAATAATTTCCTGGAATCCTTGGAATTCTATATCTTAAACTACACTTTCACGGATAGGAAATAAAATTTCTCCTTTTTGCCTGACTTTCGCGGTGTCTTCACGCGTGGCGGCGAATCTCGGGGACTTTTTTTTTTTTGAGCTCTTCTACATTGTCTTTTATGAATCGATTTCAGTCCCAATGATTTGTCGCGACGATTTTACGCGAGTGACACCACCTTAACGCGTCTCGCGCGGGAAAGGAGGGCACCGACTTTACCGACAGGCTCGCCGAATTGCGGCTACCCGCCAAAAGATAGAGCCACTAACTACGTAGGCCCGCAGTCGCGGTCGCGCACTCCGCATGCGCACATCGCGCTGTCGGTGTCGCCCTTCCTTCCCCGAAGACCCCGGCACGCATCTATCGTAAAGAGAGAAAAAGAAGCCGAAAAAAATCATGCGTCAACAGTCGACCTCCACCTACCGCACATAATATAAAAAATTAATAAAAATATCCTGGTAATTATTCGGACCCGTCTCGACCCAATCGGGAATTTTTGAGAAACTTCCCGATAAAAATTCGGGCCCCGACGTTACACCAAGAAAAACAGCAAAAAATTCATTAAACCGAATATCCCGTTAATTAAAAGAATAATTATTTACCTCGAATCAACTGGAATTGTCATGATTCCGAAGAACCGTTGCATCCAATTATTCGAGTTCATCCGAGTAGATTCCTCGAGCTTGGAAAGTATTTCTTTGATTCGATGACACGGTGTGTTAAAAATTCCGAGACAAGTGTAACCATGCGAGGGCCACTAGGGGAATAATAAATCGTAATTAGAGAAATTTCATTCATGATTCTCAGGACGCGATGGAGGAAGTGGCGATATAAACGCTCGCTGATAAAGGCCTCGCAGGCCTCGGGGAAGAAGAAAGTCGCAAAAAGGAGCAAAGGTCCGACCGGGAGTGAAATATCGTCGGAAGTTTTAATGGACCTCGAGAGGTCAAGCTTAAGAGCACGTATCGATAGTTTTTCGAGGCCCGCGCGGACTCCCGTTCGACGATAGTCGAAGCTCGTAATCGGCCGATAAGGCAGATGCGAGCAGTTCCTATCGACCGGACGAAACCGCTTTTCCGACTCGCGACTCTTTTCCTTATTTTTTTTTTCAAGCCCCCCGAGAAAAATCCCGACTCGATCGAATCGATTAATCGATTCGAAAGAATTCCCTCCGTCCAAAGAAATCCTTCATACCGGCTCGAATCTATTTCCAAATCCGGCAATTTTCCCCAGGAGGGAAGATCGAGTAGAAGGAAAACCCTCCCGTGGAAAATGTCTTCTTTCGGGCATTTTCCTGGGAAAAAAAAATTAACGTCATACTTTCCCGCTTTCGCCGGCATTCTCTCCCGAATTTAATATCCCAATTCAAAGCATTCCCCCGGGAGTAGGAATGCGTTTCATCCCGGCGGCGTGAAACTTTCCGTTTTCCTGGAGCGCCGGCGCGCCTTTTCGACTCGCGGTCGAAGTCTCTCCTCTCCTGTTTTTCCCGTAATCTCGTTATTTCGCAGCTTCCTCTCGGGCCTCGGTTTCCCGAGATCTGGAGAGGTCTCCTGCCTTCTGAGAATCCTCCGCCCGGGAATAAGCCATGGCGGGCCCAGGGACGAGCGGCATGTTTTCTGAAAAGCGCGTAGCTTTCGGAAAAGAGGCGCCGAGCGTCGCGCCACGTGGAAGCTTCCAGAGTCGGTTCTACGACGGCGGCCGACGAGATAGCAGACCTCGAGACCGACGACTCGACGAGATGTTAACGAACTAGCCCAGGAAAACCGACTTACCGACTTCCGCTTCCCTTCAAACGTAGTATCACCCTTAAAAAACGGGAATTCTACCTACGATTATGCCACGAAGAAGCGAGAAATTATTCCGATTCTAATTTCTTTATTAACCGTCTATGGGCCGAATTTTTCATTAAATAAAAAAAAGAAATTGGGGGAACGTAAAATCAGCAATTAGGAACCTATATATGCAAATGAAAAAACATTTTTTTCATTTAAAATGTGACCTGAAAGTTACACGGGCCCATAGAGGGTTAAATGAAAACGATGCAGCGACGATTCCGCGAAAATCGACATATTCCCTCCAAAGCAAAGATTCGTTCTGTGATCACGCCATAAAAAGCATGAAATTATTTCAACATCTTCTGAAATAAAAAGGAAGATATGTCTCATTAAAGAGAAAGAAAAAAGTAATGTTTAAAAATGAAGACGGCACATCAACGAAATTAAGTGGAGTAATTTTCCATAATATCTCATTTTACGACATACCGCGAAAATCGACATATTCCCTCCAAAGCAAAGATTCGTTCTGTGATCACGCCATAAAAAGCATGAAATTATTTCAACATCTGAAATAAAGAAACATGTCTCATTCAAGAAAAAAAAAAAAAAAAAAAGTAATGTTTAAAAATGAAGACGGCACATCAACGAAATTAAGTGGAGTAATTTTCCATAATATCTCATTTTACGAGATTAACTCGTTAGAGGGAAATTATTTTATATATGAAGGAGTAGAACTCATTTGTTTAGATCTTGATTGTTTAATTAATACACACGTGTATGTACGTAACTAGGTATAACCAAAAGCAAGATGGCGGCCATAGGCGGATGCGTGAATAGAAGCCACGTGGCTCGCGTACCCGCGACCTGTACATATCGCACCCACCACATATGATTACTGGAAGATGACTAGACATAGGAAAGTCCTCTCACCTAAAGTCCAGTTTACACGAGAAAATATCGACCTGTTGAGCCCCGGTAGAGGCACGTGGTCAGATAAACGGACGCGGAGCGTAAATCCGAGTGTTTACAAACGTCGACCGAAGTCGAAGAAGTTTCTCCCCAGGACTGTAACGAGAGCAAGATGTCCTGGTGACTATTGATAACCAGGGTGTTTTCGATATACCTACATACGAAGTGCTCGAGGTAAACGTTCGTCCCGAGTGTCAAGAAATCAAGACCGGTACCGAGAGAAAATAGTACCAAACGTTATCACTGTTAATGCCAAAGAGACGCTTCAAACGGGCAGAATTTGCGCAGGGAAGATTAATAAAAATTATTCCTTTTTCCCGTGGTTACATACCTAGAAAGAAGATTTCATTTAACCAGGGAAAGAATATCGCGGTACCAGAGAAACAATTAATTCATGGAATAATTATTTCACTGGAATTGTCATAATTTCCAAAGAGACGTTGTATTTAATTAATTCCAGTTTGTTTCGGTAGGATAATTATTCTTCTGCTTAATAAAATATTCCTTCGGTTCAGTGATATATCGTATTCTCAGGGCGTCGCTTCGGTAGGGATCTAGGGATTTGTCACCAGGGGATTACGCGCAGACTCATCCCCGGACTTGGGAGAAATCGCCGAGTAATATTATCCCCGCGAAGTCGGTAACTCCTCTACGCGTCGTAAAGGCAGAGGTGCCTTCATGGTCTCCCATAAAGTCGAGTCCTCGGAGGGCCAAGATTTATTTCCCCGTTTCCGGTCGGTTATCCGTGCCGATGTAGGGCTCGGTACCTATACAAATACCGGGGCCTATTTTCCGCCCGTTATTTTGTATATCGCCCTCGACGTCCGATACGCTGGGAGGGCCTATTTTCGGCCTACTTCACGGCATTTATAGACTAGAGGTAGGCACCTTCCCCATGAGTCACGGCTGCTTATGGTTTTTTCATGGGCGCGAGGTGGGCTCGAAACCTCGATTCCTTTTCTCATTTTTATTATTTTCTTTCCAGGGGTCGATCCTTCCGATTTACCGCATTTTGCGGTCTTGCGGATTTTCCGCGAAGAGAGGCACCATAAGGTGGACACCAAAGGCGAGATATTATATTTTGGGTGGACGTTTGGAGAGAAAGCTATCGGGAAAATCGACGTCGATGTACTCGTCCGAGATGAGTATCTTTATATCTTTACGTCAAGTCCAGGATTTTCCCATGGATTCTAGTTCCTTCGAGTCCCTAGTTTCACCGGTCACGGGGAGCGGGTTCCACGGTCGTGACATCCCTAGGCCTAAGCAGGCCTTTCTCCGAGTCTGGGAGACTTTCACCAGATTCTAGGATTTCGGCATCCCGGAGAGAGTTCATCTCCTCGTCGAATCCTCATCATCGCGAAGACGGGAAATCCAAGTGGGAAAAATCCTGGACATCCCTACGGAGCCTTCCAAGTTTTCCTCCTATACCCCGAAAATCCAGAAAACTTGGACTTCCTCCCTTCTTCCGCATTCCCTTCCTCTCCTTCTGCTCGACATAAGGTAACCAAGCGTCCGGATTTCCTTCTATTTTTTTCCTTCCGGTTTTCCTCCTCGGCGCGTCCACGCCAAAGTGGTCGAGAACCCCGTTTCTTCCTTCCGCTTTCCCTGGCCTCTTCCTGCCCATTCGTCGGCCCCAACTGCAGATGTCCAGGGCGAATCCTCGTATCGGTTCCGGTTTCCGTATTTCCTGGAGCGATCTCGACCAGTCCGGGGGTTCGCGGGGTGGCCGGGGGGAGGGCCTTCGTTTCGCATAGCAATGATCGGGAGCCGGAAGTCCGGGTGGAGTCGCAACGTTCCGAGGTCGGTGCCGGGAGGAGACAACGTTTCCTTCCAGCGTCCTCGAGTGGACATCCGCCTCCGCGTAGTTTCTTCCCTCCCCCCCCCCCCCCTGATTCCCTCTCGCCGTCTCGCTCCATCCAAAGTTCGCGGGGCAAAATATAGCCCCGGTGATTTTTTTTATCGCTCTCCCTCTCTTTCTCTCCGTCGAGTCGGAAAGCCGGGAGAGCGCGAAGGCCACGTCGCTCGGCCGAGGAAAACATTCTACGAGAGACGAGTCGGCCCCCGTGTGTCCTTCTCGCTCCCGCTCCTTCGGATTTCGGTTCTCCCGCGGCGTGACGTAACTGCAAATCGCGAGTCACCCGGCTATTTCGGGCGGATGCACAATTCGACCTGCGTCGAACACGCTCCGGGACCTCCGATCGGACCTCGCGACCAATCGCGAGCAATCCCGACCAATCCCGACCAATCGGGACGTCGATGGAGCTCCGACGACGAAGTGACGTCGATCGAGGTCGGGCAATTCGCGGGTTTGACGGAGATTTTATGACTTTTTGTGACGATGGAGGTCCCATGACTCGCGGCGTTAATGAAAATTTCAGTTTTTATGCCGATCGAGATATCACGACTTTTGATGTCGATCGAGATTTCACGACTATTGATGCCGATAGAGGTTCGATGACTCGCGACGTCGATCGAGGTCGGGCAATTCGCGGGTTTGACGGAGATTTTATGACTTTTTTTGACGATGGAGGTCCGATGACTCGCGGCGTTAATAAAAATTTCAGTTTTTATGCCGATCGAGATTTCACGACTTTTGATGTCGATCGAGATTTCACGACTATTGATGTCGATAGAGGTTCGATGACTCGCGACGTCGATCGAGGTCGGACAATTCGCGACTTTGACGGAGATTTTATGACTTTTTGTGACAATGGAGGTCCGATGACTCGCGGGAGTCAATGACAATTTGATATTTTATGCCGATCGAGATTTCACGACTCTTGATGTCGATCGAGGTTGGACAATTCGCGAATTTGACGGAGATTTTATGACTTTTCGCGTCGATGGAGGTCCGATGACTCGCGGCGTCAATGAAAATTTCGCTTTTGATGCCGATCGAGATTTCACGACTCTTGATGTCGATCGAGGTCGGACAATTCGCGAATTTGACGGAGATTTTATGATTTTTCGCGTCCGTGGACGTCCGATGACTCGCGGCGTCAATGAAAATTTCACTTTTTATGCCGATCAAGATTTCACGACTCTTGATGTCGATCGAGGTCGGACAACTTGCGACTTTGATGGAGATTTTATGACTTCTCGTGACGATGGAGGTCCGATGACTCGCGACGTCGATGGAGGTCCGATAATTCACGATGTCGACGAAAACTCGTAACACCGATGAAGATAAAAAAATGTTGGACGTCGAAAAAAATTCGAAAATTCATAATATAGACAGGTATCCGAAAACTCGCGAGGTCGGAAAAACCAAAACGTAACGACCGACGAGGTTCCTAAAATCGCTGGATAATCATTCTCGTAATCAATGGATGACCGAATTCTACATCCGACCGGAGTCTCATCGTTTTCGGCCTGTCGCCGGTCGGTGGATTTCGCGCCTCCTGATAACCGGAGTTCTGGCCCCGAGATAACGCTTCGGACGGTCAATGGATGCTGAGAGGATGAACTCCGAAATCTGACTTTCATAGAACACCAGAGACCAAATCGCGATCCAACCTTGCCCGATCTCGGCGACTTCATTGATAGCGACGACCGTTCCTCGATCGACGATTAAATTAACGCCCGCTTTATTAAATTCCCTTATCACCTCAATTATTTATTATGCGCCCCGACTAACGCATCCACGAGACGGAGCGTATATAAAAGTGAAATTGCAAAGAATAAAAGAAAAATGGAAATTTCCCCGGAGTGCAACATCGGCCCTTGAGAAATACGTCCTAACTTGTTCTTCCCAAAAACGTAACAAAGTTAAGCACGTGGAAACCTTGATAAGAGAAAAAAAAAAAATTACGCCTCACGCCGTGATCCCGATAAGACCAAAACTTGCCCCTGCATTTACGACATAATGCGCCTTCGGGAACATTTACAACAGTGCCAAAAAACCACATTAAGATTTCCCTCGTTTTCCCAAAATTTCGGCACTTCCACGTAATTCGATATTCATAAATTCGACTTTTGCCCATCTAAGGAATACATTCTATCCCGCGAGAAAGAATGTCCACAATGTCCTTAAATCTGGGAAGTATCTCGTTAATTAACATTTCACCGTCCGTTATCGCGCATGCGTGATTTCAAGGAGCCGTTATCGTTACCGCTCTCACGCTTACGTGATTTCAATGAAAGCAAACAAAGGAAAGCGGCAACGGATATACAACCTTCTTTTTTTTTCCTCTCATTTCTTTTTCTTTTTCGCGAGAAACGTGTCAGCCTTACAGTTTCGGTCAAACGAGCGAAGTAATCCGACGACTCGTTGCAAAACTCCTGCACGTAACCTTGCACCTCTTTTCACTCTCGATTTACCCCAAAGCGAAACATTCCCTCGACCGATTTATATCCCCTTACCGGGATCCAAAAGCTGGGCATATTTTCCCGGGAAACCTCACCGGCACCTCGGCGTATCGGGGAATAATCTCGAATAATCTTATCAATCGTAAAAGGTATCAGTCGCAACCTAGGTTACCCGAATCGTCGGCAGACTTTCACCTCGACTTTCGACGAGATTTTCCGAGGATCATATTTCTTGTAAAAAACAACCGAATCGATCCTGAGTCTGCCGTTAAGATACTCGACGTCGTCGGCAAACTTCGAATTGCCGACTTGGCGCGAAACGCTGCCGAGTCTCGAGTTCTTTACTGGATCGTACCCAAAATTTTCACTGTTCAGTTTCAGTAGATCGTTGACACGCTTCCCGAGATTTCCAGGTCGAGGAATTCGATTTTAACGTGAAAAAAAAATTATGCACGGTAAAATTTTGCACTTACTGCGGTTAAAAAAAAAATTGCGCAAATCGCAAATATATTTGCACTCCCATGAAACGTGGATGTAACCCTGGAGTACCTTCCTTCGGAAACTTTACTAAATTGGCAGAGAAATGTATAACAGCTAAAAAATGTCTGCATTACAATTTAGTATTTTCATGCGATTCAAATTTCCCGGGGGAATTAAGGGGATGTGAAAGTGACATCAAAGAGGTCTCGTGTGTGAAACTTTTCTCCGAATTGGATGTACCGAATCATTTCAAACTTTACAACGTGAATACAGAGGCTATAAGGAATGTCCCGACACCCATGAAATTTGAATTTTAAGAAACCTCGTTTACAGATATTCCTAAAAACAAATTTTCCAAAAATTGAAATTTCATGGGCGTCGGGACCTCCCTTAGCGCCTCCATATTCGCGGTGTAATCTGAAACAATTCGGTACACCCCCTTAATTTAATTACGAGTATGAAATATTTTCCTACGTATGCCGAAAAAAAAAAAAAAAAAAAAAAAACATGTCCTCGATAAATTTAGGCGGCAAGGAAGAAAGGCAACGAAACGCGAAATTTGGGTCCGAACTTCTCGGTCGTTACCCGACCAAGGATGCGGTTTGTTAGAAATTTTATAAGAAGAATTATCGGGGATATTTTGTATAATTGAGGGAGGTAAAAAGTAGAGTCCGGAGTGCCGTGTATTCAGAAATGGTCGGCTTAGAAGCCCTCGACGCGAGACTATCAACGGCAAGTTACTGGAGCTATGAGGTAACGACTCTCTCGTGCAGCACGCCTTATCGAAAGGCGGCCGGTATCGTCCCATTGCCGTGACTCCTGTAGCCCGTTTCTACAAGTGTGCTAGTCGGCTAAACCATTCTGCCCCTTGTAAAATAAGACTTCATTGTCGGGGCAGGGAGAGTGCGGAGCGCGTATTTACATATCTACGTCCCATCATCGCGCATCGACTCGTCGAAACGCGGCTGCGTGTTTACCTCCGAAAGATTACAAACTATAATTACCTCAACTCCCGTTTACCGCGTTATTTCCGTAAGCACGACAAGAATGCCCTAACCATCCCTGGATATGGAAGAATAACCGTCGCGACGTGACCACATATCCCCTAGAAAAAAACATGCATACGTAAAATCGGAGGCCGACAAAATTCCGGAAAATATTCCTGCGCGCGTACTTTCCCGCAATAATGAATAAAAAAAAAAAAAACACCCAACGACCCTGGATAATTAGACGGCTTATCGGCGCGCTAAACTCTCAGGAGGCCGAGATACGTATTTTAAATAATCATCACAAATCAAGCACCATAGAAAAAAAAAAGTGGTTCAGAAGTTTTCGACTTGATTTTGAACAGGGACAACCCTGCACCGGCGGGCATTAAATTCTTGGCCGGGAACTGGCGAACCGACGCGTTTCTTTGGCGGAATTCTTCCGGGCAAGATGTCGGCCGCCCGAGACCCGTTCGCCGAGGGTCAGGGGTCAACGAGCCAACAAAGGGGTTCCGTTTGGAAAAGCGTATCGACCTCGTTTGAAAGCCACCCTCTGCCGGGGCCCTATCCACCCATCACGGTGCACCTTAACCTCTAAATACACAGGCACTCCGCGTTTGAATTTGGCGCGCGGCCAAGATGGCGGCGCCGTATTACCTCGTTCCCTCGGCGGTCTTCTCCTCGATCTCGAGCCTCTCCATCTCCTGCTGAAGGATGCCGGCCTCGGGGAACTTTTCCATGGCCATGATGCGTTTTGGCCGCGCGTGTCGGTCTCGGGGGACGCGTCGAGGTTATCGAGCACCAGGTTAGTCGTAGACGGAGCCGAGTGTAGTCGGCGAGGGCGTCCCTCGAGGGTGTCCCACCGGGCGCGTCGGCAGTGTCGCCGCCTCGCGGAGCGACAGGCGCGCCACGGGCGATCGCGGAGCCTCGGCGCACTAGGATCGACCAGCGGTCAGCGCGGGAACGGCCGCCGACTCTCCGTCCAGGAGGCACTCGCGAAATTCCTCCGGACGCTCCTCGGTCGTTCGTTCGAGAAGGTTCGGCCTTCCTCGTGGCGGCTGGTCTCGGTCGCCGGTCCTCTGCCGTCCGTATGGCGCCCTGGACGCGGCGGAGCACGTTGGATATGCCTCGAGGAGAGCGTGCCGGGTTACCGAAGGTTGCCGTAGATCGCCGTCGACAACCGGTACTCGATGGATGGTTCCGGGTGTTCTTATAGGTTAGGTATACTTGTGTATATCGGTGTATCCGATTTGGGGAGGTTCCTGGGTAATTCCGATACCGAAAGTGGTCCTTGGGGAAGTGACTGAGAATTATGGCTGCGTGGTGATCTCGCGCGTGCGACGTGCGGTACTTTTGGACTCACCGGGAATGAATGAGAATTCGCGCGCGCGGGGCACACTGCGTGAAAACGGCAGCGTGCGTGCCAGCCGGTACACGGGATATATCCAGCGAGAAAGCGCGGTAACACTGATATTATTTTTATAATCGTGTGCGCGCCCGAGCCGAGACCGGCACCGTAGGCCGCGCCCAGTTGCCCCCTCCACTTCGCCGCGGCCGGCTTTCTCCCACTCCCCGGCTCACCTCCCATCCCGCCGCCGACCCCACCTCGACTGACTCCCCACCGCCGATCCCCGGCCACCGCCCCGCGCGCCCCCGCCCCGCGCACCCCCGCCCCACGGCGCGTGACCGGCCGGCGCGCCGATTAGGAAACGCGTGCGTCATCGCCGCCGCCGCCGCCGCTGTCGACCGACGCGCCATCTTGCGGACGCCGGCACCTACTGCCGCCCTCCCACCCTACCTCGGGCCCCCCACCCCCGGAAGCCGCGGCCCTCCCAGTGGGCCATTGCCGGCTTCGACGCGCGCACGCAGGATTCGGCCCGCCGAGGAATTCCTCGCGCGTGCGCCCTGCCGCCGAGGAAGCGACACCTCGTGGGACGTCGATGCTTCTATGGGAAATTATTTACCGCCCTGGATTACTCGGAAATTATGCAATTTTTCAACTTTTCTCCCACGTATTGGGTATGTCGAGGAGGTTACCGCCGATGCCTTTCAGGGAAATTATTTGCCGTTGGATTCCTCCACGGTTCGGTAATTTTGGGCTTTTCGAGGCTTTTCAAGGATATTGTATATATCAGGGAATTTATCCCAGGAAGTCGCAGATAACTAGTGGATTACGTTTACGATATTTTTATAGCCGGACACCTTTTACCCCCTTCTATTTCAGTCTTTGTCTCTTTCGTCGGCATCGATTTTACCTTCGACCTCCGTCGAAGGTTGGCCATGGTGTCCTGACCTTCGCCAGGCTGAATCTACACCCCAGGATCATGGAAAAGCTATTTGTGCGCTTTGATACAATATTCCATAACGCGTGGATAAAATAATGTAAGACGAGAAACCGCTAGAAAAATATAGATAGTCGAAACAAAGGCGTAAGGGGAAGAAGGGAGGTAACGGAGACTAAATAAACCGGCGAAACGTAGAAAATATATCCTTTCAATTAACAGAATAATTATTTCACTCAAATAAACTCGAATAAATTGGATGCAACGTTACTATGAGTTTGAGTAAACTTATTCTTTCAGTTAACAAAATATTCCTTTGGTTCAATGCATGTTTTTTTTTTTTTTCAGGGTGCGGATAGTTATATGCGATATTGTAAATAGAATTAATGTGTCTAAATAATATTATGCGTTTTCATCCTTTCTCCTTTGTGATTGGGGGAGGTAATGTGAAAAAGCAGAAAATTACTGCGTACGAAGAGGTGTCCGAAAATTGTTCCCAAAGCGCGCCACAAAATGGCGGCGAAGTGTCGCCCTTCGTCGAGCTTCCACTTGCCATTCGCTCCCCGCCGAGGTAAAAAAGAAACATAAACGAGGGCTATTCCCGGGGTTTGAGAGGTTACCTCGATCGCGTCAAAAAGATGGCGACGAGGTCGCCCATTTTTTTTTTCCTTTTCTTTTCCCTTTACTCGCCCGGCGAATAGCCTCTCGCCATTCGCTCTCCGCGGGGTCTCGGTTGCGTCTCTTTCGGGACGTTTAAGAACTCTCCCTTCCGAGAATCTCCTTCCCGTTCTTTTACGGAGGGCCCAATGGCGCCTCGAGCGACTTCCTCCAAGATGGCGGCCAAGGTCAGATTGCGAAACACCGAAATTCGACGGTCTTGCCGCCCGAGGTCTATGGGATGTTTACCGAGGAATGTCGATTACCAGAATCTAACCTAAACCGAAATATCCGACGAATTATGCACCGAGGAAAATACGTTCACTCAATGAAATATGCATTGCGACAAAAAACTCCTGCGTAAGGTCCCAATAATTGGGTAAACAACATCCGTTGAAATCCACGTCAATTATCCCTCTCAACGGAATAATTGTTTCTTGCAATTATACATGATTCTTAGGGCGGAGAATATTAAACAAGCAGCATGGAGTGAGGACTGTTTAGAAATGCATGGAGATTATAATTAATATATTCCTGTCCAAGGGAAGTGTTTCGTTTTGTCCGAAACAATAGTATGGGGCAACGTTGCATATTTTATTTTATATTATTTTTTTTAAGTACTCTTTGTCGTTGCAAATTTCCACTCATCGTTGCTGTATTTCAGGGATGAAGTTTGCGAGCGAGCGTAAGGGTTTCTCCCTGAAAAATGTATTTGGCTCGAAACTCTACCGAGTTTCTTGGCCACGTTGCATATTTTATTTTATTTCATTTTTTTTTAATATTCTTTGTCGTTGCAAATTTCCACTCATCGTTGCTGTATTTCAGGGATGAAGTTTGCGATCCAGCGTAAGGGTTCCTCCCTGCAAAATGTATTTGTCTCGAAACTCTACCGAGTTTCTTGGCCATTCGGTCTCACGAGGCCTCGGCGGCTCTCGGGGGGAGAAATATTTCGGAAGAGGAGAAACTCCCGTTAGGGAAAAACTCTTTGAATTGGCTGGGCTCGAAGAACCCACCCCAAGAGTCCCTGAGCCAACAAAGGTGGGCGCCCCTTCACCCCCTTGGTCCCCCTAGGTGCCCCTGCGCCCTCGTGCCCCTCCAAATTTCGAAGCAAAATTCCGGCGGTTGCCCGTCGATTTTCTCGAGAAATTTCCAATACCTGTTCGCCCCTAACCGAGGATATTCCTTAAACTTGGATATTCCTTGAATTATGATATTCCCCCGGGGGGAGTTTTACATTGTCTTTCTAACCCTTGCAACCCCCCATATAATGATCTCTAGGTACCAAGGGTGAGTTCACCACCCAAATCTCTACCACATTTCATATCCTATATAAAATTGCTTCATAATTAAAATACTTACCTGTTGGGGTGCAAAAATCGTTTTCAGTGCATTTTGTTTCTACGTTTTTAAGACCGTGAGGGTTATCGTCGAGGGTTTTTGTCTTTGGTGCAGGAATAGATTTCTGTTGGCATTTCGCATTTTCGCTCCGTGACGAGGCAGAGCCGAAGGATAAGGAGGGTAAATCGAGGAAACGACGAAATGAGGGGTTGCTTCCCTTAGCGGGACCTCTTTGTCCTGCCTTAAGGGTACGGTAATGGAAGGATTCGCTCTTTGTGCAGGTCGAGTGCAGGTATAGATTGCAGGTCGCAGGAAACCCATACCTGGGCTCGTTATTATCTTCGGCAGGCTTCGGAAGGTGTATCCTTGGAGTAAATTAATCATTGACGAGACTTCGAACACCCGAGAGTCCGAAAACTCGCCTCGTCCAAATCGAGGGACCATCGAACGCGGCAACTCCACTCTTGCGATGAATGTCTAAAGTTTCTAAATTTTTAAATTTTTAAATTATAAATGAGACATCACCTACAATTCCATCCAAAGAACCTGACTCTTCGTAACGTTTACACGTATACTCAGCAAGGACGTAAGATAAAAAAATAGATCATATGGGACGGCAAGAAGAGCGCGACACGCGAAGAAGAACGAGGCAGAAATAAAGGGAGGAAGAGAGGATCCCGTAGTCGTTAAGGGCGAGTTTTTTCCTTTTCAAGGGTTGGCCTGAATGCAACACCTGTGCGGCACGCGGATCTTCCAGTGTTCCGTCAGGAAATAAATGATTACAAATCGTCGAATTACGGGACTCGCAGGACTGGGGGGTCGCCCCGAGAGGAAGGGAAAAGAGGTCCGAAAGGGAGATGAGAAGAGACGTCGAACCACTCGAAGCAAGTGGACCCCCGGAGGTGAACTTGATTTTTCTGCCACCCAGAAGGGGGGCAAAGTGCACCCGGATCGCGATCCCGTCACGGGACACCCCATGTGGGAAACGGGGTAAAAAGTCCTAGACAATGTCCAGGACCTCCTTAGAATTTTAAAATCGAAATTCGCTGGTAAAAACTGCACTGCAGAGGGCGAACGTCCGATTGGTTCTTTACCAGTTGGCCACCGATCGTCGAAGGGATCGATGGATCGGAGGAAGCGCGTCCACCCGCGCGGTTGCCGAAAAAGGGGGGCAGCGTGAAAAGGGCCTTTGTGGGGGGACCAGGGCGGTAATTAGGACAGAGGGGGTCCAGGGGAGGGGCCGAAGAAGTACGGAAGCCATCCAAGTTCGAGTGGCGTTCACAAAGCAACGAGATTCGTGCCACCCAGCGGCACAAAGCGCTCCAGCCCAAGGTCGAGGGTCCTCCCGAGCTTTCGCCTTGTGCGCATGCGCGAGGGGATGCCCACGTGTACGCGGATTCCGCGGGGGCGGAGGCCGGGGAGGCCCAGGTCCAAGGACGCGATCGAACGGCTCTTTCGGCGACACCCACCCCCGAGCCCGGGACCTTGAAGCGGCGATCCTTCGATCCTCCCGCGGGGCACCTCCTTTTAACCCCTGATTACGAGGCGTCCCTTCCCCCCTGCCGTTTTCTGAGAACAAATGCGAGGGGCACTTTTTGGAATCTTTAACGCTCTACCGACCGGCGAATTTGGATACGAATGTCGATCGGGTATTCTTTCACCAGCGGGAATTCCCAAATTTGAGAAGTAAAAACCACCTCGAAAATAAATGACGTATTTTAGGTACGTGGTAATTGGCGAATGTAAGGGATGACACCCACCAAGAGAGAGACGCATCCCTTTCTAGGTGCTCATTTTCCCGTTTAATGGTAAGGGGTAAAAACCACTTCCAAAAGCTCGGTGATACGGAATTCCCAAATTTGAGAAGTAAAAACAACCTTGAAAATAAATTACGTATTTTAGGTACGTGGTAATTGGCGAATGTAAGGGATGACACCCATCAAGAGAGAGACGCATCCTTTATAGGTGCTCATTTTCCCGTCTAATGGTAAGGGGTAAAAACCACTTCCAAAAACTCGGTGATACGGAATTCCCAAATTTAAGAAGTAAAAACCACCTTGAAAATAAATGAGGTATTTTATGTACGTGGTAATTGGCGAATGTAAGGGATGATACCCACCAAGAGAGAGACGCATCCCTTTATAGGTGCTCATTTTCCCGTTTAATGGTAAGGGGTAAAAACCACTTCCAAAAAGTCGGCGATACGGTGATCCTCCCCCGGAGGATCTTCTTTCAACCCCTAACTAACCGAGGGTAAGTAAAATCGACGAAGTGTAATTCCTCGGGAAATAAAAACCCCGAATCTCGGCCCAGACTCGGATCGAAAGTCCATCGGGTGTTTCCAAAAAGAGAGGATCTCGGCGCGGCCCTTGATGCACCGCCGAGCGGCCATCGCCGAAAAACGAGGAAAATCCCCAAAGGCAGAAAGAGGCGAAAAGGAGGCAAAAAGGGGTTGGCGAGGTCCTCTGTCGCGAGTTGGCCCGGGTTTTTTAGGCGGCACCCCGCAAAGAGTGCGCCCAGCCGAAACCGAATTTCCCGAGGTTTTTCCTTCTGGGCGTCGGCCCTCCTTTGGTCTCGGGGCGTTTGCTTTTTTCGGGTTTTTCGCGCGACCCGGCGCGACAAAGTAGCGAGTCGCGATGACAAAGTGCACCCCGGGCCTCGGGGGTGGCGTTGCAATTTTATACCCCACCGGGAAAACTAAGTTTCGAGCCCGGGCGGGCCGAGCGAGTTTCGCAAGACACCGCTCGAGAAGCCCGGCTTTCCGCTCGGCCGAGGGGATAATCGATCGGTCGATTCAATGAAAATTACTTGATCGGGGCAAGGTTGTGTCGCGCGCCGGCAAACGCGATAGCTCGTGCGAAGATACGCCCCCGGACAAAGGATGCACCGCCGTCATCCTTTCGCCCCGGCGCTCGACTCGACGATGCAGTTCGTCTCGAAAGAGACCCCGATTCTTCCGGTCTTCCGGTCTTCCGTCCTTCCGGTATCCGGGACCCGAGTCGCTTCGCTTATCTCGTCCCCCGATTACCGCGGCACGCAACAAAACCAACAAATTTTTATACTTTACTCGAGTATAAGGTACTCGATGCCCCGCAAACAACTAAAAGGGATTTTAATCGACGTCTCTCCCGAATGCATTCACGGATAGGGATAAATTCGGTCTCGAATGAAAGCAGAAGACTCGATCAAGCTGACGGGGTTTCTTTAAAAGTGTGCGTGGTGTCTTTAACGGCAATGTTTGTCGATGGAAAGGGATTGAGTGCCTGGTGGAGCCATGCTTGTCGTAAAGAGACGCGGCGCTCGGCCGGTGATCGTGAACTTGTCGGAGACACAACCGCGGTTTTTCATTTCGTCCTTGGCGAACGTTGGTCGGGATGTCGCGAAGGATGAAAATGTTTCTTCTTTATGGTTTTTATTTAATATCGCGATTTGTTCGTTTTTGTATAAGGGTTTATTGCGTGTCTTGCTGTTGCGCCAAGGTATTTGGAAAATTGGGCGACCGAAAAGACGCCGTTTAAAGTGACCCGTTGAGGTGCAACGGAGCCCACCTAAGGCGTTTCGTAACAGCCAGAAGAGAACCCTGAGACGGTTCTTTGTTCCTCCTGGTTTCGTAATAACGGTTGAGGTAGGTTACGGGTACGCATTTAAAGTTAATAAGTAGGTGTCCGTGACACGGCGTGTACCGCCTTTGTCGTACCTTAATCCATCTCCCGGTGTATCGCTTTCCACTTAAGCAAAGCCTCTCGAGGAGTGCACTCTTCTCAACCACGTAACACGTAATGCAGATAATGGAGATCATCATCCCCCAATCAAGAACGTACAATTTCTCCGGCGAACAAAAAATCACCGCGAAATCACTCGATTCCTTATCACGGCGCCCTCACGTGAATATTTAAAAACAAAATATTTCCTCCTCGCATGAAATACAATTTCTCTCGGAGAATAGAGAATACATGTGCCCACAATTATAAAAGTGGTCTAAGTCATATATTTTTTGTTTCGAAATTACATTGAATTAATTTCGTTTGAAATAATATGTCGTGAAATAACTGATAAACTCATTTTTTTTTAAATTTTGACTTAGACCACTTTCATAATTATGGGCACACATCACGGACGCCTCGATAAACAAAAATAAATATGAAAATCGGTTCGAGTGAACTCAGTAATTTTTTATTACCTAATGCAGGATTTTTATCCTAATATTAACGATTATCTTCTGGATTCTTATTGTTTCTTGAGGTGTAGGAATTTTTTCTTTCATAGCTCTCTCCATGCCCGACGAAAAATTAAATCGACCCCTTCCGGTCCTCCCACCACCCTCCGAGTGTTTTTAATCCATGCGTCGAACCGCGTCCCCCTTTTCCGTTCTAAATGTTTAATAAAGTCGATTTAACTCCCCCAACCCAATTTCGGGGCGGCCTTTCCTGCATTCGTTCATTCCTTCGCTAAATAATCGTCGAGTGTTAACGAGCGCTATCGAGAGGCAGACTCTTTGTTCTTCGGGGTGGAGTAATAACGGCTTGAGGTAGGTTATGGCCGGGGGTTTAGAGTTAATTAATAGGTGAGCAGCTCGTAAATACCACTGTCAATGGAGCGTGGCAAGAGCACGGTCGTGGGACCGACGAGTCGTTTCCGGGACCTTTCTGCAGAGCCGGGGGCTCCTTCTTTGGCAAAACGCATAAAAATTAATGGATCTCGACCGAAAGAGTCGACCGGGCCTTGGGGCCCTGCGACCCATTTTCGTCGATAGCGAAATCGATACCCGAGAAAGGCCTCGAAACCTCCAAGCCGCCTTCACAAAACGTCTCGGTTTAAATTGTAAATAAAATAAAAATTGCCAATCATTTTACACAAGCTTGTATATTAATAATTATGAGGTTTTTCCTCGAGAAGTAATGAATAGTTGAGAGAAAAATGTTGGACGGAATGTGCATTTTTAATGATATGAAGAAAATGGAAGTATTTTAATTTCATGAAAAAAAAATAAATAGAAAAAAAAATCGCAAATTGCGACCGATTTTCGTCGATAGGGTTGAATGTCTAGAAAAAAATGTAATTAAGGCAGGAAGGTGTACATCTACTTGTACGAAAAAGAAAAGGTGCAGCAGGCACACGATGGACCAAAGTCGCAGATTCGAGTCGAGGAGGGGCGTGGGAAAGGTTTCGCGAAATTTGGAACGGATAGACGAGGGTCCGGAACGACCTCCTGCGGTCGGGAGAAAATAGAGATCGAGAACAGCGTCCTCCACCAATAGGGTAAACGATGCCCCAGAAATCTGCCGGACCTCCTTCGATAAATCCCTCCTGCGGGTCGCAGCGACTCTTTCTTCCACGCTAACGTCATCGACGGACCCAAAATTGCAGAATAATAATCACAAAGGGAACACTTAAATCCAAGCCCTATGCACTCCACGTTCGCGAAAAGAATCTCCTCCACCCACGAGATACAAACGTTCGCTCTTGGATTACATGGAATTCGTTTAACCAGACATTTGGTACATTGCAAAAGCGAGATATAAAAATCCTTAAAGGAAGGAAAAAGTGTTTTCCATTTTGCGAGGGAGTATCGGCACAAGGGTGGAGGTCGAAAGAGGCCGGAGAAAATTCTTTCTTTCCCTCTAACGTCATCGACGGACCAAAAATTATAAAATATTAATCTCAAAGGGAACACTTAAATCCAAGCCCTATGCACTCCACGTTCGCGAAAGGACTCTCCTCCACCCACAAAATACAAACGTTCGCTCTTCGATTACATGGAATTCGTTTAACCAGACATTTGGTACACTGCAAAAGCGAGATATAAAAATCCTTAAAGGAAGGAAAAAGTGTTTTTCATTTTGCGAGGGAGTATCGGCACAAGGGTGGAGGTCGAAAGAGGCCGGAGAAAATTCGGAAAGGATAGGCTCCCGGCGGAAACCCCATCGGAAGGGAGGAGCCTCGTAATCCGTGCCAGGAGAAAAACGTGGAACGGGTCCAGCGGAAAGTCGAGGAAAGAGGGAGACGCCGCGCGCCGGAACCGCGGGTGCGGGAGAGAGACGGAGGGATGACAGAAGACGAGGGAGGAAAGTGCGGCCGCGGGGGCCGCGGGGGAAGGGGGGTGCGTAAGGCTGGTTCGGGCTCGGAATCAATAGTGGCTACGCACCCTTGCAGAATTTTCACACCGCCCGAATGCGTACCTCAAGGAGAACGGAATCTCTCGTCGAGTTCACGAGTAACCTACTAACTCAGATTCTGTCAATATACTCTTCATGTATGGAAATCGAATATTGGATCCAACGACCCGGAGGAGGGATTCCGGGATTTCATTTGACACATTTAATCGCTACGAAATGTGGACGTATATTTATTTATCATTATATCGCATATTTTTGTACGAAGGAATATCAGGTTCGAGAGGGATATAATATTCGTGGGGATTTACAGGGTTTAATAAATCCCATAAAAATTAATTGCTCATCTCGCTCGACGTTCCCTTTCGCGATGTGGGGAATTAAATTGTGTACGCGAACTTTTCAATTTTTCTGACATTTGGCATGAGATGAATATCTCGCATTGAATATGGACAATAGTGAGCGACTTAAGAGGGCGCGATGAATTTAAATTTCATTTTACTCCGATGCGATAATTTTATTTATTTATTTATTTTTTTTCGAACGCGGTTTCGGAGGAATTTTCGAGGGTTCTGTTCTCTCGTTTCTCTTTTCGGAGGATTCCGAAATTGCAGACTTGCGTGCACTTGGACCGCTACTCGAGTAAGCCGGCGAGTCGGAATACGGCTTCGGTCGACGTGCTTTTTGCGTTAGTGGACACCTAACGGGCTTAACGAATATCCACAGACGTGTCCACGTTGACTGGATTATCGAGAGACATCCGATTGGAATGAGCCAGCTGCCTCTCGGCAAGCGTTTTCGTTCCTTTTTCCCGAAAGTGAGTCAACGCGCGAGGGGAACCACGCGTGTTCCTTATTTCCTGCACCGAGAAATAAGATTCATCGAACCAAAGAAATGGATTCCGTTAGCTCGACTAAACCCAAATACATTGGCACCAATCCAAAATCCGAAATTAAATCCAATTTATTCGCATTTTCTCAGTCAAATCATTTAATTTCCATTCTTTGAATTAACAAGATATTTCATCGGTTCGATAAGTTTCCTTTTTCTCAGCGAAAAGATTGGCTCTCGATGTTCAAATCGAACATACCCACGATCTATCGATTTCTCCAGGAAGCAATTCTCAATCGAAGCAAGATTTCCCCAGAAATGAAATTTTCTCGATTTTTTTCTCCACTCCGCCAGAGGACGATATAGTACATTTTCTATGATAAAATCGTTTTCATGAGGTCAACCTTAGTATCGACGTATCGAGGAGGTCGTCGATTAATTTCCCGTTAGCTTTTTCTATTTTTCTTTTTCAAGGAATTGTCGAGGACTCACCTCCATCCGTTGCCAACCTGATCGACTGGGGATTCTGGTAGGGCGGTGCCGCTACCCCTGCAAGCAGGAAAACACACTTGTAGGATTCTCAGGAAAGGGATGGACTGGGAATCGCGTCGACCTTTCACGATTTCGTCCTCGGCGATTACGCGAATCTCTCTCCTCCGGGAATATTTTCCCGGGCGTCGAAAAGTCCGAGAAACGTGGGGAGATTTTTTTAAACGGCCCGCCAAATCTGAGATCCTCGAAAGCCGTTCCCGAATTTCCGGCAAAGAATTTGCCTTCAATGAGAACCTACTATGTAACTTGTACATATTTATCAAAGTGTGAAAACCAAGTCTGAAAATCCTCAATAAATGCACCTACGGCATATTCATCCCCCTGCCAGCTGTAATTTTAAGCGACATCAACTTTTCGCTGTTATCAAAAATTTATTCCTTACCGACTAAAGTCATGAAGGTTGGAATTAACCCGATCGGGAATTATTTCACCACCGAGCCTGAGGAAAATATCCTCCCGTGATGATAGACCCTTCCCGAGAATATATCTCCGGATAAAGCAGCCTGCTTCTTTTTCTCTCTGGATGTATTAATTACTCTCGTCGGCGTGGGGGGAAGACATTAATCTCCATAACGATACGATCGTCGCGATGCCAGGTGCAACTGCGCCGACTTCCGCGACGTAATCGGCCTCCGTCTCGGCATTTCGTCGTTTTCTCCCGGTTACGCCAATTAAGGTGAGATTGCCGAAGAGCACCTTTGGTGTCTCCACGTTCGGTTAAATTTTCCTTCGACACGAGCAGGGTGGTCTTCGGCTAGAAAGGACCTTTGCCGTCTCCGCGAAGAAGGAAAAAAATATGAGACCCCCAAAATTTACAACCTTACGATACAAACACGTGGATATCTTCATGTCGGCATCTCTTATGAAAGTTCAATCGATTCATCTGGCGTCATCGTCCTAAAGGTTGGATTAACATTTTTTTTTTTTTTTCTATAGAAATAAAAGTTGATCTGAAAATGTGTCGCATGTCGAATGAAAAATGGACCCCTGGAGATTTTGCGACGCAGATCAAGTGGAAGTCGAAACGCCAGAAGATCTCAGGGCATCCCAGACATCCCGAAAAGGTGGCGCACCTCCTGGAAGGTGAACCTCCTCGTCGGATTCCGCGTAAGGGACGGATCGGGGAGGGCAGCTGCAGTTGCAACTGCGGCAAGGGAAAAAGGAGGTGAAAAGAGAAATGCAAAAAGCAAGGAAGAGGAGGTCCGGTGGCACTCGCTCGATCGGAGGCTCGCGTTAAAGCGGAACCATCGCCTTTCGCATCTTACCGGAGGCGAGGAAATAAGGCGAATGACGAGGCCGAGGAGGAGCGTAGGGAGGACGAGGACGGGGACAAAAACGATTATTGCACGTCACCGGAGCTCCGTTTTGACGCAAAGGAGGTCCTTTCTGACGCACCTGCGGACGCCGCGTCGTCGCTGCTCGTCACATCCGGCCGTAACGCGGCGTTTACGCCGCAGTTTGGACGCGGAACGCGCGTCGCCTCCTTCGCCATTTTCGGAGCGGAGATTTCCTCGCGATAATTCCGCCCAATTTCGACGTCATCGAGCAATCCGAGGGAAACCAGGTGCGAGAATTAATGGCCGATCCGTGATTTAACGCGGGATTATGCAGATGCTTTCTAAGTGTCCCTGGATCAATGGGGACTTATTTATCAGAAGCGAGTCATGAAAGAAAAATGATTACATGAAGAAACGACAACGCGTATCGTGCTCGCCAGGAAAAAAAAATCCTTCCTACTTGCTGAACTTATTCAATGTCAATACAAGAACGTCGTATTCAACTTTTCTCGTCTCCAGGGTGGCTGAACAAAATTTTATCTCGGGAGAGTAATCAATTAATCTTCCGATTATTTGAGGAGAAAAAAATGGTCTAGTCTTCGGGATGATAAGCGAGATAAAAAATAGGGATAGAGTCGTCCAGGTATTTCCGAAGAGAGGAATCCCGAGAAAAGAGATGGAACCAGAGCCATTAACACCGAGATAGGTGGGCAGGGAAAAACAGGAAATAAACCCCGGCTCCAAGGAGCGGAATAAAGCCATTAGAAGAGGACAGCGGTTTAGAATTCGTTCGACACGATAATTCGGTGATTTAGGGCGAATCCGCAGCGCCTCATTAAGGGGTCGGCCCGATATCTCGTTCGCGGCGAATCTTTATAAATTTCTTTCCCGCCGGCGGGGATTCTCGAGGCATAATCGCATTTTCGAACATCGTCGCCTGGTCGCATAACCTAAGCGCGCATAATTGCATTCCGGGAGGAACGGAGGCGCCGACTTCCTCGAGTCGACGCCGAGGCGCCCTTAAGGTGGGGCGAAAGGTGAGGAGAAATTTAATCAACGTTGGTAAAAATATTCATATAACCCCTGAAGCATTTAAAACAATTTTCGGTCTCCGCTTTTCGATTACTATAAAATCGTAAATCGCCATATGTGCCCATAATTATGAAAGTGGTCTAAGTCAAAATTAAAAAAAAAATGAGTTTATCAGTTATTTCACGCCATATTATTTCAAACGAAATTAATTCAATGTAATTTCGCAAGGAAAAATATATGACTTAGACCACTTTCATAATTATGGGCACATATATAGGCCGTGAAGATATTTTCCATTCTGAGCTTTCACCCAAAATATAAAAAATACGCGCTTAAAAAACCCGCTCCATCTATCTGGAGATAATCGTGCGAAATGAGTCGTGGGGAGCGGGGAGGGAAAAAAAAAATGGGCCTAGAGAGGCCCACTCGTTGCAGCGGCAGCTGCAAGAATCTACAAGAAGAGGAAGGGGCGAAGATACTTTGAGCAAACATCGGAAGAAGCGATCTAGAAACCCGACAGATCCTGCCTCGGGCAGAATATTTTCAGGACTGCTCTTTGCGAGGTCCTTTCTGGCCGATTCGATATGCAATATGGTCCAGTTTAGTGTTTGCCTATCCTTTATGCAAGGTACACGGAGTATCTTCGCACGTCGGATTAGCTGATAATCCTACTATAAAGTCGTATGTGTTTAACGATTCAGGACGACTTGGTAGGAGAAGGATACAGCTCCTTCGAGGTGGAAGGTCCTGCAGGATAATCCGGCAAGGAAGATCCTTGGAGCGGGGAACAATGATCCAGTTTCTTCGAGAGGGTAAACAAGAGCCCGTGCAAGGTAAATTATTTATTTCTACGTGAAATGAATAATTAACCGAGAGTCCTGTTCGACGGAAAGGACGTTACATGGGGTGCGAAGGTACACGGTGGAACATGGATAAATCGAGGATATAATTCATCTTTCCAACAAAATTATTGTTCCTTGCAATAATAAATGATTCAGGCAACGATATATATATTTCTCCCGGTCAATTAATTTTTTTTCTCGGTGCATGTTTACACGGCTTGAATTGCATCGAGGGCATATAAATCGGGGATGCGCGAGGGGATGTAAAATCGCACTGGGGTGCAGTCCGACCCCGGTGCAATCAAAGGCGCAACAAGTGCAGAACTGGTGCAACGACGTACGAGGCGGATCCTCAATGGCGAATTTGCATGGACGTATTTTTCGGGATTCACCGGAGGATTTCGCGAGGGTCCAGAGTGGTGAATGCAAATCGTTACTTTTTCGAGAAGACAGGAATTGCATTTCAATTGTCGGCCTCGTACGAGTACGTCGCGTGCAACGGCTTTCAAGCCGAGACATGTGCGAGGGGATGCAAAATCACATTGGGGTGCGGTCATACCCCGTTGAGGCAGGGGGCATGCAACAAGTGCATCCCGGATGCAGTAGCGTATGGAGTGTCCACGCGTGTACCCCACGGTGATTACCTAGTACAATATACACAACATACGCAAGGGTCTATTTGTCGCGAATTTCTCCCGAATTTCCCGATACCCCCCAAAGGGCAAAGATAAAAGAAACAAGAATATACAAACGCATAAAAAACACGTGACCGCCATAATTCCAGTTTAACAATTGAAAAGAAACGCAATCCCGCGTTTCCCGAAAAGAGAAAATAACTCCCCTTGCATGTCCACAATGCAACAAGCTGAAATTCTCCCGATGCACTTTTGTCATGCAACAAGTGCACGCTCCCCCAGAAATTCACCACCACTATCTACCCTCCAAAAAAAAAAAGAAAAACGGTATACTAACATCTCGAGAACCAATAAAAGGAAACTATAGAAAATCCCCGAAGAAAAAGGAACAAAATAGAAAGAAAGAAAAACCGTCTCCCGAGAAGAATGCAACGAGTGCACCCGTGGACGCGTGCGGGAGTCGGCAGTCTTGCGCCGGTGCAGTCCGGTTTGCGGTAGCGCAACAAGTGCACGCGGATGCACCTCGCGTGGAAGTGCGCCGCAAGGTGAGGGGAGGGGTAAATGCACGCGCGGCGGGGAAGGGGGGAGAGATGGGGGGAGGGGGCACGCGCGGTTGGCACGCGCCGCATGCAACGATTCACGAGAGAAGGAGAAAGAAAGAGAGAGAGAGATTGCGCCTGCGAGATGGAAGAAATGCACTTCTCCCTCCTTCGGTCATTCGCCCCCCTCCCTCTTTTCGTTCGTTCCTTTTGCGATCTTCGATGCTCTCGTGGGGTGACAAGGAGACGGATCGGGGGTTCGATAAGGGGCAAGGGCGAGGTGTATCGGCGGGGATGCAGGCAAAGTGCATCGCGCCCGGCCGCGGGCTGGGGGGCAGGAGGTCGATCTCATTGTATCGCAACCTGACCGCCCTTATGCGCCGCGAGGTGCAGCGGCCTTGTTATGCTAATGAGAAAAGTGCAGCGAGAGGTGAGCTGCATCGGGAGTGCGCCGGCGACCTCCAGGAAGGGGTGGAAGTGGAGCAAGGCTGACCTGGGGATCCTGTCGTCCTCGGTTTAAGTTTCGGGATCCAGGAAGTGGAAATCGAATTCTGGGAGAGGGAAGATCGACTCTCGATGTCGCTAGATTGCATCCAGGAGTGTTCGCGGGTTTTAATTGCGTTCCTTTGGAGCCTGCGGGAATTCCCAGGATTTAAGGCGAATTCTAAAGTGGCGCCCGAGGTGTGAATCCTGGGCGAATCTTTTTGGCCGAATTTTTCGAGACTTTTCTGCTTGAATATGGAGGCCCTGGGAATTATTCCTAGAGTTCATCTTTTTAATTAGGGAAAGAACATTTTTTAATTTGGTATAAATAAGAAAATTCGAGGGTACCGAATTTAAAAAAACAAAAAAAGTGTCACGATCGACCCTGGAAAGCCGCTTTCGTATCTCCTTAAAAATTCTCGCCACCCTGAGGATGGGGAAAGGGCAGGTCGCGATTTAGCCACGTCAGGATGCGCTTTTGTGGGAAGTCAGGCCAATCTTTCGTCGCTCCGTCGAGGGCCGAGTGCAGCTTGCATCGCGACCGCATCGCGTGCACGCGATCCGAGAACCTGCGTGCAGCTCGAGTGCACGGGCAGGCGCACTCGCGCTGTCTCGGATTAAACAGATGCTCGAGAGACGTGAGATCCGTCGATCGATCGATTCGAGGGGGGAACTATCGCGGGGGAAAAAAAAAAGAATCATCACGAAGGGCCGACGCGCGGCGAGAAGGACGAAACGAGGAGGAAGACGCGGAACGCGAGAAAGGATGTCCCGGACGAGAGATTAAGGCTCGCGAAATTCCGAGTACTTTGTTAAAAATAAAGAAAGAGAAGAAAAAAAAATATTAGACTTCCGAGATCGGAAAAGATTGGTCGGATAAGGGAAGAAAACGACGGATAAAAAAATGTCTCGGCGAAATCGATGAGGATCGATCTGATTCTGAATTTTGTATTCAGACCCTGATATGACTTTATAAATTCAAAATGGACGGATTTACTCGTACTTGCAAGAATGTAGGACGTCATTCCAGGGCAATAGGTTAGCGACCCTTAGATTTTCCTCTCGGAATCGAGAAATAGGAGTCGAGAACGAGTCCGAGACGCGGTTTAATTCGGTCGCGGAGGGTCGAGTAGCGAGATCGAGGGGTGCAACTTTCTTCCGGGGTCTCCTTCGGGAGAAGGAGCGAAACGGGTCCCGGGGGAACATCTCCGCTTCCAGCCGAAGAAAGTCAGGATGCTGCGCGTACGTTATGGGAGCGTCACGGAGTGATTTACCTCCCGTGGAGCAGAAGGGGCAGGCACTCCTGGCACCCCGTGGAAACTAGTTCCGAAATGAAACAAGTTGGTTAGCCTTAGCTTTCCCGTTTCTTTCTTCCCCTCCCTCTCTCTCTCTCTCCATCCGCGCTTTACATATGAAACATATCGGCTAATATGGAAATGAACGCTCAGCCCTGAACATCGTCCTCGGCGCGAACCGGCCTCACGGGAGTACGGTAATGGGAAGTGATACGGTCGACATAACCCTTTATTTCGCGGTCTCCTCTCTCTCCTTCTCTTCCTCTTCGTCCTCCTTCTGGAAGCTCTCGGCAATTTGTCACCTGGCGGGCACGAGCTTCGGTAACGAGATCGAGGCTGAGGCCGCTTCACCTGTGCGACGAGTCGGCTGGATTTATTGCTCCCAAATCTGCCACTGCGGTCATACTTGCTAATTACGCGTCTCGCGGAATTGTCCGAGGGCGAGGAAAAATGTCTCGTCGACGATGCCGAAGGAAACCCCACTGCGAGACTTGGACTTTTCGGGTTTGAAATTTGGATAGGATATAAATTTGGAGCTTGACGTTTGGACATTTAACCGCGGTACAAATGTCCATCTTGCCGACAAAGGTGCCTACATACCATGACTAATCGATCAATATCGGTCAACGAAATGAATCAATGATTTACCCCACTGGATTTTGTTGCTCGCTCCTCCTGATGATAGGTTACCCTATCGTAGTATCCACAATGTCTATAGATTCGGTGATAACGCGAGTAAGTAAAAGTCATAAATATACAAATGATCGATATGACCTGTTTTCCCATATTTTCAACCAAACCGGGATACCTATCCCAGGAGGTTCCACCAGGATCGAGGTTCCTGGCTCGTTAGGAAAGTTCGATGACGGGTTCCCTAGTTAGCAAACCGTGGTGATGCGTTCCCTTGTTAGGACTCCGCATCCTGCGATACGGTGGTGATTAATTTAGGAAACATCTCCCGGAGTTTTAGGCACACATCCGAAGGAGTCCCCGTAAACCGAGTAAGTACTGTTTATGTAAGAATTTACACGGTCAAGGGGTTGCCATCAGTGGGGAAGGGTTGTGGCGATCCGTGATGGATAGGGACAGATGTTCACGAGGTTAAGCTGATTTTCCGGACGTTTCGGACCGATCGGCAGAAAGGACGAGGAAGACCTTACATGTACGGGACGAAGTGGAGGATGAGATGGAGAAACGGAGGGAAGAAGAAGAAGACCACTCGGGGTGTGGGGAAATAACAGATTGCAGTTGTGGCACGAGCGGTCGAGACGAGGCTCGCAGCCTGGCTCGAGTCTTGCTCGGAAAGAGGCAGGTGCCAGATTTTTGTTTTCGCCCTTTCTTTCCGATTTTCTTTTTCCTTTTCGAGCCCGCCACTTCCAGTGGCTCCCAGCGAGACTGCAGGCCCTTGAAGGGTCCCCGTACAGCGTAATGTCACGAGTGAAATGACAGATCTTCCCGCAAAAGGGGGACCAAGAACTCTGGAGTCCCATCTCTTACCTGAAAGCCAACTCTTCGTGCTTTCGCACCGACCTCGAAGAGTTGCAGACGAGAAAGCGATTTCGGCGGATGTAAATCCTAAATCATGCTCACGCACAAACAAAACGCGCAGGCGAGGTCCTTTAATGAGTTCCGACACACTGGATGAAAGTTTTGAGGACGATAGTCGCTACCAAAGGCCCATCACCACCCAGAAGAAATTTTCAAAGATGAGGAGATTCGGAGGTCGCCGCGAGAATTCTTGTTCGAACGAGTCCTGGTGAGGATGGAACGTTGAAGAATGATATGTGAGATTTCTTAAAATTTTTCCTCAATTTTAAAACACCGTATTTCAGAGATTAATGCATATCGTCTCGCGCTGTGTCTAGCTAGGTATTAAGAATTAGCTGCTCGGCACTCGAGGATCTCTGACACGACTTTCAATCGGAACTCGTAGGCGGAAATTGTCGTCTAATGGCAGAAAGGGTTGAAAGGGGACATGCGAGTTGAGATATGAAAAGGCAGAACGAAAAATTCCACTCACCGTTTCTTCGTCCCGCTGGCCACTGACGGCTCCACGATGAGCAACGACCCGAGGTAGGTGTATCCTGAAATCAGACAAGAAGATTCCATAGAAACCCGTAATTAACGGCAAGATGAAGAAACATTACCAAGCCAAAGGTCTGGATACAAGATACAGTACATAGAGACAACGAAAACCAAATTTCGCGCTGCATTTTCTATCGTTAGGAAAATTGCATTTCGGAGCGAATGCAGTCCACCCCCCAGCTTGCAAAATTGTCCAATATTTATTAGATAATATTAATAATAAAATTGCATCCCTCGGACCATTTCTCAAGTGGTTTCATAAAATTGCAGAGATTTGTATCTTCCTTAAAAAATCGGATCGGGAGGCTCTTCCGGGATCCACCCCGAAGACGAGCGACTCGCAGATTTCCCACGTCCTCCCTTAGAGAAAGGCTAGGAAGAAAGTGCCCCCGGCCTCGTCGGATGGGTGGCACTTTCTCGCCCAGGCCCGAAAGGGGTGGAGGGGGTCTCCCGCGGAGCTTCCCATGGAAACGGCGAAGACATCGGGTCTTTGTGCCGGGTCTTTGGGCGCGTCCAATGCGTCCAGTGCGTCGAAATGCGTGCGTCCGGTGCGTGACCTCGGGTGATGACCGGTCCCCGAAGAGCGGCCAGGACGCGTCTCTTCCGGGTGCGGTTCGCACGCGCGCGGTCTCGCGAGCGATCGCCGAGCGGCTCACTCATATTCTAATCAGGATCAAGAGGTTATGTGAAAGAGGTTAGGCGCGGCTCTGGAGGACGAGGTCCGAGCCTCGGTCTCCGGTTCTCTCCTCGACGCAGCCTCGACTAGTTATAATCCACGCGTATTTCCTTTCCTATGTGCCAGGTGTCTTCTACCGGTCGGCCCATCTAATTTACCCTGCCCCTGCCGGCCCCTTAAGGCCCCTTAAGGCCCCTGCCCCCCGTTCCCAACTGCCCAAAGCCGACCAGTTCCCCGTCGTGCCCATCTCCGGGAAAAGGACGAGCCGGGGAAATCTGCCGAAAATTCGGGAACCGGGAAAAAGCGCCAACTCCGACGAAGAGAATTTTCAGGCGTTAAGGCGGGCCGAGGGGCTCGTTTATGGCGCTTTTTTCGGAACCGGGTGTACCAAAGCCGTTGAAATTTCACCACGTCAATCGGGAGGTGTCGAGGAAGGTCCCTGTACTCGTGATATTTAATTTCATTATTTTTATTTCTTTATATACCAGACGAATCGACGGAACTGTGTACTTTTATTCGCAGGTCTCTTTTTACTGTTGATCTCGCGGAAGACCACGAAGCCACCGTACCGTGAAAAATCCGGTATTAATCTGTCCACCCTTTTGGCAGTGTCGCAAAAAGCGGCGTCCCCGAGTCGCAATAATGACAAAGGAGGGCGGTGACCCTGGTAACGTAATTTGGATCATAAACAAGAGTGCACTGCGATTCCAAATATAGAAACCCAAATCTCCTGGATAAACGGTGAATGATATCTCGCGATAAGCCGACATTATAAAACATCGCGTTATCGGGAAATGTCCCCATTCCGTTAATAACATTTTAGTTCGCCTAAAGTTGCATGAAAATGACGTCTCGGAAGAGGTGGAAGGTGGAACTCGAATCCGAGTAGCCGATCGATCGGGAAAATGGACTGACATTTTTTTGGGTATATTTAATCGCAGGACATTATCGTAACAATGAACATCTCTGAGTCAACCAATTTTTTTTTTCTCAGTGTACATTTAATACTGAGATATACAATTTGAAATATCTATCTACGTTTGGAATGTTAGTTTGTATACGTAGACGGATGAAAATGAAAACGTCTCGGAAGAGGTGGAAGGTGGAACTCGAATCCGAGTAGCCGATCGATTGGGAAAATGGACTGACATTTTTTTGGGCATATTTAATCGCAGGACATTATCGTAACAATGAACATCTCTGAGTCAACCAATTTTTTTTTTTCTCAGTGCACATTTAATACTGAGATATGCAGTTTGAAATATCTCTCTACGTTTAGATTGTTTGTAAGTTTGTATACGTAGACGGATGAAAATGACGTCTCGGAAGAGGTGGAAGGTGGAACTTGAATCCGAGTAGCCGATCGATCGGGAAATTCGGCAAGGGGGACTGACGGGGTCCGCTTTGTGTTCGATCGGGCACCGATAGGAATCTCGAAAGTCCTATTTCGGAGCGAAACGGACGCAGGTCGGTTGAAAGAGGGCCCGCCGAAAATAGGGAGATCCCTACAATGGTGTGCGTGTGGCGAGTGGCGGAATTGTTCGCGAGGAGTCCATTAAATGCAGCAGAATGCCGGGTACAATGAAGGCCGTAGGTAGAAACCTACCGGGCCGACTAGCTTGGGAATGCGAATGAATTAAAAATGCTCGTACGGACCGAGACGTGGACCTAGAGAGAGAGAGAGAAGGAGGGAGAAGGACGACCCGATCGGGAGAAGAGCCAGATATCGCGAGGGAATAGAATAATAATAATATGAAGAAAAAAAAAGAAGAGCACACTAGATGGCTACTTAGAAAGTCTCGTGTCAACCCCACCTGGCTCTCCACGGTCTTTTAATAATATTCGTAAGTGTTCGGCTCGGACGACGCGGATAACAGGTTTCATGCGAAAGCCAATTCGCTACAAAGTACGCCGGGACGCTCGACGACGTTTTAATTCGACTCGTATTGGTCCCACCTCAGGGGTAGACTCCGTTGAAGGGAGGAAGGAATCCGCCATACCGACACCTCGCCCCGGGGCTCGAGAAAATTCATTATTGGATATTATACGAGATTTTTCCCAGCGCTTTCCGTGACCGTTCCTGGGGATTCAAGATGGCGGACGAGAAGCGTCTCGGCGCGTCTGCGAATATTTACCGTGTAGCCATACTTATTGAGTAACGTCGTGCACTTGGATAAAGCATTCTTTGAATAATACCCAAATGATATTTGTTCATTCATTTAAATTAACGAATTAAATCTTGAAGGGGACCACGATATTTCGAGTTGAACCCTCTTGCGGAGGGCGACGAAATTTCCGTGGGATGCCTTCTTGTATAATTTCATAGTCTCATGCTTCTTGTCCGAGAGAAATAACTGGTAAGCCCACGTAACCACCGTGGAGGAAACATTTTGACACCGCCACCGTCATTAATCTCTAGGAGTATATTTTAATGTCTACGGCGTGGCGGCCTGTCAAAAGTGGCGTTAAATGCGCGGCTCGAGGCGCGTTTCCCGGGCAACGTTCCGGGGCTTCTAAAAGCGGCTGAAATTTCCGGAAAATCTGGAAAGACGGCACGACGTAATTCGGGGGAGACGGCATGAAAAAGAAGCCCGAGGATTAAGGTCTCCTGGCCCTTGCGGGGCCTCCAGGAAAAATGCTACATCCAGGCCTGGCGGAATCTCCCGTAAACCCAAGAAACCCCATGAAAGTCCCTAGACCGTCCCAGCCAACGCCCGAACACCGTCAAAGGTACCCTAAAATGAAAAAAAAAGTCCAAAAGAAAACGTCCGAAAATTCCCAATACACCGCCTCACCTCCAGACCAACCATCATCCAAGTAACAATTCCAGGAGTGAAATTTTCAGAGCGAAGTCCTCGAACCTACCCAAAAATAAAAACAATCCAGATCGAAGACTCCAAAAATTCCTCCAAAACATCCGAAGTAAATCCCGCGAGCCCTCCGAATCTACATGAAAAAAAAAATAATAACAGTTCACGTAAAGTCATCCAAGCGAAGAAGGAGGTCGTCCAGGTCGTCGGGGACGATTTTCGGCCTCTCTTTCCGTCCCATCCCGGGAAAACTCCCTGGGGTATTTTCCCCCAGGGAGGGGCGCCTCGGGGGTAGGCGGCGCCGGGCGTCGGGCGGCGTCTCGGTCCCCGGTATCGGGACACCCGGTATATACCTAAAATATACCGACATCGCATGGGGCGGCTGCTAAGAAATGCAGAAACAGCAGTTGCTATGCTAGGTGGTACTCCCTCCAACACTCTCGCATCTCTAAGCAGCGTCGGCAGCGCCGGGGAAACTGACGCGCACGAACACACGTTCAGGCTTAGGCCACAGGAGGACGCAGAAGGGACGAGGGCGCATGCGCGCGGGTAGCCCATAGGAGCGAGCGCACACGCAAACTAGGGTAGAGCGAGAGGGAGCAAGGGGAGGAGCGGGGGAGCGAGAGAGAGGGCCGCCCGTCCGTATGCGGGCACACGAGCGCGGGCCCGCATGCATGCACGTACTCGTCGGGGGAGAGAGGGGCGAGAGGGGAGGGAGGGGGGAGTGGGGCAAGTTTTAGGGAGCCGGTGCGGACCGACCGAGAGAGAGTAGGTTAGCAGGCTCTCGGCAGCGTTCCCTCGGGAGCGAGGGAGACGGCTCCAACGGCCTACCCCCGGGAGGGAGCGGGACGGCAAGTGCCTTTATAGTGGGTCAGTACTAGGCCGCACTGCCGGCATTGCCGAATGTAGCAGTGCCGGCACCCGGCTCGCCGACGAGAGGCTCAAGGCCGAGGCTCCCCTAAACCCAAAACTACCAGGTAGGCTCTCTCGGCCCGCGCCACCGAGAGAGAGAGAGACCCGCCGACGGGAGCGAAAGGGAGAGGGGCCTAGGCTCTTGGCTTCGCCACATGTACGCACCACGCACATGCCCCGGTAATATATATTCATGCCCTCTCTGTCCCTTGGGCGGGCCCTCGCGACGATAGGACCCAAACCCCGGCCTAACCCCAAGGTGGAAGGACTCTTCTAGGTCTAACGGAGAGTCCCAGGTCCTTTCGAAAAATCGAGAGGCACCCTGGGCGATCGGCACACTTGGTGGTGGAACTGGATCGATGGAAATGGATTCTGGGGTGATTTACGAGGTTTTTTAGACTCGACGAAGGAGGTTCGCTCCACTAGGGAGGATTCCTGCGAGTTTTGGAATGCACCGAGATTGTCTAACCTTACCTTAACTGCGGTATTGAAATAAGTCATGCAGCTTTTGGGTCGCGATCGGAGTATCGGGGGGGTGGGAATGGTTTACAGAGTTTCAGGGGGAGGTTCTTCCTGGGGCGGGAAATTATCTCAGCGCCATGGGGGATGATTAGAAGGTCCATTGGCATTTCATAACCCCCAGGGGACGCGAACGAGTTAACTCGTTAGGAAGGTGCATGCGAAAGAGACGTCGCTCTGGCGGGGAAAAAAAAAAGGGAAAAAAAAAACTAGACGCAACTATTATGCTCCGCATATATCGGAGGATAATGTATCGGGGCCAACGAAGCAACTCGTTACGGGGACGTTACTCGTCAGCTGCCGAGGGTCGGCGAAAAGGGTGGACGCGTCAAGGGACGCTGAGAAAAGCGGACTCTCGATCTTGACCCGTTCTGCCTCCGATTTTAATTCCTCCCTTCGAGCCTTTCCTTGCCGGACCTCGCCTCGTATACGGGACGAAATGTCGAGGAAAATACCGGAAGTCCGGAGGTGGAAGGATCCTTCGAGTAGGAGTTATGACGTAAGGAGGAGTGCCGATCCTGGCGAGCACCGGCTCACCTCGGGACTCGGGGGTTGTAATGAAATATTTGGGTTGTGCCGCCGGGAATGGGAATGGGAATCCGAACAGGTTCTGCTGTTGTAGCATTCCAGGTCGATCCTGAATGCCGATGCCTTGGACACGGCGGTTAGCGCGACTAGGTACATAAATTACTATTTGTACTTGGCGCGAGACTCTGCCGAGTTTCTTGTCAGTAATCCCGGAAAGGACGAGTTTGTTTAAAGCGACCCTGGCAAGGACGATTTTGGTAAAAGAGATCCTGGAAAGGACGATCTTGGTTATAAGTGATCCTGATAAACACGATTTTGCTAAAGACGATCCTGGTCGGGACGATCTCCATAAGAAAGACCCGACATAGAGTACGTAGGTCCGCACAAGGACGATTCCCGTAAGGACGATTCTCGTAAGGACGATCCCTCGGCTCGAGGCCGGAGCGTTCCAGCTCGTCGACGAAATAAAATTGGAGCAGTTAGTCGCTTAAGAGCATAATTCGGCGTCTCGGTTTAAGCTTCTTCGTTCCGAGAGGGGCAAAGAGTAGAGTAAAAATTGCTCCTGGCGGGGTTGGCCTTGTGGCATACTTCGCTCCTTCTCTCTCGCTCCCTCTCTCCCTCTCGGTCCCTCCCTCCCTCCTAGGGGATCTCTCTTTTTCCCCGGGTCGCCCTCTCGCTCGGTCCCCGATCCGCGGCTCGCCTACCCTCTCTCTCGCTCTCTTCAGGCCGTGGGCTCAGCGTGAGAGCGAGCGGACAAAGAGAGCAGGAGGAGCACAATGGATTACTTAGGCTGGTAGGTTAGTTTGCCGAATGAAACCAACGGACCCACGCACGTTAAGATAGGTCCTGCACCGCGCGGGAAGCGCGCGAACCCGTCGAGGATGTCGGGCATAAAAAGCCCCGAAACCCTCCCCTGCAATTTTTCTCACCCCCAGAAATATTGTCACACCTAGCATCACTCCACGACCATCGAAATTAATCCCGTCCACCATCCATAAACTCAATGGACGTTCTCATTGGGACGACAAAGTCCCCAATCCACGCGTGAACTTTCCCAATTTTTTTGACAATCATCCAAGCTCGGGAGGAACCTACAAAAAATACCACCCTCTCAATCGACGTCTCGAGATAGCGGGAGTATTTTTTCCCAGGGTTTTAAGAGAAGAGGAATACCCGGAAAAAATTCGGGAACGTCGAGGTGTCGGTCCCGTGGCTTGGCGCCGGCCGCCATTGGGCCGCGCCCGGAAGGGTTGTCGTTCTCCACTTTCTCCCTTCCTTTCACCCCGTCGTTCCGGTCGTAGAGGAGCACGACACCAGGTCGAGGACGGTTAAACCCGAGGAGAAAGAGCGTCCGATATCTCTGGGAACGATTTTCACCAGGCTGGGAGGAAAACATCCCTCTGGAAGGTCCCACCCCGTTTCCCTGTCCGCCATCTTGTTTATATGCAGCAGCCCGCTTTCGCGAGCGGAAAATCCGGATCGTTACATATCGGCAGAAAATGGGATTTTGGGAAGGGGAGAGGACGAAATGGGAAGGACAGAAGCGAATCTGCAGGGGCAAAAACAAATGCGCCAACGGGGGAGCCAGGGTCGCGTTCGTAGATTAAATCACCCGCGGTCGCTTTTCTTTCTCGAGGCCGCCCTCGAACAAAGGACGGTATTCTCGGAAGAGACCCGACTCCGGGACTTGAGAATTAAAATAATATCCGCTCGTTCGGAGATTAATGGCGCCGTGGCCGATGCAATTTCTCTGCGATATCCGACCGCCCACCCCTCGCGGGCCTCCCCGGGTCCCCCCCTTTCGGGGATGCACCCGGCGAAAAACGAAATGCCCGACACGCCGTAAAAGACGTCCATGGGCTCGGGAAACATCCGCGGAATCCCGACCCTGGACCGCTTAACCGAGATTCGAGGTCGGCTACTGCCACTCCAAAGGGAGCTCCTTGATTAGCCTCCGTTCCTCCTTTTCTCGCCAAGTTGCTTTATTACTCCCCCGTTAACCTTGTTATTCCTCGGCGACACCGATACAAACGATTGATCGAGCCGAAAATACATTCCGTTAGCTCTAGGAATAATTATTTCACTCAAGTTAACCCTCTATGGGCCCGTGTAACTTTCAGGTCACATTTTAAATGAAAAATTATTTTTCATTTGCATATATAGGTTCCTAATTGCTGATTTTTCGTTCCCCCAAGTTTTTTTTATTTAAAACAAAAATTCGACCCATAGAGGGTTAACTCAAATAGTCGACGTACTATTTATTTCAATTTATTTCAGGGAAATAATTCTTGGATTTACGAAATATTTCTTCGGTGCGGTGACGTTTTTCTTTTTTTTCTCAGTGCGTGACAATTGTTGTATATGATCATTTGAGATGCGTTAAGATGATGGGAAAGTTCGGAGATGAGTGTCACGAACGAGACACTTTCGAAAGAAAGTAGAAATGGAATTTCCAAGTCCGCCGTTGACCTGCCTCGTATGCGCACTTTCGTCGTCCTAGCGGAGGTCGTTCCTAATGAAAAGCGAGAGGTTTCCCGGAAAAGCGATACTTTTATCACGGTGGCCATGGTAACCCCTCGGCTCCAAAATAACCCCTCTTTACGGTATCTAATTCGGTCGATCGGGTCTCCAACCCTCGAGACGCGAGTAGGGGAAGGTCGGGCGAAATGGCATACTTTTCGACGAGAAGTTCGGGTCGGTAAAAACGCGCTCTTCTTATTAACAGACAAACGAGATATTCCAACTACCGCCAGAAAAATAAATTTTCGACTAAAAAGTCCGGCACTACATAATCGCCGCAATTTCCCATATTTTAAATGTTAATTATTCCTCTCTTGAAATTATTAATACATTCCACAGATGTTCCAGATAAAAATATCAATAGGCAATTTTCCCGAGGAAAGCGATATTTCATTTGCGATTAAATCTCAAGTTGCAGTTAGTAACATTATTTCCGTTTAATTGTCCATGTACAGACGGTAAATAAGTGGCGACACAACCGAAGCAATATCCCAGATTTTAAACGTTTTTTCGCAGGCAATTTTCGTTTAGGCAATTTTCCCGAGGAAAGCGATATTTCATTTGCGATTAAATCTCAAGTTGCAGTTAGTAACATTATTTCCGTTTAATTGTCCACCATGTACAGACGGTTAATAAGTGGCGACACAACCGGAGCCGCGCGTCGCGTCTCGTAACGCGAGCCTCGCGCGTCGCGTCGCCGCCAGCATTCCGTTGTGCCGGCGGCGCTTTCCGTTGTATCCATGCTCGCATAGGGCGGGGGCGCTTACGCTAGCGACGTTTGGCGGGAAGCGAAGTCAATGGCCGCGTATCTAAAACAAACACGTGTCTCCAAGGTTCTCCATCGCGATCCTCGGGTGCCGCGGGTGGGGCCGAGCCGAGCCGAGGGAAGCCGATCGGGGGCGAGGGAGTAGGAGGCGTCGGCGGAGGTTTACGCGCCGGAAAGAGGTTAGGTCCACCGACGACGCCGCCGCGACGCGAGAGGACCGCGACGCTAGACGGAAAAGAAGACGAGGAAAGGCTCCTGCCTCCAAATATAGCACTTCCTTCCTCCTTGCGCGCACGCGCTTTTTGCCCCGAACTATATTCGTCATCGTCCACACCCCGAGGGGTTCTCAAAGAGTCCCCGAAACTCACATATTTCGGTGCAGTCGAGACGAACACAGTCGCCTGGGGTTATCCGGGATAACCTATCGAACGACGGGCCCAAATCCCCAGATAGGACCCACGGAGATAACCACCAGTCCCCCAAAAATTTTCATCCCAAACCCCCTGCTATCAGCATTAACCCTTAAAAATCATAATAATCCCCCCATGAATCTGACAAAATTAAGATCGTTCTCTCAAAAACTCGAGATATCTCGATACCACGGAAATCGATTTACCTCATTTCCATATACATATAAATTATCAAAACGGGCTCTCCAGGAGTAATACCTTTAAATTTCCCGCCACGGACGAGGCAAAATTCATCCTCGTGGTGTTTTACCCCCATATTGTCAATTAAGATAAAGTCGACTAGGCGCGTTTGAATTTCCCGCCCCGCGGGCGCCGGGCGGCGGGAATTGGCGCGACCTCGTCGCCGGTTACGTCGCCGCGAGGGCGATAAACGCAACGGGGAGGAGTGGGGGGTCCACGGCGTCAGCTCGCGCTGGAAAAGTTCGTTTCATTCAAGCTGGATGCTACGACGGGAGGGGGAGCCGGGGTGTAGCAGGGGCGCTCAACCCAATCCCGCGGGATCAAGGTCACGGCGCAGCGAGAGAAGGTCTCGGCTCTACCGGAAAGTTCTCGTGGAAACCTGCGGGCGGTCGGGGGGCAGGGGAGGGGAGGGGGTGGCTGCGGGTGGACCTTACGCCGGCAGCGGTGCTCATCGTCAGTCGCGCGCCGCGAGTCGCCGCGAGCACCCGCCTCCCTCTCCTCCTCGCTCGCGGGTGACGGAGCGCGGGAAGGAGGGGCGACGAGAGAGACGGAGAGAGGGCGACGCGCAGCCGACTTCGGAGGTCGTGAGAACGACGAGTGACCGAGCGTCCGTGATCTTCGATGATCAATGGCGTCGACGCGCAGCGTCGATGCGCGATACCGATCTCTTTCGCCGGCAGCCAAAGGTCGAGCTGGACCAAAGGGCGAGATGGTGAGAGGTCGTTCTTATCGATATTTTTGGGAGAGGTGGAATCGAGTCTAGGGATAAAAATCTAGGGCCTAGGGGTAGACGAGATGTAGATGAAAGTAGGAATTATTTGTGCCCATAATTATGAAAGTGGTCTAAGTCAAAATTAAAAAATAAATGAGTTTATCAGTTATTTCACGCCATATTATTTCAAACGGAATTAATTCAATGTAATTTCGAAACAAAAAATATATGACTTAGACCACTTTCATAATTGTGGGCACATTTGAGGTAGGACATTTGGAAATACCTTGCCTGGGAGGTACATACGAGGGGATGTGGAATGTAGGAATTGGTAATCGTCGTAACGGTACCTGCCGGGCTGGAGGTCGCTAACAAACGAGGGAATATAATAAGCTCTAGATATGTCTGTTGTGCTTACCGGTGGAGGAGAAAAAGGGAACAAAACACGTGTTCCTAACGTGCCGGAAACGGGGAACTTCTTGTAGCGTTTAATAGCCGCGTTGTTTAAATTAATTACGCGAGGGAGGGGCTCCCGCGGAGGTAATTCGGAGCACGCGAAATCCGTGATGACGGAAATACGTTAAAAAAGAAGGCAGCGAGACGCTGCGCTAACGACCAAGACTATTCCACCGGCGCTCTCCGACGGGTGGATGAGTTTTTCGAAGGGCAGGTGGTCGCGCCGCGGCACGCGACAAATCAAGCCTGCCAACCTGGTGGACACGAAAGACCGATTAAAAATATATCCTGCCCGGCCGAGTTTATTCGTATCCCGAGGAGCCACGTGCCTTCCGGAATATCCTCGCTTCCGCTCGCCGACGAAAACGATATCGTCGTATCGTCAAACCCGCAATAACTTCACCCTAAACTGCATTTTCGAAGTTTCGTGAAAAAGCCTGAACATTTTTTTTTAACATCGTGTATATTTTAACGAATTTCTACGAAACTACCCGACTCTACGAATTTTAATGACATCACGCGAATCTTTGCGACTTTTTTTCTGTCGATTGTTTTTTTTTAATGAGAAACGTGCTTTGGGCTTGGTAGTATTAAAATGTATTTTTCCTGATTATTTTTGGGAGCTAGACGAGTGATATATCTTTTTCTCTCTTCCCATTACCAGGATGCAAAATTAAATCATACCTCACCTCGTGGTCAGGGAAACACGAGGCAGATCGAGTGATAGCCCGATTCCACGTTCCCTTAACCCGAACTCACGTGCGGTCGTGCCTTCCGGCAGCGCCGCTTCCGTTCGCCACGCGAGGATTTAATCGCGCCGGAAGAATCGCGTCTACAAAGCAGTCAGCAAAGATCGCACCGGAATGCCTCGAGAGCGAGAACGAGAGAGCCACGCGAGGTGAAACCATCAGCGAAACGGAGATCGGAGGAATCCCGCTAAAAGTGGGTACACGCGTAACGATCAATTTCTGCGACCCAGTCTGCGCGGATTTAAGATGAAGTGAAACACAAATCAGTCGATTAAAATACAAGACTTTTTTTCAAGGGTATTAGAGCAAATTGTCCGAAACTTTGACACTCCTGATCATCTAAGAATTGTCCTGACACATTGAAAATTTGGATTTTTGGAAAAAATTCTTTAACTTAGCCCAGACCAGAACCAAAATGGCGTCGAGCTCTGATATTTCGATCGATATACAATTATCGAAGGCTCCGATATGAGGAACGAAAGGGTCAGGACAATTTTACGACAATTTAGAACACTCTGGTAATCGATAAACTCGCATTTGAACGGGATAAAGGCAAAAAAAGTGTTGTATGCGCTTCTATGCTAAAAGGATGGAAATACGAGGTCTCGGAGTGAAAATTTAATTGACCTGGAAATCACAGATGGCGCAGGGGGACCCTCTGCAGTGAATTAGGGCCCCAGAAAGGATGAATCCAGAGGATTTCTGGAGTTTTACTTCGATTTCTTTATAATTATTGTAGGAAAACGACAGGTGGAGTATGCCATTTGGTACAATACCCAATATAATTCGCCCCAGCTATCAATATAAAAACGAGAGTGGGCAACGTAGACATTTAGAAAAATCTTCTTTATCGATGTCGATCAAGTTCCTCGAGGTGTTTCACTTCACCTTAATAAATCACGATAAATCTGTGCAAGCCTGTCTGTACAGATTTAACGTGTAAACAAGCTCCACAATAACCGCACGGATTAATCGTTGCGCAAGTAGCTCCCTTAAGGGTGGCTAAAGGGGTATTGATTGCGATTAATCGTTGCGATAAATCTGTGCAAATTAATCTCCAGGCATTTAATTGACTCGTGGACGAAGAAGTGGATTCCACCGGGCGGATAGCCGAGTCGTTGCGATTTATCGTTACGTGCGCAGTTACCTTAAGTCGGGCGCAGATGGAAGCGACGTTAATGGCCGAGTAATGAAACTTTATTTCGGATACGGCGCGCTAATACAGGGTGTTCATTTGCAGGAGGCATGCGGACTCGGTAAGAAATTCGTGGAACGAGCGGAAGGGTAACGAACGCGCGTTCGTCGCGGGTCGTTGAGAGAAGGAAGAAGGAACGTCTTATCGAAATTTGATTGGCCGTAGGAGAGAGAGCGCGCGCGCAGCCTGCGCGCGCACACGTGCGCCCCGGCACGCACACGTCAGACGCGCCGACCGCAGGTAATGTATTCCTAGAGGAGCATCTGCTCGTCTAGTCGGGCAAATGGCGGGGACGAGACTCGAAAGTACGCATGCGTGGAAACATACAAGTCCTGGATATCCCGAGAATACTTTTTAAATTGCGCGTAAAATTTAATTACCCGGCAAGCCAGGATTAAATCCTCAATCGAATGTTATCCTCCTAAATAAAAAAAATCCCTCTCGGGATTCGCGCACATTTACGCCCTCGCGTGCGGCGCAAGTATTAAACGCACCGAGAGAGGTGGCGCGTGCGATGCGCTGCAGGGTGCGCGCGCAGCGCTGCGAAGTCATGCACCTCGGCCGAAAAGGCTATCGCGGCAAAACCATCTGATAGCCCGTCTATATGTATGCTAATTATTCAGGGTATTGTCGCGGCGGACGCGGCCGATGTCGCGATAGCAGGATAATGAAAAAAGAGGAAAAGGTGATTTCCTCATTTAAATCCGGACGAGCCTTCAAAGGGAACCTAACGAGAGCCTTATCGCGACATCCGCGAAAATGTCCTCGGCGATTGATTGAAACTTTAGAAGAGATATAAACGATAGTAATAAACAAGGATGGGTCTCGACAAGACCTCACTCGTGGCTCCAAAATGGTACCAGTGATTCGTTAAGATTTAGGGGAAAAAAAAAAGAAAGAGAAAATAAGGTCGAGTCTTGTCGATCGAAGGAAAACCTCCGCGTCCACGCGCGTGTCCGTGGCGGAGGGAAAAAAACTCTCACGGTACACGTTTCGAGGGCCGGTGGTCGCGATATTACATTAGCATAGCGTTTCATGGTATTACAGCGAAATACCCAGAACCCAGCCCATCGGGTTACGGCACGGCCGTCTCGTTGGCAAACCGGTGCCCCCCACCATTTTCGGGCGTCGAGGTCGTCGAATGCCGCGGCTAATTAATATATTTCCTCTTTACGGCCACCTGTCGGTGCGCGACGTTAGACGTCCGCCGAAATAATCGATCCCCCTATTATTAACTCTTAGGCGTCGAGCGTTGGATTACCTCGCGGACGCGTCGGGACGTAACGGCGGCTTACGTAAGCGGGCCGGTCGATAAGATAGGCCGCGGGAAATGGGCCGCTGCCTTACCGACCGGCCCACGTGGGAGGAGAGCATGGATCCGACGATAGGAAGAAAGGGACGTCGACGCTCGTACCGCGGGAAAACCGTTCATCCTCGTTAAGTAATTAATCAACGGACAGGTATGCACTTTCATGACCTTTAACTTTGTAGATAATGATACCGGACAGGAATTACTCCCCTCGAAATTAAAAAATAGGTGAAAATATAAGGAAAAGAAGTGGAGGGTACCAATGAGTGAGGCTCGAGATGCGAGGGGAGGGCCATTTGTTATCAGCGTCTAGTGACATTTAATTGCATATAAAAATAAGACTTTTTCTTGCCTAACCTAACGTCACGATGCACCTCGCTTAGATTCATCTGGACATATTTCCGCGGTACCTCTCCGGTTCCGGAAACGCCGGGCCGTTTAGAGGACGATGCGGAAACTCGGGATGATGGCAGGTCGCCGGTTACGAGGCGGTCGTACGGAAATAATTGCGGCCAAGGTAATTAGAGGTTCCTTCGGCAGGGTCGTCGGCTCGTCTCGAGGGCAAAGGGTGTCGCCCCCGAGGGGATGTCTTTCGCGGCGCATTATCAAGGGCCGCTCCAAAAGTCCACATAACCAAAGAGTGTCACCCTCCACCTTGTACTTTTTTCCCAGATTCCACGGTTAAGAAGAAAAATCAAGGATCTCCGACGGAGGTCCAATTTCTACGCGTTAACTTCCGGCTTAACCGTCGCGATTCGTTTTCCCCGTTCGAACGTTCAAATCTGGCGCGCTTTCCGAGCGCTTCGCTCTAGACGGGAAGAATGCGGCAGTTTCCTGTCGCCGGACTTTCGGGTCTCGCTCCCGAAGTCCTTTTCTTCCCGCCGTCCCCGGTTCCGCGAAACGCGGGCGCGCGCATGCGCGCCCACCATCTAAAGCACGCGCGCCGGCGCATTAGCGCCCCCCGCCCCACGCGCCGACGCGGAGGCGACGAACGGAAGAAACGGAGAACGCGAAACGGGGACCGAGGACCGCCGGCTGCCGTGACTCAGTACTAGCGTATGCAGCCTAACCTAACCTAGACACGGCGACTTGGTCTAAAACCTAACCTACCAAACTAGTTCTGGCCTCGAGCGAGCGGCATTGTATCCGCGGATTTCTCAGTCTTCCTCCGCGTCGGGCCGGGCCTGACAGCGCGTGCGCGTGTGTGCACGCCCGGGCACGCGTGTGTGCACCGAAAAGGAGATCGGCCCACGAGAGCGGGTACGTTGGACCTCCGAGGACTCGTCGCGTTTCCGTCCGAGCCAGGCGAGATGCCATCTGGATTGGCGGATAACTCCCGGCGGTTGGGCCCTCTATAATTCCAATATTCCAGTCGGGAGGAACCTTGATATAACGCGGACTCGCGAGTACTAAGGGGATGTGAAAAGGGGTCAATTATGGCTCCGATACTTTTCCCCGAACCGGGGGTACCGAATTGTATCAAATTTTACAACGTGAATGTGCAGGCTGTAAGGAGGCCCTGTAGAGATTTCATCTTTTGTGGAAATATTTTTAAGTGTCTATGGACAAATTGTAAAAAAATTTGAAATTTACAGGAACTTCCTCGCAGCCTTTATATTCATGTTTTAGAATTTTAAACGACTCCGGACGCTCAGTAAACCTCTTTGACGCCGCTTTCGTGTCGCCTTAAGGGGATGGGAAAGTCGCATCCGAAAGCTCAATCGTTCATAAAACTTTTCTCCGAACTGGGTCCTTCAAATCGTTTCATACTTTAAAACGTGAATATGGAGACCCTAAGATAGGTCCTGAAACTCGCGAAGTTTCATTTTTTATAAACTATTTTTCAAATACCTATAAACAAATTTGAAAAGAATTGACATTTCACGAGCTTCAGGACCTTCCTTATAATCTCCCTATTCACGTTGTAAATTTTCAAATTATTCGGTAAATCGAGTTGGGAGAAAATTTGTATAAAGAAAACCTCTTCGACGCCACTTTCACATCACCTTAAGTCGCGCCGGTTTCGGTTGATCGGCGTCACGTGACGCGGCGGCCATCTTGGAATTGGAGTTATCGGGAATCGGAGGCGCCGAGGAAAGGACAGCGAAGGGGCGGATGGCGGATCTATATTGGACGGCGTTTATGTTATATGCCGTGCGTTATTTTTAGTGGGATGGAACGGCCGGCGGTAATGCGGCCATTGTAAGGAGGACCTGTCTCGTCGACGCAATAAACAACGAGGCGGTAGTTGTCGAGTATCGCCGAGCAAAGGAACGTTTTCCTTGAAGGCTATCGAGTTTCGTCGCGGTCTAAATAACGGTCGAGATGGATGACGGAACTCGCGGGGTAATATCGAAGGCGGGCGCGTATCGAAATTCGCTACCGTTATATACTCGCCAGGGCCGTAGGAAAATCATAACGTACCCTGAATTATTTCTTTAAAGTATCGATCCGAATATTCGAACGATAACGTGGGAAATCCTTAATCGGGGCGGAATTACATATCGCGGAAGAAATCGGCGCGGCATGTCCACCCAGAAGGCTGGGAGGGCGGACGTGCCTCACCTCGCAAGTTCAAAGCACAGCTGCGACTAAACCGGCGGCAATAGCGGAACCGGGGTGGGATCCTAAGCAGGAAGGAGTCGGAGAGAATCGACACGTCGAGTTTTATTATTCGCCGATCTTCGGTTACATAACGCAGGACGAGTGAAGTTCCCACTCTCGTGTGTCGTCGGACGGCCGGCGGCCACGTGACCGCCGCGCCATCTCTCACCCGCGCCTGAGAGCCGACGAGCCGCCTCTCGCTCGCGCAACCCAACCGCCAACCTATAAAGTTACGGGCAGCTTCATTCAGCCGCGATTACGATCGAGTGTCGCTGACAAAGTGTCGCGATGCGGCGTCGCCAAGTCGCCGCGGTGCAGAGTCGCCGGGAATTTATGGCTCGATGCAGCCCGACCGGCGGCCCTGCCTCGCGGGGGTGACGAACCGATTAGCGTCTCATCGGATGAGTTCCCGACACGTTCCGACGCGTGCCGATGTCGGCCCGACGCCGGGCGACCATGACCGACCTAGGTCAACGGGAGACAAGACGATTCGGAACCGCGCACCTCGAAGATACGTAAACACCTGGACTTCAGGTAAGACGGGCATTAAGCGAATCCGTGGACAGATCCATCACCGAGGGACTCTCTATATAATAAATATCGGATTATTCTACGCGAAGGTAAGGGTTTCAGCGATAGAGGCGGTAAGGTAAATCTGCTTGTACCGAACGACCGAAAAAAATTCCGGATTTTGTATCGAACCTAGGAAAATCCAGTTTCGTCCCAAAGGACTTAATAAAAACCGTATAATTGTATCGGGCAACTTTAGAAAATCCAGTTTCGTCCCAAAGGACTTAATAAAAACCGTATAATTGCATCGGGCAACTTTAGAAAATCCTCAGTTTTACGGCGAAACTAGTAGAGTCCAGAATTTCATGTGGAGCAATCTGATGAAATCCGCAAGTTCGTATAGGAGAACGTAATAAAATCCACCTCGTATAGGACGACTCTATAAAATCCTGAATTTCGTTTCGAACCTAATACCTAGACTAGTTAGGGTCACGGAGACGCAATTGACCGGTGGCGGCGACTGCGCGCTCGGCCGGCGATTCGCGGAAGGGCAGCGCGGCGCCGTTATCGGGGGCCTCTTATCGGGCCGAGCGCGAGTGACCTTGCGGCGCCGTGGACCGGCCGCGCCGCCATCTTGGTCGATACGCCGGCCGGCATGCGCGCCTTTCTCACCACGTGGACGGGTTTTCCACGCGCACCCCCGCCGCGCAGGTCCCTCCTAAGGCGGATTAATCATACCTCCGCGATGTTAATCGACAAGAAAATAATACAATAATAAATACCACCGAAATAAAATCAGTCAAGTCCTCGTAAATCGGAAATTCCCGAAATGTGAAATGGGAAAATACTAAATTTAACATGGAATATACCTCGTTTAGAGATGTCGAAGTCGAATCAACGTACCGGTATGTGTCGCGAGGAAATGGGTAATGTTTAGAATGTGCATCGATTTGCTTCGTTCTCGGATTCTGGGGAGACTAAGTCGGGTCTAGAAGACCTAACGAGCTTATTTATTCGCCTAATCTCGAGGGGCTACTGGCGACGGAGCTTTTTCGAGGAGAGTGACCGAGATACGAGGGGCCAAGGGGAGGAGAGAGAGAGAGACGGTTCTCTCCTCGTGGAAGAGTTTTCGAGGTCGCGCAGTGGCTCTCAGTTCCGAATATCTCCTCGTCGTTGAATCGCCGGACATGTTTCGGCAAATAACGTCAAATGTGACATCGGACAATTGAAGAACTCGGGAAAAGTCAAACCGACAGCGGCTCCACCGATTGCGTAACAAATTCGTCCTCGAGGCGACTAATCGGGCCGATAAATTAAATCCTGAGACCGGAAACTGGAATTCTTAACGATTTCGAGAAGAAATATTCTGAATAAATATTACAAACTATAAAATAAAATAAATATTACGGATAAAAAATTATGGTTACAAGTACATAATATGTAAATAGCTGGCAGGATCGCTCATGCGTCAGGGGAGGGGAAGGGTAATTGAACACGTTACGAGTGTACTTGATTTTTTTTCTCGAAACGATATCGTTCATTTAGTTCATTTTAGTTTAATCTAGTCTCTATCGCCAAGTGAAATATCGATTGCGATCCTATCGCTCGGAATCCTAGAATCTCTAAAATCGATGGAGAATGTCTAATCATACCGTTATCAAAGGAATCATCGGTTAAGCTAAACCCTTTTAAATACGTACCCGAGTCTCGGTACGTCCGGCCTTAAACTCCGAATTCGACCTCTCCTTAACGAGCGCCCTTAATCCCCCGGTTCCCTAGCTCCAATTTGCGTCCCTCCACCCTATCGTCCTTATCATAGGGCGCAGAAACGGAGATGACATCGCTACAGCATGTGCACCCGTTAAAGTGTCCGAAAAAAAAGAAAATTAGACAGAGGGATCCCGAATCTCTTGACAAAGGACACCCTGAGAAAGAAACTGTCATTTGACGGAGGAGATATTTCTTTGAACAGGGTCAAGGAAATATTTAGTAAATTCAGGGAATAATCTTTGTCCCACTGGAATAAATGGAACGCAGTGGTTTGCGGTATTTCCTCGCATCGTCTCCATTTTTAGAGATTTAGACCCCGTTTAACCGGTTGGCCGTTTTCGACGAGTGTACTCGCCACGAAGACGCGTTTTTTAGAAGAAGAAGTAACAGGCTAACCGGGGCAAAGCCCCTCGATCGTACATGGCGCTGGAATGGGTTTCATCTTCCGGGAGGAAAAGCACGATCGCGAGCGAAGGACAATCGAAGATCGCAAGCGAAAGCATGGCCGCCCCTCGGGCTCGAGGAGCCCTGCCGAGCTCGAAGACGACGTCGTCTTCGAGATCGGAGTCGGTTTCCCGCGCAACCCGCGGCAGCACGTGGGGCATCCGTGGAGCATGCGTGGGGCGTGCTCGGGCACATCCGGGGACCTGAAAGCTGCAAGCAGAAGCGTTAGCGGCGACGAGCGACCTCGGTCCAGGTCTCGCGAGGGCGAGCGAGACCCTGTCTCGACCCGGGGGACCGAGACCAAGGGCGAGGTTGCTCGTAGCCAAGCGTTAGCGGTCGTAAGCAGTCGTAAGCGGAGGGAAAGCAGCGGAAAATAGTCGGCGGGTCTTACCGTTCAGCTTGTCGATGGCCCGGTCCGCCGTGGACTGGTCGGCGCAGTCGACGAAGGCGTACCCGCCGCGCTTCACGAGGACGTTGGTGCAGGCGAGGCTGTGCTCCTGGAAGAGCTGCCTCAGGGCGGCCTCGTTGCAGTCCGACGGCAGGTTGCCGACGTAGAGCTTGGACATGGTGGCGGGTAGATTGGCGGCGGCCTTGGGCGCTATGGTGGCGGCTCGGGGGACCGGGTGGTTCCTCCTGTCTTCCTGCCCGCCGCGGAGGGACCCGCCGTCGTATCCTCTCGGGGTCGCTCCAAGTCCCGGGCCCGGGCGCGTCTCGCGATCTCCTCGCCTCTTGGTTAGCGGCTCTCGACTGTCTCGCCGAAGCCGACCGCACCGCGCTCGCGACTCGCCCTCTCCCTCTCTCCCTCTCTCTCTCGCTCTCCTTGTCCGGGCTCCTTCGCGGCGCCCCCTCTCGCCCCCCGCGCGTCGACTCGCTCGCTCCGGGTCGTCTCCTGGGCCGGCCGAGTCGAGGACGCCGGATCCAGGGGAAAGTCGGCTGCTAGGAGCGGTCACGTGGCTCGAACGGTCTCTCTCGCGCTCCCTCGACGAGGACTCTTCCTCTTCTTCCTCTTCTTCCTCTTCCTCTTCTTCTAGCCCGACTCTCGCAGGACGCGCCAGGGAGCCAACCAAGAACCGCAAGAGACCGCAGTGCCCTGACTCTCCTCGCTGCGCTTCTGGCCGAGCCGGCCGGCGCGAGTTGCAAACTCGTTTTTTTACCCGGCACCCGACGACGCGCTCGAATCCCGACCGGCCCGCCGCCATTGGCCGAGCGGCCACCACGTGGGCCCCCCGGACTCCCGCCTATGCGTCCCATTGGTCCGCGCCCCGACCACGAGCGCGGGGCCTAACCTCGCTTGCAGAATCTACCGGGTGTTTTCGCGCGCACCGACCCTCCTCGCACCCCATTGGCCCGCGGCCGGCACAACGGAAAACTCGACCGGCCCAACGGAAATCCGCGGGACCCAAGACGGACCAGATCCTCGTTTTCCTTTATGCTTTCCTTTATGCACTTTACGTTCATTCCTACCCAAAGTGACGTAAGTACGCCTCCGTGGTTATCTACAGACATTTACGATACCCGGGTTGATTGTTCCACGGTTTATCGCAGTATCGCCTATCTGTCAGTCCTTAAACGGAATTTAGGTTATTTTCATCCAACGGCCCGACATGAATCCACGCTTTGCCTCCTCGATTTGGAATCTTAACGTATTCTCCCGCGGATAAGCGATTAATCAACGTCGGAAAGGATTGTCAATTTTAAGAGGTAAACTCCGTCCGTGAATTCCTGATATTCATTTATCCAAGTAATTATTCGAGGCGTCGCGAGAGCTCGACCTTCCACCCGCCGCGAGGGAACGAGGAGCGCTTGAATTGAAATTAGGTAAAAAAATGAAAATATCCTGGATGGGACGATATTTCCAAAAAATAATGGTCGTGGCTTCTGGAGGGTTCCGAGAGGCTCTGGGCCATGGGGGATAAAAGTGACCATCGAGCCGCGCCGGAGCGATGGGGCCGGATTTCCGAAATTCCGCGCGCTGCGAGCGCGGCCCTCGAGACGGCGGTTGCGCCCGCCATTGTGCCCGAACAGAGGAGCGACGGTTCCGCTAGGAAGAAGACGGAGGACAGAGGACAGAGGACCGATACACGTTGCCGTGGAGAGGGTCGACTATCTTCGGAGATGATCTCCTAGCGGGCCGTGTTCGCGAGCATCTCGAGAGCTCTCCTCGGCCGGCCATTTTCGAAAAGTAATTTGGCCCCTTTGGGAGGGCGCGAATCACGATTTTCGCACGCAACCCGATTCGCATGGCCGAGCCCGCCAGCGGGAATCGATCGGTTGCTTTTCGTTACCTTTCTATCTCCCCTGGTCTCCCTCTTGGGCTCGTCACGTTCGCCCTGGAGAGACCGAGAGAGACCTGGGAAGGAGAGAGAGGGAAACTCGTCCGGGGCCTCTAATAAGACATATCGCGGTGACGATTTTAAGAGACCTCGTTTGGGGGTCGGGCCTGTCGGGGGGGGCCCTTTTTAGAAAATGGAGACGGGCCCCTCCACCGAGAGGGGGGGACGACACTGACAAGATATCGCAGCAGAGCGTTACGCGCCACTTAACCCTTTGAACCGGAGATAAGCGATCCGGGGTGGAGGATTCCCTATCCGCGCCGATAACTTCTCAAAAAACGAGACATTCGCGTTCTGGTTCTTTCTCTTTTTTTTTTTCTCCATTTTCATCCTGCACTTACCCCATCCTGGTGGGAGGAAAGGTTTGGAAAATCTGAGTGCTAACTCTATCAGGTATCTCAATTGTTAACACTATTTCCACCAAAGGTGTCAAAAGACACCTTTTAAAATTTGAACTTGAAATTATTTTCAAGGTTTAATAATTTTTTCTGAATTAATGTTTTGAAGTTTCGTATAATAATTAAGTTTATTTAGCGGTATCATTTTCCTCCTGCTTATCAAAACCTTTTGGTCGAAATAGGTATACACAAAATCGGGGGAGAAATAGTGATAACGTGCAATCAGGTTGAATTCGTTGAAAGATATGTATTATCCGGGAATTAGTGGAGCACCCCAATATTTGCGTCCTCGTAGATGACACTTGACATGCCCGAGTCAGGGTCCAGGATAACGTTTGCAGGACGCGCATCTGCGTTCAGGATACTCGAAGGGTTAAAGGGCACCCCGGAGGATCGATTTCGGAGTCCTTCGGGAACCCGTTCGGCTTATCCCGGATAATCGCAGCGAGGATCTCGAGCCAGGATTCCGTTTCGTTTCCCCGGCCTTTATTCCCTCTCCTGGCAGGACCGGGATAGGCGATCCCGGGAAAACTCGAGTGCGCTCCTTCGGGAGCCGGGTCCCGACACATCTAGCCCAGGGCAAGGAGAATAGAGCCTCGTCTAAGAGGGGCCTGAAATTCGGCAAATTATGCAAGATAATAATCCCCACCGATGGATGGCCCGATAACTACTCTACGCTCAGAAGGAAAAAGAGACGTTCATCGAACCGAGGACATATTTTATTAATCGAAAGGAATAATTATTTCACTCGGATAAATCGTCATAATATCGAAGAAACTTTGCCGTCCTATGTATTAAAATTTATTTCACTGAAATAATTATTCCCCGAGTCGGCGAAATATTTCTTTGGGACTGTCTAAAGGATTACTATATTTCTTAAAGTTCGGTGATGATTTTCTTTTTTTTTTTTCAATTAATGATTTATTTCGAGGTAGTAACGAGTTACGCAACGGTTTCTCACCGATCCCCTCGAATGTCTCGATAGCCTATCGATCGATCCGGCTTATCCCGATCGAGGCGATCCATGATATCGATGCGATATTTCTAGCCGATCGATCGGCGAATCTCTACCATCGTTGCACCGTTAAAATTTCGGGATGTGTATGTTATTGGGTGGTTTGGGATGGAGGAACTCCTAAATGTAGGTGATGGGACGTGTGTCGTTGTTTAACAATTGTTTACCCAATTTTTCCGGCTCGTAAATTCCAGGTGCGGAGATCAGGTTGGACTCGGCGGAGGAGGGATAAAGCTATTTCGTAATATCCCACCGTCTTCTCGTTCGACGGGAATTTGCATTATTAGACCAAGAGCCGTGGCACGACTCTTGCCGAACTTATTTAACTCCCCCGGAATGGGGGTTGGTTTGCGGAGAAAGAGGGGTTCTCTGCGAGGGTAAGTTCCCCTCCTACGCGTCGACCAATCGACGCACACCGCGCTTCTGGTATGGGTCTTCCCTTTCGTTCCCTTTGGAAATTTTACGTCCCTTGAAATTTTCTTCTCCGCGAACATTTACATATTTTTTTTCACAACAATTGCGGGCTTAAATAAAAATTCCATTTTACGGGCCGAACAGTAGAGGCGAATCGCGCTTCTGAAATGGGTCTTCCCTTTCGTTCCCTTTGGACCCACAAATCTTCCCTTTCGTTCCCTTTGGAAATTTTACGTCCCTTGAAATTTTTCTTCTCCGCGAACATTTACATATTTTTTTTGACAACAATTGCGGGCTTAAATAAAAATTCCATTTTACGGGCCGAACAGTCGAGGCACACCGCGCTTCTGGTATGGGTCTTCCCTTTCGTTCCCTTTGGAAATTTTACGTCCCTTGAAATTTTCTTCTCCGCGAACATTTACATATTTTTTTTCACAACAATTGCGGGCTTAAATAAAAATTCCATTTTACGGGCCGAACAGTAGAGGCGAATCGCGCTTCTGGTATGGGTCTTCCCTGTCGGAAATTTTACGTCCCTTGAAATTTTCTTCTCCGCGAACATTTACATATTTTTTTTGCCAACAATTGCGGGCTTAAATAAAAATTCCATTTTATGGGCCGAACAGTAGAGGCGAATCGCGCTTCTGGTATGGGTCTTCCCTTTCGTTCCCTTTCGGAAATTTTACGTCCCTTGAAATTTTCTTCTCCGCGAACATTTACATATTTTTTTTCACAACAATTGCGGACTTAAATAAAAATTCCATTTTACGGGCCGAACAGTCGAGGCACATTGCGCTTCTGGAATGGGTCTTCCCTTTCGTTCCCTTTGGACCCACAAATCTTCCCTTTCGTTCCCTTTGGAAATTTTACGTCCCTTGAAATTTTCTTCTCCGCGAACATTTACACATTTTTTGCCAACAATTGCGGGTTTAAATAAAAATTCCATTTTACGGGCCGAACAGTCGAGGCACATCGCGCTTCTGACATGGATTATCCCTTTCGTTCCCACGGTGATGAATCTTTGAAAATTTTACGTCCCTCGAAATATCCTCTTCCAGGAAGTTTAACACGCGACGGATATTGTTTTATATCCACGAATATATGGGACATCTTTATACCTCTTTTGCAAACTCTTGCACGCGTCGATTTTCTGTACTTTTATCTTTATCTTCCATACTTCCGTTCCGGGAATCGACCCTCGCGTCGGTCCTCCACCGAAACACGCAATTTTCAGTTCTATCAAACCGGGATATAAATACCGTGTTACGTGACGATCGTTCAGCAAGGGAGGAAGATTTAATAACGGCGAAAGGTGTACGAAACACCAATCGATGAGCTCGCTTTGAATAAGAAACGAAGATTAAAGAAATTCGGCAGATGTCGATCCCAAGACCAGTCGTCGACGTCGCTCCATTTTCTGAATGTTTCCGCTATCTCGCTTTGACTTTCAATTTTTCTTCCTCTCCATCTCTCTTCCTCTCCCCCGAAATCCCGAAACCTGTGAGATTCCTCCCTCCCTTCTTCAGCGGCCATATTTTTTCCTCCGTCCTCCTCATTTTTCGGGATTTTCACCCCTCCTTGTCCGATCGCCCTTCCAGGACTTTTCCTCTCCTATTTGTCGAACGCCCTCTGTCTCTCTCTTTCTCTAATCATCTCGGGTTTTTCCGTCTCTCTTGTAACCCTCGAGTCCCCTTCCAACGTCTCTCCGTTCTCTCTTATTGGGGGGACCTTTTCCCCTCGCTTTCCCTGGCCTTTCCCCGACTCTTTTCCTCTCTCTCTCTTCCTCGCCCTTCTCCCTACGACTCGGGAAAAGGCTGGCCCACGGAAAATGAAAATGTTCTCTGGAAATCCCGAGTGCTCGCAGCTGCTCCGGACGCGCATTATTATTACGAGTGAACCGCATCTAAGTGCAATCTGTTTCAAAATGGCCGCCGCTTGTGGTACCACCGGAGTCATCGCGTCGTTTTTAACTAAAGTGCTTCAAGGAAACGCGCCTTCGGGGAAAACCTTTCAAGATCTCGTCGATGGCGCAGTTACCTCTGGATGATGCCTCCTTCCTTGGAAAATTCAAAATGGCCACCACTCGCCGCATCAACGACGCCGATGACTACTTCCGTTACGTTTTTCAACGTTTCGCATCAACGGCCGGATAATCACATCCTGGAATTGGAACGTTGCTCTGGAATTAATATTTAAGGTACGTAACATGGGCAAAATGCAATCCGTTTCAAAATGGCCGCCGCTAGCGGTACCACCGGAGTCATCGCGTCGTTTTTAGGTAAAGTGCTTTTACAAATACGCGTCGAAGTATGGTATGCCACAAAATGGCGGTTACTGAGAGTGGTACTACGGAAGTCATTGCGCTACTTTATTGCATGGCGTGTCCTGCTTAACCCAGCGAGAATTATAATTCTCCCTTCGGGAAAAATCAATAAATCAGCGGCGCTTCCGTATCGGCCGGCAAGTGCGGATTTAGGAGGGATCTGACTTACCCACGCAGCAGCTGAGGTGGAAGCTTTCAGTTCTGGAAATTTCGCATCTGTCGCTAGAGGGTTTCTAACATTGCACCCGGACGCGTTCCTTGCCTCGCAAATGACGGGTTTAAAAGCTATCCCGAAAGGATAAAGAAAATCTAATTGACTAATTCTCTCGACAATTTTTCCGGATATTTTACGTATCGAGATTCGGTTGAATGAGTTTTTTTTTAAAAGGTACAGCCGGGACGAATTTTTCCCGCGACGAAATTCTGAGTCCCTCGGCGTTTCGTTCGGCGGGAATTCCTCCTACACCCTCGCACAAATTTTCCAGGACAATTTGGAACAGCCTGTACTGACGAACGGACTAATGAACAGTTGGCTCCTATTGGTAGTAGACGCTTGCGTTTAGGCTCGTTATATTACGGTAGCGCAGCTGGCTTTGCCCGTTTGCTTCCCCTCGATCCTTGCCCCGGCTATTTCCCTAGAGGCTCCCTAGACCTAACCTAGAAAAACCCGAAAGAGACGCAAAACCGATGAAAACTCCTTGTAGGAAAATTTACCCAAATGCATATATCTTTATTCAATGAATTGCAAGAATGTCCGAGATTCCTTCCTTCGCACCGAAAGCTCAAATCAACTATTTTTGCCAAATTCGGTAAAACACTCGTTTCATTGAAATCCTAGGGAAATCTTTTTGACACGTGTCAGAGTACATTTAACGTATGTCTACTTCCAATGATCTTTTGAAATTGTATTTGAAATTCGTTCTAGGGTAATTTCGTGTCTACCTAGGATCCGGCTGTGCAACGGATCGGAGCGACTTCCGGTATACGATCTTTCAAAAATATCCTTCGGGCAAGGAGCGTTTTTGTTGAGCCGCTCGTAAAGATCCGTCACGGTTCTTCGGCAATGTTCGGGGCTTAACAAAGGACTCTTAAGGCCGTTATCGAGTCCTGAAAATGTATTCCAAGGAGATTGGATTTATTCCCCTTCCGCTTCCTCCAAATAACATATTTTTTATTACCGTTACTTGCTTTTCATGAATTTCTTGGAAGTACGAAAAAATTGATCAGCAATTAGACTCGAGGTTTAATCGATCGTGCATAAGATGAATAATAAAAAAAAAAGGGGGATCGGAGAAATATGATGGACGGAGGGTAATCAATTTGAGGAAATATCGAATTGGGCGTAATTAACATTCTTAAAAATGCAGTCTTTCCCTCTTTCTACTTTTTTTCATTGTCTTAAGCGGAACCTTGACTGCGGCTTTCCTTATTTATCCGTTTTCCTTCCTTGGCATTTTAATTCCGCTTGCCTTATGCAAGTGGCTCCTCGGAAAAGGATCTTCCTTTGTTTCTCCCCCAGGAGCTCTGCTTTACAGTCCGCAGACTTATTTAGGAATTATCATCCGTTTCATTGTATTGGTATGCGTTTCCCCTTTCTTTGCAAAACATTGGGTTCAATAACCGGTAAAAAGTGGACAGGGAAAATCCTGAATATTGAAGATCGCCCACCGAAAGAAATTCGACGTGAAAGATTCACGGGGAATTATTTTCAGCGCGGAAAAGAAAATCAATGGATAAAGAAACGTTGTATTAAAATTAATTTAAATAAATTTAATTATTAGGAAAATATTTCTCGGGTCAGTGAAATGTCCTTGTCAGTGTACGTGGGCACCTCTTGAAAGAAATGGGAAATCAAGCTATCCAGGATGCAATCCTGGAGATTTAGCAGGATGTCGCTCTTTTCTGGGACTTCTACCTCGAGGACCGGTGATCCTTCGGGATCCTTCGGGATCCTTCCCGGTTTTTCATTGGCGCCGTGTGGCAGGCAGCTGCGCCCGTTGCGAATGCCAGGATAACGAGCGCATCCAAAGGATCGGGCAACTATTATCCTTCTGTGAAATCAGGAGGGAAAAGGAGTACGCCCGTCATAAAGGAGGGATCTCACGGAGGATCCCGCGATGACAAAATCCAGGGGCTCGAGGAGGAAGGCTCCCTCCTTCGGCCTTTTCCTTTCTAGAGTCTCGGTCTCCTCAAAGAGAGAAGACACCGTGGCCGAGGGAATGGGGAATAAAATTAAAATTTCCAAAGAGGAAGGAGGAGAAGGTTTATAGTTTTATTAGGATTTTATTGCTTCCCGTTGGGACCGAAATCCGGGGACTCCATTGAAACATTCCTAACCGTTTGCAGCGGAGAGGTCCTTGCCGTTCGTCAGCTGCGGTACTCCATGGAAAAATGCAAATTCCCGTAGGAAAAAATTCAGCAAAAAAAAAAAAGAAACGACCGATGCCGAACGTTCGCCCGTTCACGACCCATCTGGCTCTATGGACAGTTTTTGTCAAGTGAAATCCTTTTACGTTTTATTACGTGTCCGATAACTTGCATTCGAATGCACGCTTAACGTTACGGAGGGATGCATCGTTTGCTCCCCAGGTGCCCAGGTGCCTCTTGATACCTGGGGGACATTTTGAAAATTAGACAATACTCGTCGCTATTTTACGTAGTCATCGGGTATATTTCAAAAGGATGTTATTGGTCGGTTAAACGAGAATTTGTATATTTCATGGAAAACACGGAATAGATCAGGTCGCATGGTTAGGATCGTTGGAAGTTACGGTAAATTAAAAATGGCGCCGTCGGGATGAGCTCATAATTAAGTAAATTCATTTTTTAAGGGAAAAAAATTCCCTTAAAAATTTCTGTAGTTCATGGAAAAGTCGGAAATTCAGGGCTGACCAGGGCTCGCGACGTCAATGACCGTTTTAGGTTAGGTCGCATGGTCAGGGGCATGGTTAGGAGCATTGGAAGTTACGGTAAATTAAAAATGGCGCCGTTGGGATATGATCATAACTGAATAAATTAGATAAAAAGAAGAAAAAAATTCCTTTAAAAATTTCTATAGTTCATGGAAGAGTCGGAAATTCAGGGCTGACCAGCGACGTCAATGACCGTTTTAGGTTAGGTTGCATGGTCAGGGGCATGGTTAGGAGCATTCGAAGTTACGGTAAATTAAAAATGGCGCCGTCGGGATAAGATCATAATTGAGTAAGTTCATTTTTTGAGGGAAAAAAATTCCCTTAAAAATTTCTATAGTTCATGGAAGAGTCGGAAATTCAGGGCTGACCAGCGACGTCAATGACCGTTTTAGGTTAGGTCGCATGGTCAGGGGCATCGGAGGTCAGGGTGGAGGAAAGATGGCGACGCCGGAATCGAGTCGGTCCCCGTGTGCGTGCACGTACACGGGGTACACGTCGAGCGGAGGGGCAGGTTCGAGGCGCCGGTCTCGGCGAAGGAGCGGACGGCGTACAAATGGCGGATTCGCGAGACCGGGAACCCCTCTAGGTCGGCGAAGAATTCGCCCTCGAGAGGGTGGAGTCGCCTCTGGAGAAGTGACTTTTGGAAAAAATCCGAGGTACCCGCCCGATCGAATCGGCCTCGCGGCCCGCCCCGACATGTGGCCGGCGCACGAGGCTGCAATATTAGAAATAGATCAACGCGATGCACCTAGGGTGCGTCTCCGCTTCTCGGAAACTCGGGCTGGCGCAGTTGCAGCCGGCTGCAAGGGGGACCCCTTCGAAGGAGGGAATCTATTAGAATCGAGAGAGAAAAAAAAAGAAAGCGGATAGGACGCGCTCGACCGAGTCCGCTTCCATTTCTCCGGGAAACATTAGATGTCGAGAAACTCGGATGCGTTTCGCGCCAAATACGAACCCTCGAGGATATATACAATGATTTGTCTTGCGCGAAACTCGGCTGCGTTTCGCGCCAAATACGAACCCTCGACGATATATACAATGATTTGTCTTGCGCGAAACTCGGCTGCGTTTCGCGCCAAATACGAACCCTCGAGGGTATATACAATTATTTATCTTGCGCGAAACTCGGATGCGTTTCGCGCCAAATACGAACCCTCGAGGATATATACAATGATTTGTCTTGCGCGAAACTCGGCTGTGTTTGGCCCCAAATACCTCGAGGATATATACAATTACTTATCTTGCGTGAAACTCGGCTGCGTTTCGCGCCAAATACGAACCCTGGAAGATATATACAATTATTTATCTTGCGCGAAACTCGGCTGCGTTTCGCGGCAAATACGAACCCTCGAGGATATATGTGCCCATAATTATGAAAGTGGTCTAAGTCAAAATTAAAAAAAAAATGAGTTTATCAGTTATTTCACGCCATATTATTTCAAACGAAATAAATTCAATGTAATTTCGAAACAAAAAGTATATGACTTAGACCACTTTCATAATTATGGGCACATATACAATGACTTATCTTGCGCGAATTTGATTAATCGGCGAATATGTATACCTTAGAATTAAAATAAATGCGGATTGTCGCAACTCACTCCGTGTGCTGTCGCGGAAGTAAAGAGACGGTAACGAGCCTCGCTCTTTACGTATCGTCTTTAAAAAATCTCCTAACCCTAAAACTGAGGTATAATTAGAAACTTATACCTTATCCCCCCCATAAAATATCTTACCCATTTGATTTCGATATACATTGATAAATCCCAAGTGGGCCCAATTTCCCCTGGACCGGGCGACTTTCCGCTGTAGCGACCGGCCCAATGGTGGAGGTCAAGGTGGCGCCCTCACCCGTGGGGGAGATTCGCGCACCCCACGACCGATTCGCGATTCGTCTGCCTCTTGGTAGCGTAATCCCTGCCATTGTCGCGAGCACCGCGCGATTGGTCCCGCGTACGCGCGATAAGTTCCCCTCCCCTCGCCCGCCGGCCCTATCGGCGCTACCTCCTTTTTGCAATGCAACTTCCCCTCCGACTCTTGCACTCCCCCCTCCGGTGAACCCCCTCCTCTGGCGTCCGAGGATTCGTCGAACGCCGAGGCGCGCTCGGTGCATCGCGAATTGCATTCGCGGCGCAACAGGGGGCGGCTGCACTCGACTCGGGGAGGGGGCAAGCCTGCCCCCGTGGTGGGGCGTAATGCACTTTACGTACGCTTCATGAGCTTGCATCCGACATTTCTGCGGCGCTCGCCGCCTCGCGATGCACCGCCGATGCGCTCGGTGCATCCCGGATGGATAAAAAATCCGCATCTCTTCGTAATTTTACTATGACAACGGAGATACAAGCTTGACCCTCTCCTTGCAACCCGGTCCGATGCAACTTCTGGATGCACCGCAAGATACGATATGTGCCCACAATTATGAAAGTGGTCTAAGTCAAAATTAAAAAAAAAATGAGTTTATCAGTTATTTCACCCCATATTATTTCAAAGGAAATTAATTCAATGTAACTTCGAAACAAAAAATATATGACTTAGACCACTTTCATAATTATGGGCACATGTAGATTTTATAGAAATTAAGTTTATGTGTACGGTATAAATGGATTTCTCTTATTCGTGTGGGTAGTTTCCAATCTCGGAGAATATTATTGTTAACCATGTTTAATTTGTCGTTTTTTTCTCTACTTAATACGTCGACAATGGACGCGAAATTAGGGTCGTTTCTAAAGTTTAACGGCGATGTTGGAGTTACTCAGAGATTGACGAAATTTCCTCCGGGTTCGTTACCTAACCTCGAAATTTCTTGGAAGCGGCCCAGATTTGCCCGTTTCCGTTCCGCGGAATCTCGATAGCTTATTAAAACGTTAGAACGTTCGGCGCACAATGTGCCAATTGAGACATTCGCCTGGCATAATTCGAAACTCCGTTTGCAAGCCGTTGCGTAATTGCGGTTGCGCAACCAGCCGCGTAATAGAACCTTCCTTCTTTGCATGCCTTTTGGTACCGACGAAAAAAAAATAAATAAAAAAAAAAAAAATAAGAAACGAATTCTTCGGTAACGAGGAAATTCCGCGGTCCAGCGGGAATCGTTCCCCTCCCCGCAGGACCTTCGAGGTAATCGGATCAAAGGAAACGGTAATAGGAGGGACTAGGATGGGAATCTCGTAGAACCGGAGAAATGTGGGAAAAGGACCTCCCCTCCTTCGAGACCCTCGACCGACTTTCTTCCGCTCTTTTTCTCTCTCTCTCTCCTCTATCGAGTTTGCATTTCTATAGCTCCGTCTCCTTTCGAAAATCCGGAGCACCGCCAACGGCGCTTTTACGTCTCTTCCCGACTTTAGAAAGGGAAAGTGGTTCCTAGGATCCCCTTTCCTCCCCTCTCGCTTTTTTCACTCTCGCTCTGCCTCTCCCTTTCACCCGAGCCGCCATCTTGGATCGGATGTGTCCTCGCGTCCGTTGCATTTTTTCTGCATTACCACGTGCGCATTTTATTCCTTGTCTTTATGCAGGACGATTCCTTTGAAATTACCGAGTGTTCTCTTTTTTTTATTTTTTAGTAAATGAATCTCCGCCATCTTGAGTCGAACGTGTTTTCCGGTCCGTTGCATTTTTTGTGCATTATCACGTGCGCATTTTATTCGTTCTTTGTGCAGGAGAATTTTTTTGAAATTACCGATCTGTTTATTAAATAAAGCTGCCATGTAGTTCCCGCGTTGAAATCATGAAATAACAAAATGTATGGAAAATCATCGCCACGTGGTCGCACACGGTTACCTAACCATCATACCTGAAAGTACATTATTTATACTAATACCTTCCCTTATTAATTTCCCCCGGTTTTAAAAATTCCCCGCGTTCCATTAAGGCATCTTATGTAGATAAGCGAAGGTCATTACGCGCACACGCTTCACTTAGCAAGTGAAATGGTAAAACGTAGGAAGATGTGGCCGAGCGCTCTTACACCCTTACCAAGGTGTCGTACCTGCGAGTATATTTATACATCTCCGAATTGCAAGGGTCGTAAAAGTTTAAGGGTGGCACAAGGAGGGGTCGCCTCCCTGGGGGAGAGCTGGGCGTAAAAGGGGGCTTTTTGGCAGGGGTGAGTCACCCCTGTGTTAACGAATGGGCACGCCCATTGCAAAGATGGCTGCCCTTCGTCCGACCAATTATACGAGACCTGGAAGGGTGGCCTCGAAAACCCGCCAAATCTTCCGCTTTCCCCGCGACTGGGGTTGGCCCTATTTATTTTCTCGGGGGCCCTTTTCCCCCTTTCGGGTACGTGGGGAAATTTTTTTTTTTCTTCTTCTTCTCCGCAACCCCCGACCACGTGGCAGCCACCCCAACGACCGCGCTTCCGGGATGCGACGTCCTCCACGGTTTCGAAATGACGAACAATGGCCCCGGCTCCGCTCTCGTCCCGGGATTTATGCCGGTTCCTTTTTTTTTTTTCCCTCGGCCAGTTTTATTATTTTAATCGGCCCTTTGTCGAACGACCGATCCTTAGGCTCCTGGCAGCTCTAATGACGGTAACTCTTGATAAGACTCTCGCAGTGCGTCCTTAAACGGCCTCGCTTTATACTCTGGGAGAAAATAGAAATAATTATTACACTAAAGAAATATTTTGTTCATTCGATCGAGTTAAAGGGCCGTCTTGAGTTCCGAACGAAGTCGGAGCGGCGTCGAGAATTTTCTTTTCTGCACTTGGTGCGTTTACAAGTTGATTTACAGGTTGACTGCAAGACTCGGGAGGACCGGCCAACTCGCCGTGGCAGGGTGGAGAAACCGACTTTCGCTCAATAAAATATTCAAACCCTCGTTTCACCCTTCGGCCTTGCGACTCTTCGAAATGGCCGTCATTTCGCCCGACGCCGACTTTCTACTCGGCGAACGCGTTCGCCAAATTCGAGGAAATGTCTCCTCGAGACCCTCGAATTTACCTCCGCATTCCCTGTCCACGCTCCTCGGCTCTTTTTTACTTCCAGGTTTACGGCCTATATTTCATTCTTCGTTAACATTTATCGCGCTTTATCACAATCTAGGGCTCCAGGTGATCGTTTCATCTTCCAATCTGCATTCTGCCGACCCGTAATGGCCGCCATCTGCGGCTGCGGAGAGGAACGTCGTGAAATCGAAAGAAATTCTCCAAGCCCTACGCGGATGAAGATCTAGCTAGAAACCCTGCATTTCTTCAAATTGACCCTCTATAGTCTGATACACTTGCCAGAAATTCTCCACTAAAAGGATTAAAAACAAAATGGACGCTCGCTCCGATAATTCCAGAATAATAAAACATTCATCGGGCCGAAGAAGCGTTCCGTTAATTAAAAGAATAATTATTTGCCACCAAGAAACTCGAATGGATATCAACGCAATTTCGAAAAATCTTTGCATCCGATTTATTCCGATTTGAGGGAAATAATTATTCCTTGAATTGACGTTATTATTTTTTTGATACCATTCGAAGGGTTCCACGAAAAATTCTCTTCTCCGGTTAAAAATTCATAGAATTCTCGATTCTGGTTACTTTTGGCATTGGAGTAAAAATAACCGCCGATTGTCTGGGTAAATTTCAATCCTCTTTATTAACCGCATTAAGAGTAATACATTCTTTGTCCGCGCGTTATTAGCTCGTCCTCTCAGGCCACGCAAATATCTCGAATCCTTTGTTTTCCCTCGAACCACAGGATCCACGTCCCAGCGGATTAATAAATAACCGAGAATGTCGTAAATCGTAGCCCGGTCATTGAGGAAATATTCCAAGGTCGGCGGCACCATATCTCCTAGGTTCTCACGTCGGACCCGTTTTGTCCCATTGTGTCCTAGATGAGCGTTCCTACGCCACTGTATTCCTAGAAGCCCCGTTTGGGGTTCATTGGGCGTAGTTGTGACCGTCCCAACTTGAAATTGGGGTGGCCCGTAAAATATCGACTACCCTTGGCCCCGCTTCCACGTTCCGCCTCACGTGAACGTCCTCCTTTTTCCTCTTTCACATTTTCACGCGGCGCGACCACGGCGAAGACGCATCGGTGAGTCTTCATTTACTTAATATTTACACCTCCTACGTTCAGAAGATCACCCAGGGTTACGATAAATCGCTCAAACGTATCTCTGGAAAACGATCTATCAGGTCGGTTCGATATACCCTGAAAAATTACAAGCCCTTGCGCTTCATCGTTAACGCGTAGTCATCCTTAAATTTTCAAAATGGCCGCCGTGCGTTCCAGAGAGGTAGGCCCTAAAATAAGTCGAAAAATAGGTAACTAAACGGGCATTTTTTATCCTTCGCGTCGTGTATTATCGATACAGGATGTAATAGGAGTAAATGTAGGTGTTTAATACAGCTTTACGAGTGCACTGACGCAATGGAACGGGTATTACTTCGGAGTGCGTGTCATGGCGTCCTTTCTTGGGTATTCGAGGCGTGCGACGCGACGCACGAGCGATGACCTACTTTCCACCGGCGATTCGAAATTCAAAGAGCGCCGCCATTTGCAATGGAGTACAAAAAGGAGTGGCGAACAAACGGCTCGAAGGGTCGATTCCCTTTGCGGGGTCGTTACCCCTTTTCGATCGGCCTCGTGGCCCGGCTCGAGAAGAAAAGGGAGCGAATTCGAGAGGGACTTTTTTTTCTCCTCCTGATTTTCCTCCTGTTAAGAAATTCCATTAATCGATTCGGCCGTTTTCATTCGCTTTTTCGAATGATCAAATAATCGGGGCCAGATCGGCTTCTTCGAGTCTTTTGTTGGGCCCTGCCCGAATTCCCCGAGGCCTGCAGATGCTCCGCCAGAGACCGTTCCATGAATCGTGATTGATTGGGTGATTAGGTTAATGAATCCTATTGATCATTATGGACGGAAAGAGAGACGGGTTCATCCTTGGATCCCCGGGATTCGTTCGTTTTCGACCATTTAGGACGTAATCATCGGTCTGAATTGGGTCGGCCGATTTCGCTGTAATGGCCGTGCACCGGAATCTTAACCTTTTCGTGGATACGTGGAGAAAGCGACGCGATCGATTATATATATTTTTTTTTTATGCCCGATCTGGGAGGACGAATCGTGGAAATTTACGTGGGACGGGACAGGGATTTTTGCAGGCCAGAATAATCCTAACCGTTGTTCGACCGTTTATGCCCTGAAAAAATACAAAATAGTTTATTAAATACCTTTCATGGAAACCCACGCGGTATTCATTTATGAACTTTATACTACCCCTCTTACGTGTTTCCTCAATTTTTTTTAGGATTTTCCAAGGGTGACTCGGGAGGATAAATTGTGAAAATTACCACGGGGCGTGGTAACGATTTTTCCATGCTGGAATAATCTCAAACCATGCAGGATTTATTCACCCTATTGTTGTTCGATGGAAACAACGAAAGAATTAATTTACGAAATACGGCGGCAATTCAGGAATTTATTTGGTAAATTTCAATTTCCATTTCCTTACGCGATTATACCTTCCTTGCGTGTGCCCCAGGATAAGGCCTGACATTTTGTTTTTTCCTCTCTTTGCTAAGGGAGTTTCGTCGAGCGGAAAGTTCCGAAAAACGGAGAAAAAGAGGCCCGACCTGGTTTACAAGTTCCGGGATCGTTTCGGTAGAAAAATCGACCACGTCGGTTCGGGTGGACGGTTATCCTTAGGCCGATTTCCAAGGGGACTCTCCCAGGATAATCCCCCCGCGATTCCGGTCGCTCATATCGATCCCTCGATATTTTCCACCCCTGTACGCAGTTGACGTTCACCCTATTTCCCCGAACAACCCCCCGGAAAACGTGGCTGCGATCTATCAAGCCGTAACCACCCTACGCGCCGGAAAACCATTTTCTATCCTGCACGCGAGAATTATTCGCGACTCTCGATAATTAACCCGTAATTACCTCGATTCTAATCTTCCCTATTTTCTATATATTTCTTTTTTTAATAAAAACCTCGACAGGTTCCCTAGAAAATATTTCCCATTTTTTTTTTTCAATAAACCTTATAGTTTCTAATTAAATTTGAGATTTTCCATCCTGCACGCGAGAATTATTCCCGACTCTGGATAATTAACCCGTAATTACCTCGATTCTAATCTTCCCTATTTTCCACTTTTTTTTTTTTATTAAATCTCGACAGGTTCCCTGGAAATTAATTCCTTTTTTTTATCAGTTAACCTTGTAGTTTCTAATTAAATTAGAGAGAATTTTCGTGGGCAGAATTATTTTCAAGTTCCTTGGAAATGGGAGCGGGGCATCATTTGTCTTCGCAACGATACGTTGTTAATTTGTTGCTCTAATCTCTTTTGGGAGGGCGAATGGAGGTGAAATTTCGTGCTTCGTTTTCGAAATTTAACTCGACCTGGATTAATGGGATCGAGGGGAGGACGGGGGTGAAAGAAAGGAAAACCTCCGAGGCACTTTCGCCGAGCTGGGAGGGTTACTTTTCCCCTTAAGCCGACTCGCCCCAAGCGACAGAAGCTACTTTAGGTGTTGCCAAGGGCAACCGATAAAACTGTGGATTCGCATCTAATCTCCTTCCACGAACCTGTGGGACATTCCGAGGAATCGTCCTAGTTATTGGCTTCGACCATTAACCGATCCGAAAGTTAACGCCAGTCGGTCCATAACCTAAAAGAAAATGTTCATCACCTAGGTGACCTGCGTCCGAACTTCAGTATTCATTAAATTTTCCTCTGAATTTTTTCCTTCGATTAAGAAATCATTAAATTCACCTAAGTCCGCTCGTCCAAACCTTATAGTCGTTTTTATTTTCAATTACACTGCATCGTTTAAATCTGACGGAATTTTGTGACGACGCTAGGTGCATATTTCTTCATTAAACTATTTTAATTCCGTGGCCTTTTTAATATCGTCTAGTGGCTTGACAGTAAAAAGCCGTGGAATAATCGCATGCCGTGAAAGATTATTATTTTTTAATCGAGATGGTGCTTTTAGTTGGAAAAATCGCGAGATTTATCGTTGGATTTGTTAAGGGAGCAGTTTTTGTTGGTGCTTGACGTGGAAAGCGTGATATTGTTTATGTCAAAGTGAAGAAAACGTCCACGTAACTCCAGGGCTACCGTAAAAGCGCAAATCACGCTGGCGTACAAAATGGCGGCCGAGAACGCCGCTGGCGAACGGCAGGTGGCGCCACGAGTTGGAAGCCTCTCCCGAAGAAAGTTATTTTCGACATTTCCACGATTTTTCGTACCTACACCTATCGCGAATTTATCTCGGCACGATCTTGTAACCTCGACGGTTCTCAAAATATATAAACGATGCGGTAAATATTCATATTCGAAACACCTCCCGGGAATTTTTCACGTTCCCAACGTGCACTGTCAAGGTAAGCAACTACATAGAAAAAATATTTTGGTTGACTAAAAGAGACATCCATTGCTACGACAAAATCCTGCGATCAAATATGTCCAAAGAAACGTCTGCAAGAGTAAGGAAAGTTCGTTCAAGTCAACGATACAATTTTTCTTCTCAACGAAATAATTGTTTCTTGCAATGGTATATGATCTAAGAATTAATTGTTGTCAGTTTTTAAATTATTTGTCTTTATTATATCGATTATCGCAGGGTGGCTCTCTTGATTTGATCGATCTTCCTCTCCAGAGGAGAGATAGAGAGAAAAATGAATTCCATTGTATTCGCCGTAAAAATGTGGAAATCGTCAGGGTTGAATTTATCCGCGAATTGGTTGATGTTTTTTATTAATGCATAAATCTATGAATTCAAAAGAGATATTTCGTTCGGCGCGTGAGAAAGAGCGAGGAAAATCGAATTCGGTAGCCGACTTCGCGGCGTACAAAATGGCGGGGTCGGTCATCGTGGTCTCGGCAAAGAGGGGTGCAACCCCTGCCCCGAGCAGAGTCACCCTTCTCGAAAGAACTTTCCCCTCGACACGCGTTGCAGATTCACGAGGGTCGAGGGGAACTTCCGGGAAAAGTGCAGGGAAAAAGCGAACGGCCACTCTGGCGGGCGCCGCCATCTTGCGGCGGCGTCGAAGGAAGGAACCTTCCAAATTAACCGCCTTTTCCACGGACAAGGGAGAACTCTGCAAGACCGACTGCGACGTAAGAAAGGCCGCCGTCTTTGAAAAGTCTTACAAGAACATTACACGGCTGTACGCGAGAGAGGTCGCCACGGGCGCGAAATTGAAACAATTCACTTGCAAATGCAACTACTCTTGCAAGACGCTCGCAGCAAATTCAGTCACGGCGTAGAAAATTCCAAAAGACAAATGGTAAATTAAAGTTAACAATTTAGTAATTTATTAATATCACGTACATGCATAGCTTTTAATTTCTGATAACGGTATAATATTACAACATTAATAATTTGTTCCGCGGAAAGGAAGCGGAGACATCGATGCCTTTTTGTCATGGCGTCCGGTTATTATCTGCCATACTTGGCTGGGGTTCTCTGGTGGATTGTTTATAACTTAAAAATACATAATACCTTTTTAAGATTCGCCAAGGAAGAACCCGGAAATTGTGAGGACATTAAACGAAATGATAGATGCGTTTCGAAAGAGGTCACGGGCGAAAGTTTGAGGTCCTGCCGGAAAGTGAAAGCCAAGGATTAAATCGTACTCGAACGCCATAACAACACTCCCGTTCCTTCTGCAACCATAAACGGTATTATAAATCGAGAATGAACTAAAATAAAATAACGCAACTACATTCTACATAACATCGCACATTAATTATACAACAATCATAAGATCTTCGATTTTTCCCTGCTAATTTAGTATCTCACATTAAAACCATTCCTTTTTGAAAAATGAAAAGCGTTTTTGGTTGTTTTTACGGATGGAAAATGTTTAAGTCAAGTAGGGCATCGTTAAATTAGCGAAAATCTGAGATTCTGGGTCTGGTTTTTATGGCCACTCTCTGTGAACCCGACCGCAGTCGCTTTACTTCCTTTTGCTACTAATTACTCCTTGATTACAAATTTGTCCAGCTGAAAGTGAACGGAAAATGGCGCCTCGGGGTTTGGGCCATCCAGATAAACTCGATATATCAAGTCGACGATCTGGAATACCTACGTGCTGGCAGGAGTGCAATCAAGCTTTTAAATTGCACCAGACGAGTTCCTGCATATTTATTGCACCGCAATGAACTCCCGTGACAACCTACATTCGAGTGCATTCGAGTGCATTCGAGTTCCTTTGAGACCTGACCAAGTGTATCGCAATGTCCAGCCGGACTCGTGGAAAAGTCTGATAACAAGTGACGTTGCTCTCAATAATATTTTACGTGTATTCCTTTCGTTGAAACCCCGGTTATATAATGTACCCTGGTATTCTCGGCGTATGTTTTGTGCGTTTCCATTTGCGTAGGTGGACTGGTCTGGTCGGTTCGATAATGGACTGAAATATATCGCTAGGCTCGTTTGAAAATCAGGACGATGAGTCTTCGTCTACCTGTCAGTCTATCGTGACATCCTGATTTACTTTCCCCCGTTATAACGAGTCTCCATCTAAATTAGCCGTTTCATAAAAAGCTAAGAAAAGCGTAAACCCAATCCGTAATGGTATATAAATCAAACATGAAATATTGAGGCTCAAAGAATTCATTATTAATTGTGAAATAAATTCTCCAAGAGGTAACCGGGGTTTTAAGTCTCGATAATCCCAGTCCGAGTACCCTGACGTGCATGATCCAGCCTCTGTTTAAGTCTTAATGACAGTTTTCCAGTATTGTATTGCATTTGCATGGCATTACCAGCCGCAATGTTAAGGTTAAATTCCCACGCTCGCCGCAGGACCGAGTAGAGGGAAGAAGTATGTATGAAGTATGTAGACAAGTCAAAAGTTGTATAACCACACGATGATAGGTCTATCGAGGGATAGGTCTTCTTAAGGAAATTCTTCCCTTATCCTAGGAAATTATACCGAGACAATGCCATTCCATAAGTTTCCTCGTGTGAAGGAAATAGGAAATCCGGGAAACCAGTCTTTTTTCCTTATCTCAGAGATGTCGGATTTTTTTAGTTCTTCAGTGCGTAATTTCCCGGTTTGCGGCATCAAAGGCAGCTTTATGATCTACACTTACGTACCGATTACGGGAATAACGCGTAATCGGACTCGATCGACCTTGGATTTAAGCTCCGCGATCGTCACCGCGCAGCTGCTCGAAAAAGGGCAAATAATCTCAGAAAAACCCCACCGATCGAGGTTTTCTGATAAGAGAGGCTGTCTTGCTTCCGATCGTACCTCCAAACGCGATCCCCATCATCGAATTGATTGTCTGACCTCTCTCGTACCGCAGTCGCTGCTTCACCTTCGAGAGGTGAACACGCCTCGGCTGGTCCCGCCGTTCTCCACCTGGAGAACCGAATTCTCGACCGAACCTCGGATTGCCGGATTTTAAAAAGCAGAGCCAAACCTCGAGACATCCAATCCGAACCATTAATTCGCTTCCGTATTCGCATTAATTATGCGGCTCCATTTAATCTGCTTTTCGACACTTTTCGCCATTTTGGTACCGAGTTGTCGAGCGACTGCCACGCCGGTCGTGCAGATAAAAAATGGCACCTTGGAGGGCACCTACATGGTCACCAGGAGGGGTAGACAGTTTTCTGCTTTTCGGGGCATCCCTTATGCTTTGCCACCCCTGAGGGAATTGCGGTTCGAGGTAAGCTTGAAACGAAATGGGGAGTTCATTTTGAAAGCATCTTTTCCTCGGTGGGTCATTCAGGCGATAATTTATATTTTTTTTTTCCGTTGGCTAATCTTTTTTTTCTCCGCATGGAAAATTTCCTTCCCTTTTTGGGACGTGTTTTTTTTTCTTTAGGACGCGTCTTTTCGGCATGAGTCGGTCCTCAGGTGATTTTTAGAGGTGCCACGTGAAGACGGTCGCTTTCACCAAGGTTACACGTGGAATTTAACGGATATTTCCTGAAAGGTTGTTAGGTGCGTGTACTTGTTGGCCTTTTTCTAAGTCGCAGGGAAAAGCCGACAATGAATTATTATCTAGACTTTGTTGCTGGCACGCTATTTTTACACCTTTCGATGACTTAAGGCCGTAAATCGCAATCCGTTGCGTAATAGCTGTAAACTTCGACATATACAGGGATGCTCTTCCCCGGTCATTACGAGGGAAACTAATGGCTGTAATTTACAGTACACATTAACCAGTTACGAGGTTCTCAAGACCGGCCGGGTTTTTTCTTTTCTTCCGACTGCGAGTAACGTATCTCGAATTCGAACGTAAAGAGGCGTGAAGGAAAAAAGAGGCCATGAGGAGTCTTCTTCCAGTCTGAATTGTATAATTTTTTACCACTTTATTCCATCAGCGCGTAATAAGTACGATTTGTAAAGCGCTTAATTTTAATCTAAAGTAGATTATTAAATTCCTTTCGGAGTCAAATCATTATTTTTAATTAATCATTTGTTTTTCTTTTGTTGCGCAGCCACCGAAACCGGCGGCGTCTTGGAGTGGAGTGCGTTCTGCAAAAGAGGACGCAGAGATCTGCACGCAACGCAACATTTACACGCACCAGGAGGAGGTGGTGGGTGATGAAGATTGCTTGTATCTTAATGTTCATACCCCAAAATTACCAAATGAAAGCGAAGATGGTTTCCTGCGGTATCCAGTCATGATTTGGTTCCATGGAGGTGGATGGATCACAGGAGCTGGACACTCGGAATTCTATGGGCCTAAATTTCTCCTTGACCATGACGTGGTCCTCGTCACTGTGAACTTCAGGTGAAAAATTAACGATAAACGTAGCTTAAACTTGTAGTGAAAATTTCAGAGAGAATATTTTATGAATATTTCATTAAGGGACTTTAGTTCGTACGATCATTTTATTTCTTTGGACGTCAAGTCGCATTCTATGGGGTTTTTTTCTTATAAATATGGAATTTTTGCGCAGGCTTGGACCTCTTGGATTTTTGAGCACCGAGGATCTGGTGTCTCCTGGAAATCAAGGAATGAAGGACCAAGCACAATCCATTCGCTGGGTCCACGAAAATATAGTGGCCTTTGGGGGAGATCCAAACAGGGTCACCCTTTTTGGGGAAAGTGCAGGAGGCGTCAGTGTGCATTATCACATGATGAGTCCACTTTCCAAGGGTAAATTAATACCTCCTTAATTAATATTAATACCACAACGCACTGCATCACGTAAAGCATTTGCATACACGAGTCATCGATAAGCAAGTCCCACTTCCTCGTTAATCAAGACTCCTCTATCAGGAAGGATTTACCGACTCCTTCGACATGCGATAAAGACAATTTCTGTGAAAAAAGTCTGCTTTAATATTCCACTGTCATAGACGGAAATGCAGGAATAAATTAAAACATTGGGAGCGTGCGAGATGTATTTAAGCGAATTCAACGTCGACACGGATAGTCGGAAACTTTGAAATTCAATGTGCATTAATAGTCCCTAGGATCAGATTTAGATCGGATCTAGATTAATCACCGATGGGACGTTTCCTGCACGGTAGAATAATTTTCCAATCAACCGATTGCATCCATCAGAGATTCACGAGATTCTCGAGCATGAGGTAGGAGGAAAAACGAGGCTCCGTTTTTCCTGGCATTGCGTAAAAAAAGAAAAACATGAGTCGGTGTTGTCTAATTACAGTGTAGATATATCTACACGTGCCCTGTACCGATCGCTATCGATCTTTCGCAACCTGTTTGGCGATGGATCATTTATTATGCATCTTGGCTGCTCTACGGTTGACAGTAATTGTTTCATGCTCGCAGGGTTATTTCACCGAGGAATTTCACAAAGTGGGACTGCACTATGTCCATGGGGACTTACCAGGCCAGGACTTGCCAGGAAACAGGCGAATCGTCTCGGTGATGTTTTGCAATGTCCTGTACACGACTCGAAGGATCTCTTGGACTGCCTGCGGAAAAAGGACGCGGTGGACATAATCGCCACTGATCGATCATTTCAGGTATGCGATTTACCGGCAGCTAGTGCGAATAAAAAATTCCCCCTAGAGTGAGTAACCTCATTTTTTTTTTTTCCCGTACATTCCATGTTCATTAATACCCGAGTTATTACGTTTTCCAGCATTGCGCAATATCCTCGCATTCGTGTTATGCGTGTGGACCTTCGATCGACTTGTATATAAATTCGCGGACCTAAGGATTCAAGAATTAATCTCTTTAAAATGGAACTAAATAACGCGTACTAATCAATCATGTATTTTTCATCGCCGTTAATCACTTCTTGCCGATATCCCATTTTTATTTCAACGTGGGATAAACTCCGATGATGATTTCAGTAATGGTCTAACCATTTTCTATATATATATTTTTTTTTTCACACAGACCGAACCACGGGTTAATTAATAATGTATTCTCCGCCGCCTTTCCATTTTCATTTAGGCGTGCAATTATCGCCAAAGAAAATTCCCATTTTTATTTCAACGTGGGATAAACTCCGATGATGATTTCAGTAATGGTCTAACCATTTTCTATATATATATTTTTTTTTTCACACAGACCGAACCACGGGTTAATTAATAATGTATTCTCCGCCGCCTTTCCATTTTCATTTAGGCGTGCAATTATCGCCAAACAAAATTCGTCCTGGAATTCTCTAAAGCACCTGAGTACTTATGTTTAACTTGGAGCGAAAAGAAATGTTTTTCGAGATAGACCGAAGGTATTTCACGTCCCCTGACACGCAATCCATCTTCTTTCGCATTTTAAATCGTAAGTGTCTACTTTGCGCCACCGAAGGATGTCAATTAGTGCCACTTTCGTGCATTCGACCGAGAAATACCTTTATGCACCGCTGCAATTGCATCAGGTGTCCAATTACCAGCACTTACGACCCATCAGATTTGTCCAGTCTCGCGATCGGATTTGTCCATCGGTCGGTGCATAGGAAAGTGACCAGTCCTTGAACGATCAACAGTAATTTTCGTCGATGCCTTCCTTTCCATCGAGCACGATGCACGTTATAATAAACCAAGACTTTCAAACCTTTCCTAATAGTCCTCAATCCGCAATTATTGATTACCCGTCTGGTACAAAATATGTTACGGAATGAAATCTTGGGAATGGAATTTCTGGATTCTGCTTCACCATAAAACGAATGACACGTGTATGCCATTTTTTCACCACTTCTGGTGCCGATACTTGTATCGATAGGTACTATTTTAACGCAATGATTTCACGCTCTGATTGCTGGACCTTGTCGGTGCAATAACGTTCTAGGTACCGAATAATTTTGATCGTGATAATCAGTGACTATTGACCTAATGAGCGCCTATATTTCTGGCCGATAAGGTGTTTCCAAGGCTCATTATCAGTTCTAACGACGCGTTGTATTTTGCAACTCCCTCAGTTGGTAGCTTTCGTTTCCAAATCATTTTCCTCGTGCCTCGGTATTGGAATATCCCAACGGAATATTAATTTCACTCACCAGGTCGTAGTGGACGGCGTCTCGGTAGAGTAAACAAGTTTTGAAAGCACTTAAACCTGTTCAAATCGCACTCGCAGGTATTACATGCCCCACGTCCGTGGATTTGCATTTGATTTGGTTTCCAGATTGCCCGCCGCGGTTGGCGTAATTTAATCAACTGGTAATCGCACCAGTTCGATGATTACCCTAAAGTCGACGAAGGCGAGAAGATTCCTCCACCTGTATAGGACATCTTAAAAAATCTGCCTTTATTCCAGGTGTACGATTACTGTCCGATGATACCATTCAGGCCGGTGGTGGAGCCATTTCATCCAGGGGCGTTTCTTACGGAGGATCCGGCGATCTCGTTAAAAAGTGGACGAGTGGCGGACATACCATGGATGACAGGAGTTACGCCCAATGAAGGGGCCATTAAAGCAGCCTGTAAAGTCACTCGCTAATTCATTATCGATTTCACATCGAATTCCTTGTTACCTTGCCTTAAAAAAGACGTCATTTCCCACAGCTATCTACGGTCTCAACAACGGGGAATTCCTCAGGCAGCTCGATAAGGACTTCGAGAAGATCGCGCCGTTGAGTCTGCTTTACGAGGACACTTGTCCAGAGCATTTAAGGCAGAACGTGACGCAAAGAATTAGGGAATTCTACTTCGGCGACCACCCCATCGACGAGTCGACCAGATTCAACGTCATCCACGTAAGAGCTTACTTCGTCCTGGAGCCAGGATTTATTTCGAGAGTCCTTGGTCCATCTTCTTCGACGCGTCTTCTTGCAGATGTACACGGACGCCTGGTTCTTCATCGCTGCTGACAATGCGGTCAGGGAACACCTTCAGAATTTGGGCACTTCGGTTTATTACTACCTCTTTGCGTACAGAGGTTCGGCTTCCTTCAGCAGGATATTCGGGGACGAGGAGAAGGATTATGGAGTCTCCCATGCCGATGATCTTCAGTATTTGTTCCCTGTTGGTGAACAGCTCTTCCAGGACACCCCATTAAATGACGAGGACCACAGGATGGTGGACATCGCCACGAGTTTGTGGTTCAATTTTGCCAAGTCTGGGTAGGCGATGAATTCCTTCGGCGAGCTAACTCCTTTTTTCGTCAAATTTTTCCAAGGATTATTTACGGTGATTTGTTTTTTTATTTAATCAGGAACCCAACGCCGGAAGTTACGGAAGAAGTGCCTGTGAAGTGGATGCCGGTCAGGACGCAGGCTTTGGAGTTCCTTCATATCGGTGGTCCCAAAGACATCTACATGGCCTACAATCTTTATCCTGAAAGGGTTCATCTTTGGTCCCAATTACCTGTGCGACCTGATCTGGCTCAGGTTCAGCATGGACGAGGAATTAGGGATGAACTGTGAAACTGAAATTCATTATTCCGTAACGCTTAAGGTCTCACGATTTATAACTACGGGTCGACGTCCTGCAGACCTAGTTAATGGCATTATCGAGCGTGATCCTTGATCCTTTGGGAGTATTGGATCCATCGAAACGAAAACGATTTGCGAGCGCCATCACTAACGTACCTTACAAGTGGGATATCGAAGCAGAGAGTGGAGATATAAATTTTTATTACTGTTGCGAAACGGATTTATCGCACGCATTCGCTCCTCGTTCGATTTACAGAGACGGTTACAAGAAGTTGTCGCGATAAAATGCGGAATGGCTCATTTCTTTTTGCTTCCCTTCGACGAAGGTTTCGAACGCTGGGTCGTGGAAATTGGTGGCGTTGCCGGTAAAGGCGTAGTCATTTTTAATGCCATACACGCTACGGAGTAGTCTCCGCCATTTTGGTGCTCAAAGGGTTTGTCGCCTCTAGAGATCTCGTACTTCCTGTAAGGGATCTCTGCCAAAGTGTCGAATCCTAAACTTCTTGCTGGAAATTAATGAAAGACTCGTCAGTGATTCTATGTCAAGGTGATATAAAAGGATGCAAATTGGATTGCCACGAGAATAAGGTCCTGACGTCCAAGAAGTTTCATTTTGTTAATATCGCCTTGATATCTCGTAGTAGTATCTAGGAGACTTTTGAAATAAAAAAGAAAAGAGAATTCTTTCTCCTAAAATTAGGACATTACCTATGGTCTGGCTTGCTCCCGAGCTGAACCCTCCAATACAAGCAGGAATGAGAAATTCTCTAGTCCTTGTCACACAGGACCTTATCAGAGCGGTACCGACTCCTCTTCCTTGATGAAGAGGCTCCACACAAACAGCGTGTATCCTCAAGTACTTATCGATATGCAAATTTTCGTAGATATTGGCCTCCTTGAAGAGGCAGCTCTTCAGGTTCATCACTCGAAAAAGAGCCTGACCTTGGTGGGGCTGCGAAATTAATGAATAATGAAATTCTTTCCTTGAATGGAGTTATAGAATCTGTAGCATAAAATCAAAAGGTATAGTCTTCGCTCAAAAATGCCGAATGTTTAATTTTGATAATCCGCCGATAGACAAATCCTTGAAGCTTTCTCACCCTGACTCGTGTCTCGGTTCTCTGCTGATCACCTTTCAGGTTTAACGAAGCCACAGCTACTCCTACCAGTTCGCCTGTACCTTCTCGAATTGCACATACGCTCTTCAGGTCCGCCATTTTGGTCACGAGTATGTGCAAGTACGATTCCACCGATGTAATGTCAGTGTGCAACTTTGTGGACTTGCACATGGGTTCCGATCTGAAGAATTCTCTCTGAAAATTGCGTAATTCCTTCTTGGCGCATTTCTTGCACCTTTAAGGGGATGCGAAAGTGACAGAGACAATCTTTCATGAATCATTTCTCCGAGCTGAGTGCACCGAATCTTTTAATTTCCAAAATTCAGTTTTTTAATTCGTTTTAAAAATTGAAAATTCACGGGTGTCAGGACTTTCTTGTGGCCTCTATATTTATTTCGTAAAGTTTGATACTATTCGGTGTAAAGATCCAATTCGGAGGAAAGTTTCATAAATCAGACCTCTTCGATGCCAGTTTCATGTCGCCTTAAGGGAGGACACTTTTTTTTTTTAATTCGACTTGGGGATAGAATTTTGGGTAGAGTACCTGAATTAACTGCAAAGCCTCCTCGATGTTGTCTGATCCTAAATCGATAACCCTGTAGCCATTGAATGTCCTTTCCCAGCAAATTGGAGCATCATCCTTTCGCGCGTCGATGTTCGGTCGATCTCTCAAAAAAGTGGAAACGTCGACCTCGGCACCGTTGTTTTTGTTCGCCGTTTTCTTGATCGCCCCGGTTTTGGCATTGCCCTCCATCCTGTAAAATACGTCACAGGGCGTAATGAGAAATTAAGGAACCATCGTCCTCTCAATGAGGTTATTCCTAGATAAATAGCGTCCGACAGTCGAAAGACAATGGAGCGACGTTCGACTTCAGAATGATCAAAATCGTATTCTTACCCTGTCTTATCAACGTCATTAAAAATTTCTGTTAACCTATTTCATTGACAATACCATTAATTACTTGAATATAATTTCTAGCTTCCTAGAATCGTTTAAAAGTAGAAGTAGAAGATGGACATTCGGGCTCGGATAAACGCTCCTCTTGAGTGGGACTCGCCGCCATATTGCAAGATTCAAGACCTCAACGAAGAGTATTTCGAGGAGGCGATTCGTCTGATAAAAGTTTAGCTATAATAACGTTAACGCAGTCGATATCTGTGCATTCCTTGGAATTCATTTTCGCAGCGTTATCACTTGAAATTGGAGCCGATGTGCAAGGCGTCCTACATGCTGGAAGATCAAGATTCGGTGAAGAGCTATTTGCACCTGATAAGAGTCTGGTTGAAAGATACGACAAGTCTGGTGGCTCTCAGTACACGTACTGGTCGGGTCATAGGTGCAATTGTTGCAAGGGTCATTAATTCAGAGGACAAAGCGGACACTTACGACAGAGTGCAAGTAGGAATAAATGGAATAAACTTGGGATTTTTACTTTACCTTGCGCACTAATAGTTTATTTATTTCGTAGACGGTTTTAACAATGTATGGGCTAAGAGCGAACGATTAATTATCTAAATCATTACGGAATTATTAATGTAATTATTATAACTCAGATCCTTCGAGGGGAGGCACTAGAGATGGTAATGCATTTAATGAGCGCTTTGCTGAACCAGGCTCGCGTGCACGATTATTATAATTGCACGAAGATATACCGTGTAAATGTTATCTGCGTCCATCCATCCTACCAACAAAAAGGGCTGATTACGTCCCTGTTAGAGGCGTGCGTACAAGTGGCGGTTTCCATGCAAGTTCCGGTACTCGCAGGTTTCTTCACTTCCGGAGCGAGCCAATCCATCGGGCACAATTTGGGCTTTGAAATCTTGTCCGAGATCCGCTACAGCAGGTGGATCGTTGACGATGAAATTGTTTTCGACGACCCTGGCATTGGGAATTATTCCGCCGCCTTTATGGCGATGCGAACCCCCACCGATAATGAATTGCAAGAGTACAGGCGAATTAAACAACACTTGCAGAAGCAGCAAAGGAAAGTAAAGAAACGACGGTGACGCCTGAATTCTTTTTAAATATATAAAAATAGACTGTCCTCGTGAACTGTAACTTACCTTAAAATATTAAAATTAAAAATATTCACCCCAAGAAAACCTGTAAAATTACACAGAATGTATATAAAAGTGATATGCATGTACCAATTGCAGGAGTCTGTTTCGAGAAAATTATTTTATCGATGGTAGAAAAGATGGCGTCCTTCATTAGCGAGGACGTCATTTTGTTTCCGAGGGAACTCTTACCGTCCGAGATTTTTATCGACCATGTTAGGTTTTTCTTTAGCTGTGTCCAACTCTCATGGCAAAACTTACCGACGAGAAGAGTTCAGCCTCTTAGTTAAACCGTCCGTTGGGAGATGGCGCCACTATCGTCGGATCATGTGGCAGATTTCGCGAAACGAACGAGAGACGGTTACGGTAAGTCCGAAGAGAGCCACGACGTGGTTTTGCAACGAAAGTTACTTAACATTTTAGATAAGTAGAACCGTCATCTTAACTTTTCATTTTAGGTGCTGGGTACACTCGGACGACGGCTGGATACAAAAGTGAGTAATTTAATCCTAGTGTAAGTAATACCGACGGGAATGTTTCAGGGCAACAAAGGAGGCTTACAGTAAAGTGTACTGTACTTTCAAGAGGCAATGGTTTTGCAGATGGACTCGCGTCTGGACGAAAAGACTGAATGGGAGCTTGTAGACGCCAACCAATAAACTATGATGAAGTCAGACCGTGAGTCATTCGCGACTCGATTCGACTGATTTATTTCAATTTGTGCCAGTCAGAGGGCACAGAGGCAACTGGTCTCGAGTTGTCCGTTGCCAGAAAAATCTCGAGATTGGGCCGAGCAACGAGCTGCATAATTCTTTCGCCCCCCAAACGACTGTATAACCTTCTGACTCAACATCCTCTCGTCTCCACTGGATGGACACCCTGACTCTCTTCAAATGGGCCATTTAATATTTACTTCAACGTACAAATTTATTACAAAATTCTAAATAAATGTATAAACGCGTGGGAAAATTAAAATGTATCCGTGTACTAAGTTTGTATAACTTGTATACAAAATATCTAAATAAAATGCTATCTAAATCGTACCCCAGGCCTGAATTGAAATTCCAAAAAAGATGTAACTATTTGAATTTTGGTGATGGTCGAAGGTGGAGCTAACAAGTTTTTGAAATTAACTATTGGTCTTAATTCGAGGGAAGCTGGGCATCTCGGAACGAGTCCTTCGGCCTTCTGGCGAAGGTTCCTCCTTTGTTCTCGAATGCATCGGCCAACTTCCCACGACAAAAGCACCCGGCAGGGAGTAAAGTTACGAACGCGTGTCCCTGATGTTTTACGAGCACGTCCCATTTTTCTTTGTTCCTTTTTTATTATTATTTTTTTTTTTAATACATCCAAATCGAGCCTGCGAAACAGGCCAGCCTGGGAGAAGCTCAGGGCATATGTGTGTCACGGGAACATGACGTGAGCTTTTCAGTAGGCAAAACGAGCAAACCGGCCAAGTTTTCATCTCGGATTCACACGATCGACTTATGTCGCCTAACTCGTTACGTCAGATCTCTTCCTTCTGGGTTTGGTTTTCGCACGCCTATAATCGCGCCTTAACGACCACGTACTCCCGTCATCAATTACGAGGTTGTGGAAGGTCAGGTGCTGCCTCCTATAAGATCCTCATCGTGCCAAATGTCCAATTCAAGTTCTTTTCGTCCAAAAAACAACAATCCCCCACGGCCAATTTCATCCACCCTATTCAGTAAATCTTGATTTTGAGTCGCCATTTAAATTGCCACCATTCAGTCCTTAACGAGATGCAAGAAGGTCATTCCATATACACGAAACATACAGATATTTATATTTCTCCAAACTGCTCCCCCAAAATGGCGACTTATAAAAAGCAATTAAGTGCACATTGCTATTTTTTTAAAAGGATGCTTTAGACTTAGCCGACACTTCCTAGATAAAATTTCACGGGATCGATTTTACCTAAGAGGGAAGTCGCGCACGCGTGGCGGGCCACTCGAGCACGTGGCCGAGCTGTCACCTGTAACCACGTGGTCGCGACCACGTGGTGCGCTCTATACAAGAAAAATGAAAACAGCGCCCTGTAAAATTCTCAAAAAATCGTCGTTTCCGAGATTCTTTCACTTCGCCCACCGTTTCGACTCCGCGAAACGCTCCGCTTGATTTAAGGCCGCCGTGAAATCCGATTCTCGCGGGATTTTTCCCAGGAAAAAAAAAATGAAATCATTGACGGTGGCTAAATGCAGAGATGGCCTCGTCGCCGTTCCGATTTCGGAGCCGAGCCCAGATGTATCTCGTTTGACGAGAGGCGTAAAAAGTCCCGGGCTAAACGCAAAATGGCGATCACCAAGCGGGAGGAACTGTTAAAAAAAAAATATAAAATGGCGTTTCCACATGTCGCGGCTGGCGGAATCGGTCGGTAAGGCAGCCTAGCAACAGATTCCGCTGCGGATGCGGTGGCGGATTTTTTGCGGCGTCCCCTTGCTCCCGAATATCCTTTCCTGGCTTATCTCGGTTGGCCGAAAATGTGCACCGACTAATCTGGTGATAACGATGAGATAACCGATTCGCAATAAATTCCCTCCGTGATTCATTAATAAACCACGTTTATATGAAACCTGTTAATTAGGTCAGAGTTTCTGCAGATTTCGAGAAAGTCATTCCGGGAATGCCGTCACTTCCTCAATCGAAACAGGACAATTTATTATCGGTCGATAACACCTCTCGATCACATTTTACAAATTAGGCCATTCCACAAGTACGTGCCGAATTTTTCGTACGTAAAGAAACTTATTTAAAAAAAAAAAAATCTAAATTCAACATTCTCAATAAATATCATATTCTTCCTCAGGGAATCGGAATTATTTCAAGAAAGGTATTCGTCGTCGCGATAAGTTCACGGCCGCGCCTATCGCGAGTCCTGCGACTAAGGGCCGAGTGGGTTGCAGAGGGGGGAAGGGGGGGGGGAACTCGCGAAGGAAGAATAAAGGAGCGAGATGGAGAGCGAGCGATACGAGGGCCCGAGAGGGGCGAGGGGCCTTCGAGTCGGGGAGTGGGGGGAAGCGCGGGTCCGGGATGCGGGTAGGCCCCCCTCCCCCGGCCGACCGGGAACCCGGGGCTTTTGAAAACGTTTGTATCTCGTCGGCGCACTCCAGATCCCTCGCGTGGCATTCAGTCCTGAAAGGTTCGCAAGAATAATCCGTGTAAATGATTCCGGCCCCTTCGGGAGATGCGGATCTCCCTCTGGAACGATCCCCATTCATCGGGGGGAGGGGACCGGGGGGAATAAACATCGGCATCTCTGCCGAGCGCGTAGGAAGCCCTCTCGCGAATAGACGCGAAAGTCGCATCCTGCCGCGCGGAGGAGCGAGGGAGGGGAGAGGGGAGAGCGGGTGGATGCGGGCGAAGAGGAGGGGGGCCGCGAAAGAGCGCGCCAGCGGGGGAGGGGAGGGACTCGGCCGAACCGGCGCGATTGTGGTGGGGGTAGTGCTCGCGGGAGGGGCTCGAGTAACGGAATAAGAGGAGAGGGAAAACCACGGGGCTTTTGAAAAAGTTTTATCTTGCCGGCGCGCTCGGCCTCTCAGACGCTACCGAACGCCGGTGCGGTGTGTACGGCCTGGTCGAGACGTCCCGACGCGTCCGTCCCAGTCCGACCTCTCGCCGCGGTCGCCGGTCGCTCGTTCCAGGGGACGCGCGCGCAGCCCTTCGCGCCCTGCCCTACGCCGCCCGCATCTTTCCGTTAGGCCGGCGCCCCTATTCGCTCGCGATACCCCGCTCCAGCGGAAGGAAACTGCCGGGGCACGGCGAGATGCGACGGGCTCGCTCCTGAACCCGCGCGTCACCCTGCCGACGCGGGAAAGGGCGCCCTTGGTGCCGGATTTTGAAACGCCGCTCCTGGAGAGGAACATCATGCACGGGATGTGGAAGATCGTCGCCCTCTGGCTCGCCGTTGCCCTCGTCGTCTACGCGCGTGCCGACGAGGTGAGTTTTTGACACCTTTTTCCGTTCGGGGATTTGCGAGGTTTGGACACCTGTCCCCTTGGGGAACCGCCTTTTACCTCGGACTAGATAACGGAATGCTGATAGCATTGCCGGGCCTTTGGACTTTTTCGCGACCGTTGGCTCGGCTGAAAATAACGAAAGACAAGTATCTCTTGATCTCATCGATGATCGTACCCCTCCCTCCGCGATTTTGGGTGAACTTTTGTTCGATCTCGATTAATTTCAAATTATCGATCCGAATATGCCATCTATGAGGATGATGATGTGTAAGGTCATGTTGCGCCGTCATTTGGTCCTGGGTAGACACAATGGACGCGACTCGGGTTGGTTTGCCTCCAGGGTGTCGGCACAGTTTGTATGTACATAAAAGTCGAGTCTACGCACTTTTCAAAGTGTTCGCGAGGAACGGCGTTTTTTTCTCGCCCTTCGATCGTTAAGATCTCTCGGTGTGCCAAAGATCACTGCCGTTCCACAAGGCGAGCCTCTACGATCGTTAAATAATAAGCGATCCTCGCCAAGGTGAGAAAAAAAAAAGCGCGTATTTGGAATGACCGAGACGTATCGATTCTCTTGTATTACATGAGAAGTTAGGTAATGAAATTTTAAGAGTATTTTTTTTTAACGAACTTTGGTGCCAAAAATCATTCGGGTCCACGTGCTCACCGAGCATCGCTTATTATTGATAAAGCGCGAGATATAAGTTTATCCTGAGAAATAAACCGTGGATTGAAAATTCGATAAAATTTGGGTAATGAAATTTTAAACGTCGTGGTCTCCATTTCACGACATTTAATTTCTCTTTACGCTTTAATGCACTCATCGTACGTAAATCGGTATCGCATCTGGTATTTAATTTCTATTTACGTTTTACCGCATTTTTCACACGTAAATCCGCATATTCTCCGCGGTTTCGATCCCTGGTATCGAGGTTCCTCGAAATCATGAAATTCATTAAAATTCCCGCGATCTTAGTCTTTGGCATTTAATTTCTCTTTACTTTTTCCAAATTTTTCGCACGTAAATCCGCATCGGTGTAACCGCATATCCTTTGCGGTTTTGATCCCTGACATCGAGGTTCCTCGAAATCATGAAATTCATTGAAATTCCCGCGATCTTAGTCTTTGGCATTTAATTTCTCTTTACTTTTTCCAAATTTTTCGCACGTAAATCCGCATCGGTGTAACCGCATATCCTTTGCGGTTTTGATCCCTGACATCGAGGTTCCTCGAAATCATGAAATTCATTGAAATTCCCGCGATCTTAGTCTTTGGCATTTAATTTCCCTTTACGCTTTACCGAATTTTTCGCACGTAAATCCGCATCGGTGTAACTGCATATCCTCTACGGTTTCGATCCCCGGCATCGAGGTTCCTCGAAATCATGAAATTCATTGAAATTCCCGCGATCTTCGTCTTTGGCATTTAATTCCTCTTTACGTTTTACCGCATTTTTCGCACGTAAATCCGCATCGGTGTAACCGCATATCCTTTGCGGTTTTGATCCCTGACATCGAGGTTCCTCGAAATCATGAAATTCATTGAAATTCCCGCGATCTTAGTCTTTGGCATTTAATTTCTCTTTACGTTTTAACGCAATTGCGGGGGCGGCGGGGTCCGGAAGGGTATTCTAAGCGCGACTTGTTGCGCTTTATCCATTCGCCCCCTCGAGAGGAGTCCGGGCGTTATTCGGAGCAGGTGGACAGGCGAAAGGAGGCCCTCCTCTTCCCTCGGGACCCTGCCGCAATTTCCCGGGGGTGTCGACGGGAAGGGGCGCGTTAATTCCCGCGTTTAAGGGTGGATATCTCCCGTCTTAATTCCGGCCTTTTCACGCAAAATACCGGCCTAGGCCGGCGGTCGTTAGCGGGCTCTTAACACTCTTAACACCCTTAACGCCCTTAACGACTTCGCAACTTCGCAACGCCGTTGTACCGGGGATCCTTCCAGTTGTTTCGTCCTTTTTCTTTTTTTTTTTCTCTCACCTTCTTTTTCATGGCCCGCCCGTTTCGACGGATCGAACGGGAACGGCATTGAAAGTGCTCGTTAACCACCTGAGTTCGACCGGGAACGGTTTCGGGGAGGAGAGGGAACCTGGGGGAAACTGACCCGAGGACGAATCCTCGAGCCTTGGGGGGAAAGGTCCTGTATCCTTCCCGAAACCTGCATCGCGAGCAAGAAAATTCCACCGCGAGTCTGGGTCCGACGATTTGCGGCGATTTCCTGACCTACCTTCAGGAAATCCTCTTTTTAGAAAATATTCCTCGGAACCGTGGTCCTTTTTTCAAATCTTCACGATTGGGGATGTTAATTCAAAGATTTGAGGTCCGCAATTAAACCACCGGCACGTTTTATTATAAATACGTTTTTGGTCCTTGTATGGTTAAGAATGGAGAACCATTTATTTTGTACTCACTGTTAATTGCCATCTTTATTCTAAGTAATTTCGAAAGGTTTTAGTGAAAATAAGAAAATATTTCTTTGAGAACTAATTAAAAATCAATTCTGTTTAACTTTCGAGGGAAGTTAGTCATGAGATAAGGGCAAGACCTTGTCGGACAATTTTTTGCTGAGAGGGAAAACGGTTTATTTTTTAGGACATTTTTTTTTATCATCAAATGCTGGTTTTAGTGAAAATAAGAAAATATTTCTTTGAGAACTAATTAAAAGTCAATTCTGTTTAACTTTCGAGGGAAGTTAGTCATGAGATAAGGGCAAGACCTTGTCGGACAATTTTTTGCTGAGAGGGAAAACGGTTTATTTTTGAGGACATTTTTTTTTATCATCAAATGAGAGCTTTCGGGTTGATGGAAATGGCCGGATATATGTGCCCATAATTATGAAAGTGGTCTAAGTCAAAGTTAAAAAAAAATATGAGTATCAGTTATTTCACGCCATATTATTTCAAAGGAAATTAATTCAATATAATTTCGAAAGAAAAAATATATGACTTAGACCACTTTCATAATTATGGGCATGTATGGACTGACTCCTTTTCGGGGTCCTCCGAGGACCTCGACGGGGGGAACGTCGGGTGGAGGGCCGGGATGTCTTAGCCGGATGTTAATTGGAAAGTTGAGCGATGTGATTACCTCGTACCGAATGGCGCGGAGGAGGCGCGGGCTTAAAAAACGGAGGATGGGTCGTAATTATTGGAATAACTGTCGAGGACGGAAGCTGCAGGAGACTCGCATCTCGTCGTATCCACGTGGATATCCGGTCGTCGGTCGATTTGAGCCGTGATAGAGGACGAATCCATTCGGAATTGTTCTTTCCAATTGGTCGACCTGGACCGAAGTCTTCCGAGGTATATACCACTCGTGTCGTTACCTCGCAATTAATCGTGCTCGTTATTAATGATATCCCGTATCAGTTGCATTCGATATCGAGCTGAGAAAAATTGAACGCACTTCGTTGCAAGACCGATTTTCTAATTTCCATCGACGGAAATCTAGTTTGGAGTTTCCCACGTTGAAGAAACGGGGAAATTTCACGCTGGAAAAGCTCCACTTTAGAAATTGCGAGGAAAAAGAATTTCCTACGAATTAATTAGCTTCATGCTCAGGTCTCTTCGGTCGTGAATTGCGATATTATCCGAGGATGATAATGTTGCTCCTGGAGTGAAATTGCTCGTTTATAAGACCGCCGACTTTCGAGGATAACTTCTCGTGGCAGCAATTAAATCCCATCTCGTTATTTTATTTATCATTTCGGGGTACTCGGTCAGTACGGAATTCATACGTGTTTTATTGTGCCCCTTCAAGAAAGGAAATATATCGTACGCGTTTCATTGCACGCGATCAAAAGATAAATAAATAAATATGCATCGAATTCGAATTTGCGGGTTTTATTACATGTGGTTGGGAACGAGATTCGCGAACGGATGCAACCGGTGGATTGAAATTATTCCTTGATGGCGAATGTCTGAGAAGAAGGGCCCTTCGGTCTTTGCTCGATCCCCGGAGGGGAATAGTGCAACTCGCCGATGCAAGTCGATAAAACCGGATATTGAATTAACTCGTTATTCTCGGTGCGTCATTGGTTACGCTCGGCGAGTACCGCCGATAAATTCGGAATCATCGTCTGCGAGATTGTCGGGGTCTGCTCGTTAATATTTACGTTGGTTTATGCAACGACGGGGCGATTAAATATTTGTCGCACCCGCCGGGAAGACTAATTCCGTGTTGGCCTAGAAACGCGACTCTTAAGGCAGAAACGTCCTAAAATGACGGAAAGAAAGAAAAAAGAAGAAGAAAGTCCCCTCGGATCTCCCTACAGGAACGCGGTTGCGTTTCGAGCCAAATGCAATTGGTGCGAGATACGCGTGGCGTAGAGCGACGTCCACCCTGAGTTCTATTCGGCATGGATCCACTTTTTCAGGAGAGGAAGACCGTTTTGGAATTTTTTAACACTATAATTTTTAAAATGTCCGTACTGACATCTTTACACTTTTAAGACATCAAATGTATGGCTTATGTCCTCGTTGCGTATGAGTTTTGTCGATATTAATTAACAATTGTATTCTCTTTAGAGGACATTATACGGCAAGGAGTAAAAATTCAAACGATTGCCGTGCCGAAATCTTTACACTTTTAAGACATCAAATTTATGGCTTATGTCCTCGTTGCGTATGAGTTTTGTCGATATTCATTAACAATTGTATTCTCTTTAGAGGACATTATACGGCAAGGAGTAAAAATTCAAACGATTCGAAGAAAATCAAACAAAGTCTATTTTAGCTTTCGATGGGTTATTAGAGTTTCCCGAATTTCGGCGGAAATCGGGAAAATTGAGGAGGGACGGGAAAGCGGAGAAAGTGAATTTCGACGGGTGGGGAAATGCAATGAGAGGGGGGAAACCACCCCTGTAGGCCGAAAATCGAGCGATTTGGGATGGATTTCAGATCGCCAATCTCGGAACAGCTGGGGTGGGTGGTCGGAAAATTGGGCCGGAAAAGGGAACCCGAGTCTTTGCTTCGCCGTGCAATCTACGAGTAAAGTTGCAACCGAGGGGTGCATTGCAACGATTCCGCAGTCGGTCCGGGTATGCGACTAACGTCCAACTTATTCCTCGATTTTACCCCAAACTCGCCCTCGCCTTCTAAACCGAATTACCAGATGCCGTCGACCTTGGTACTTTCCCGGGAAACCGAATTTCTGGTGAATTCGCTTCGTGAACTTTTCCCTATATCAATTAACTGGACGCCGAAAAAGCTCCGCGACGGAATCGGTTGTTCGAAATCGGGGACAAGATCGATACCCACGTTAAAAATGAAAAATCCATTGATGCAAAGGTATATTTCTTTGAATAATATCAAAGATACGCTTTGTCATAATTCCGCCGAAATGTGGCGTCCAATTTAATTGAATTAATTCCAGCGAGATAATTAGTACAGTATTTTCTTTGGTACTATTAACGTGACATTTTTTTACGCGAAAGTTTGCCGACCATTGCACGCGATTTCGGCCAGTCTTTAAAGCCGCACTTTGCAAGAATAAATTATTTCATTATTATTAGTCATATCGGAGCAGGAATGGTAACAATAATCTAGTTACATTTTTCCAAATGTCTATTCGCGTTTCTAAAATGGGTGTAATTGCCGTAATGGGATCGATCGAGTTCATCTATAATAGAACTCATTGTCTATAACCGAATACAGTAATAATTATAATAATCGCATTTGTCCATAATAAAGGGCGTCATCGATAATAGAAATCGGTGGTTATTTTAGAACTTTTTCCACTGCGACCAAAATTGGATCGAGTCTCTAAACAGACAGTTAAATTCTAATTTCTCTGTTAAATATAGATTTCGTTATAATTGTCGGCCAAGGGGCAGGAGAATCCATCGAGCCAAAGAAATATTTCTCTTTTTTTTTTTTTTAGGTCGGTTTGTGCTTTGAAAATCGACATTTTTAAAGACGTCGCGCCCCAGACTTTTCTTTTTAGTGGCGAGTTCTAGGGGCGATAGGAAGTGTCGGGGTGATTTGCGTTTAGGAATATCGCGATCGCCGATTCATGAGGAAAAATCGATCCCGCCGATCGGCGGCTTCGGAGACGAAGAGCGAAATCGACGGATAAAGCGGCTCCGAAGGCGAAAGCCGGAAGCGAGAACTTCGGTCCATTCGTCTCGTGCTAAATCCGACCTAGCCGGCTCCCATGTGTTCTATACTCACCTCGAAGAACCAAGAGGTGAATTCGACAATACGAAATAATCAACACCTGCGTCGCGACAATGAACCGACGTGCCCAGGCGCGGAGAAATAATTCACGGTCATAAGTTAACAAATTTCACTTGCCTCGGTAAGAACCCTTTTAAATGGACCTGCAAAATATTTTTATTATACGAGCAACGAAAAAAAAAATCTACTTTACCGAGGTGATAGAATTTATACTTATGGTTGGAAAATGTCCTTACTAGCAATATTCTAGCGACGTAATTAAATACAATATTTATTGAGTAGGTCAAAAACGTTCGGGAGCAGTCGGTATATGATGCTTTTGCACCTCGTGTCACTGACGCGAATAATCCAATTGCATGTAATAGGAATGATTTTTTTTTTGTTAATTTTTTCGTACAATCTTATCCGCGAGTCGCAAGGTGGCCCATGAAATAATCAACACCTGCGTCGCGACGTCAATTCTCGACAATGAACCGACGTGCCCAGGCGCGGAAAAATAATTCACGGTTATAAGTGAACAAATTTCACTTGCCTCGGTAAAAACCCTTTTAAATGGACCTTTAAAATATGTTCGCCAAAATATTTTTATTATACGAAAAACGAAAAAAATCATTACTTTACCGAGGCGATAGAAATTATACTTATGGTTGCAATGTCCTTATCAGCAATATTCTAGCGACGTAATTAAATACAATATTTATTGAGTAGGTCAAAAACGTTCGGGAGCAGTCGGTATATGAAGATTTTGCACCTCGTGTCACTGACGCGAATAATCCAATTGCATTTAAGAGGAATGATTTTTTTTTTTGTTAATTTTTTCGTACAATCTTATCCGCGAGTCGCTAGGTGGCCGTCGTTTTCTCCCGGCTGTTGCACCGGGCGCTCGGTCGGGCGGCGTAATTAGATGTATTTGCATTACTGGCTGAAACTACAGATCCGCGAATAATAGAGGGGACGGCAATCGGGTCCGAGGTGCAATTTGCTGTTGGGCTCGCCTTTCTGCATCCCGGTTGTGACGGTCCGCGTCTCTCCACGTGGGCCGTCGCTAATCAGGCGGGGCACTCGGGGGTTCCGTTCTCGCGCTGTTCGATATATAATTGGGGATCGATCGGGAATTCGATTAAGCTCCGTAGACACCGCGGCCGGGGGGTCGGAGGGTATGAAAAACGAAGGAAGAGACCGAGTGCCGGCGGGCAAAATTATTTAGTAATGCGATTTTAACTCGATTAACCCCCCGGTCAGGTACGCCGTCGTTACCACGTTACACCGTTACGACCGGATGTTGGGAGATTTCGAAAAGGGGATCCGACGTCCCTCTTCCAAGTGTCTCTCTTCCCCCTGGCCTCTGTCACGAGCTCGTTCAATCGGTTAATTGCCCGATTCCGATAGATCGAAGGCGTCTAGATCGCTCGGCGCGACACTTTCCGTACGTTTCGCGCATTCCGTCGATCTCGCCGTTTGTCACCTTTTTTTTTTTTCCGGAGGAAAAAGAAATTATATCAAACGACACATCGAGAAGAAACATCGGACCGAAGAATTGATCTTTCGGAAAAAGTGTTTGCGGAACGTCGCGAGAGATTTTTCGAAATGGGATTTGCGGTCTAAGGTCGAGGGCGGACATTTTGATTTTCCCTTGAACGTGGGAGATGGCAGTCGGCGACTTTATTTTAGTTGGGATTTAGCCAGGAATTCGGGACGAATTCCCGGGAAAAAGAAAGCCTCCCTTTCGAGTCTGCGACTTCAAACCTACCCCCCACGTCCGAATACAACCCCCTCGCGAGTTTCATTAGACGCCGGGAAGTTTGTTGCCGCACTTGTTACGCTTCCGTGGGGCCTCCGGCTCGTTCCGACATCGGATCGCAATAACAAGATGCGCGCCCGACAACTCGAAACTTCCTGCCCTACATAAATTGGATTCCCCGGGTCGAAAATGACGCGGCATGAGCCGGACGCCGCGGGAGGTTGCGCCATTCGATTCGGCCATGATTCCCTCGCCGCCGAACCTTTCGTTTCTGGGTCGACCTGTAGTCGGAAGGAATTATTCCTGCACCCATAGCACGTGTAAAGGTACCGTTGTAATTGCTACCGCGGATTTTGTGGGCGCAATTCTGATTTTTCACGGGTTTTTCCGTCGTGAAAATTCAAGGAATATCGACGACTTCTTGACGGTTGCGCCATTCGATTCGGCCACGATTCCTTCACCGAAACTTTCGTTTCTGGGTCGACCTGTAGTCGGAAGGAATTATTCCTGCACCCATAGCACGTGTAAAAGTACCGTTGTAATTTTAACGGCGGGTTTAGTGGGGGCAATTGTGATTTTTTATGATTTTTTTTTCCGACGTGAAAATTGAAGGAATATCGACGACTTCGCGAATGTGAAAAAATCCGACGGATTTTTTTTATAAACTCTGAAAGTATTAATAAAAATAAGTATTCAACTCTTTTTTTATGTTTTTTTTTCCGACGTGAAAATTGAAGGAATATCGGCAACTTCGCGAAGGTGGAAAAATCCGGCGGATTTTTTTTTTATAAACTCAGAGTATTAATAAAAATAAGTATTCGACTCTTTTTTTATGTTTTTTTTTCCGACGTGAAAAATGAAGGAATATCGGCAACTTCGCGAAGGTGGAAAAATCCGGCGGATTTTTTTTTTATAAACTCAGAGTATTAATAAAAATAAGTATTCGACTCTTTTTTTATGTTTTTTTTTCCGACGTGAAAAATGAAGGAATATCGGCAACTTCGCGAAGGTGGAAAAATCCGGCGGATGTTTTTTTATAAACTCTGAAATTATTATTGAAAAAAAGTATTAAACTATTTTATCGTCGCAAATGTCGCTGAGGATGGAAAAATCGGAAGTCCCCGAATTTCGTCAAGATCTCCTAAACCTCTGGTGAACCTTGACGGTGACAATTGATCGCGTCAAGTGGTTGCTCCTCTAGATGAGTTCGTAGGTTTTCTAGGGCGTCGCCGTGTGAAACGTCAAAGGGATTTAAAGGAGCCCCGGTGTCGAGTTACGGCCGGGAGGGATTGAAAATAAAAACGGAAATAGGTTGACGAGCCGAAAACCTCTCGGGCGTCGAAGTTTCAGACGGAAGCTGGGTTTACGGGATGACGCGTGGGCGTCGGTCTCTCCCAGGGGAAAGGGGGGCAAAGAAAAGATCCCCCTTGGATGTCTATTCGGAGACGCGTCGCGACGCCGGGCGTCGATTTAGTGCTCCCCTGGGCGACTCCTTCGGGAAACGATACACCGAGCTCGAAGAGGTCTCGATTGCTCGATGATCGGTCATTAACGCTCGACGAGTGGTCGTTATGGTGTGATAGGAAATCCTCATTCTATATTTATATCAAAGCGTCGAAATAATCGTAACAATTTTCTCTGGGGGCGCCGAATTATATTCAAACTTTAGCACGTGATTTTGGAGGTCCTAACGAAGAACGCGGTCCTCGTGAAATTTCAATTTTTCATTTAATAAATCATTTCAATTTCAGATAATAAAAAATGTGTATTCATGGCTCTAGCCTGGGATGAATAAAAAAAAAGGTTGCTAAGGTCACGTGCTTTCGGGCGGAATTTTTCTTCACGATTTTCGAGAAATTGCGACACCTGACGCGCGGTCTCACCTTCCAGGACCGCAAGGATCAAAGGAGATATTTAATACGTACATCGATCAGCCTGGGTTACGTGTAATCATTTAATGAGGAATCAAGCGACCGGTGATTAAAAGCCAGCCAACCGGTCGTGCGGCTTTCGCAATTTTTCTTCTTTTTTTTTCTTTTCCTGGATCTCCCGAGAGGTTGCGGGGGGCAAAAAGTGCAACGACAGGGGGGGAGGGGAAATTGAGAAAGGACCTTTACTCGGCCTCGGTGAAGAGCTCGCTTTATCCGGCATGTTTGTCAAATTCCACGAATTTTTGGGCATTTTCTCGGCACTGATTGCGACCTCCTGCCTGCACTTTAGGCGACATGAAAGTGTCGTCGACAATGTCTCGTTTATAGATATCTTCAAAATTTTATGGGGGTCAGGACTTTAATTAAGGTCTTCACATTCACCTTGCACCGTTTGAAACGATTTGGTACACCCTGTTTGGCGAAATGTTTCATGGGGAAATTACTACAAGCCACTTTCGTGCCACCTTAACGTTGCGTTTCATTTACGATTTATCGCTCCGGTTAGTCGATGATTTACATTTCTTAGGTAAAGACGGAGACCGTCCTCGTTTCAACAGGGTCTCGCTTCTTCGGACTAGACCTTGCTCGTCCAATTACGGAGTAACGTTAGAAATTCAATACTCCCACTGTGCACTAAATCATGAGTCGCGAAGACGTGGGGATTTTGCGCTGACATTAATTTTGCAAAAGGGAAAATAAAATAAATATTTCCTACCGAATTTACGGCTGTCGGCGTTTGTAGTAAGCGGTGGACAATGCGTTCCCTGAGAGGGACTCAATTGCTGCTTGATTGATAAATCTAAATCTTAATTAATCGAGTATCCGTAATGCCGGGAATTTTTTTTCTAACTCACGGCTGGTTGCTTCGATTGTTATTAACAACCCAGGTAATTATTAATCATGGAGGCGCCAGTTGGAGACTGTTTCTTGGGTTACACGGAGAGTTAGTTTACCGTGGGATGTGTAATTAGTTTTGCATGCCTTGTAATTAGGTATTACCGACCGTAAGGTATGTGGTACGTCGAGGCGCGTACAGCGGGTTAAGTGCAGGTGCAGGGAAATATTAAGAAAATTGTCAATTCGCGTGTCGCATTTTTTTTTCAACGTTAACATTACACCGATAGCGCGGTCCAAACTGAAGGTATCATTTTGAAATATAATAAATAATAAATTATATTTATAACGTGTATGCCCGCTCTCTCGGCGAAGAATTCACCGCTGATTATATTCCTCGCTACGCGTACGCGTAACGAATGCCTCGTAATAGTGCCAGTCGACTGCACTTAAATTTTTAAAAAGCGCAGAGACATGCAAAATGCATCGCCGAGACATTCTATGCCTCGGTCGAAAAGGTGTCGAAAAAGTCGCGAAAGGAAATTCGGTCAGCGATTTCATGCCGTGGTTCGAGTACCTCAATTTGTAATGACATTAATTTCAGGACGAATAATAATGTCCTCTTTTCTTTTTTTTTTTCCTTTTTTTATTTGCCCGCCCGGGCCATTCACCCCTTTCGATTTCGATCCTCTTGGGGCATTTCTCTGTTCCTTGTTTTTTACCCTTCGCCCGATGTCATCCTGCATTTTACGTGACGCGAAATTAAAGAGAAGGGTTTAATGCAACCAGTCGTGGTGACTTGCATGGTGTTACTGGGGGGAATTAAAGCCGAGGGAGGGGAACGATCTCGACGAGGAAGGTGCGGTGCATCCCAGCCTCCGAGTGCATCGGGAGATGACTCGAGAGATGCATCGGAACACTTGACATTGCGCCCTCGCGAATTCGTGATCGCAATCCCAAGGCGAATCGCTCGAAGGGTTATTAAGAGTGGAGTCTGGTCCAGCCGATCCAAAAAATCGACTTATTATTTTTTTTGCCTAAAAATTTTCCTATAAATTTGCAGAATACATTAAAAAAGTTATGGCATCAAATTCCAGAATTTCAGCCGAATTTAGTTGAACCCTCCACTTGCGGCCGCTATATCTGTATATATATTCAAATCAAATTTTTAATAGTGTTATTTCTTGTTCAAATGTACCTTTACATGTAACAAAAGTGTCGCGAACGAAAATAAGTTTTATTTAAAAAAATAAAAAAACGCATTGAAAAATAACCTCAGCTGGACCAGACTCCCCTCTTGACCGTCCTACGGACTTATCATCCGTGATGTGCACTTGTGTGCATGCCGATGCACCGACTCAATGTTTTTCAGACGCGATGTGGGTGGAGGGCACGCGGGAATGATGCACTTCTTCGAGGGCCTTGGTTTTATCTGGTGAGCTAAGGATTTCTGGACAACCTCCTGAGAGGTCCTTAATGGACCTCTTCTAACTAATGCGAACGATTAATCACGAAGTTCCTGCCATTGCAGATTAATTCCTTATCAATGATAAAGATTCCTAGATCAAGAACTTGACAGAAATCCACCGTGCACGGTTTGAAATTGAAAATTCTGAAAGATATGAATTCCTAACGATAATAGGTGTAATTATCACATTTATTGTGTAATTATTATATCAGTTCACTGTGGGACATTGTTATGGAGGGTAAGGGGCCTCAATGGAGACTCTGCAGCTCTAAGACATGTTTAAGAAATGATGTAAACGATTAAATGGAGCGGCATTAAACCGATTCCGGATTCTCTCGAATTCAAGCTCCGAAACACATGTGGAAGTAGTTTGCAAGATGCATTTTCTCTCTCTCTCTCATCCTCGGCTTCCGACTCGGCTCGAATCAGTCCGTGTTGAGTCTGCGGCTGGATAGCGAGATCGATAACGAGCGAATCGAGGGGAATTCCCGGAATAAGGGGGGGCAAATGTCTCGGAAAGTGTCTCGAGGTCTGTCGGCATATGACGGCCCTCGATAATGCATTCGTCCATCCTGCTCTCTCTTGCAACGGAGCGAAAAAAAAAGAAAATCACTCCCTAGGTGGGATGCAATTGCGACCACCTAACTTTCTCGCCAATGAAATTTCTCGACTCGAGGAATTTTTTCTTTCTTCCTAGGAACTGATTTTTCCATTCCACGTGTAAACGCGAAAGGGGGGCCAAAGATAGTGAAAGAGGAAACGTCGAAAAGACGAATGGGGCACATGACGCGATTTAGGTCAGTTATGGCTGGTTTTTGGTAAATTCCCCAAAGTTTTACCCCGTAATATATTCCCCCCGCGGGGTAATTGATTTTGCTCGTAATCCTCGCTCGGGGATTTAGCGGTATGGCCGGATGCAGTCAGTTTACCATCTCGGTAAGGGAACTTCTTCATGAAAGTCCCCTCTTCGATCGGGCGATGGTTTAAGCCGATTTGCCTTCCCCTGAAGAACCGGAATTATGTGTTATATCATTTGTTTTTTTTTTTATTTACATCGCCGATCATCACGACACTCGGGATAAATATTAATTTGTGAAGGGTGGCTGTTTTTCTGTAGGATGGGAATTTTTTTAGATTAAAAGGTAGGGTGGACAACGGATGCCGCGTTGTTTCGTCCGGGGGTGGCGCGGCAGGAAGACTTCGATTAAATCCTCCTGGGAGGTTCAATGCCGGGGTAGGCGAGATCCTTCGACCCTCTCTTGCGCTTTCGATTTGCCTTCTCCTGAAGAACCGGAATTATGTGTTATATCATTTGTTTTTTTTTTTTTTAATTTACATCGCCGATCATCACGACACTCGGGATAAATATTAAATTGTGAAGGGTGGCTGTTTTTCTGTAGGATGGGAATTTTTTTTAGATTATAATGTAGGGTGGACAACGGATGCCGCGTTGTTTCGTCCGGAGGCGGCGCGGCAGGAAGACTTCGATTAAATCCTCCTGGGAAGTTCAATGCCGGGGTAGGCGAGATCCTTCGACCCTCTCTTGCGCTTTCGGCAAAGAATCTACGAAACATGACACCGGTATTAAATAGTTAGACCTGTATTAAGGGATTTATAGAATGGTGAAGTGAAGCTTATCGAGGGAAGGGGCAGCTCAATTTTCTTATCACCGATCGGGCGATGACCACCACCAGAAGATTGCGGATCTGAAAGTGCATATGCCCTAGTTGATGAGGATTTCCTTGAGGGGTTCTCGGATTTCGAGTCGTAGACGGGAATCGATAGTCATACGCATTTTCAGACTCAATGAACGGCAGATAATCATCGCATCATTGCATACTCGGCGAGCAGAAGCCGGTAACGAGCGCGTTAATCTTGCGTTTGCGATTAGAGAGAATACTTCTACCATTATCGAGGGTGCGGTAGGTCGGGATGCATCGGAGAGTGATGCACTTATGCGCTTGTCACTGAGGTGAAGGATAGATAGGCAGATACCGTTCTCACGTTACCAATTTTTTTATACCTTGCACATTCCTTCTTACTAACGTAATTCGTTATTTATAAACGGTCGTCGCGCCGTCGATGAAAAATATTGTAAGTTTCGTAACGTGCGGTAGCGATGGCATACAATCAGGACGTTCATAACAAACGTGTACCGATTCACTTTGAAGACGCGTGTACGCTCCGAAAGGGTTTTCCTGAAATACCGGGAAATGTTTAACGGGGAAAGATTTTTCTGAATATTATTAACAATGCCGGGAAGTAATTAATTCCTAGAGGCGGGAACGACCTGTAGTTTGAAATGTGAAGAACATTCCGAATTCCCACTTTGCCCGTTTTTTTTCCCTCGAAAATTTCGATTTTAAATTGTTTAAAGAGGGAATTTTATTAATCCTGGATTTACGATTCGAGGATCTTTAAGGTCGTGAAGGAACTATTCGTGGGAATTTTATTAATTCTGGATTTACGATTGGAGGATCTTTAAACTCGTGAAGGAACTATTCGTGCGTGTCATTCTCCCGAATTTTCCCTGCTGTCGTCAAGGAGAGGTTCCTACACCCACCCGGAGGATGTCGAGCAGGACATTTGAGTAAAAGAAGAGGAGTAGGCGAACAAAGGACGGCGTGTCGCGATCCAGGGGATGTCGGGCGTCGTGGAAGGAAAGCACGCGAGAGCGTCGCTCGCTCGGCGCGTGTGGGCGAGGAGTCAAACTGGTTTCCGAGCTTCTCGTGTCCGTCGGGGAGAGAAAAAAGAAAATAAAATAAAAAGAATAAGGAGGGACGACGTAACAGTCCCGTCCCGGTCGAAAAAAGGAACGCCTTCGGGTGACCGCCGCCTCAATTCGCAAGGCCCATTGATCGATCGATCGGGTCCTGCTTCTCGATCGACTTAAAACCGACAATCCCGATTTCACTGGCCAACCATCGAAATTCTTAATATAAATATAAATCATATTCCCGCTTTCTATTCCCACGATAGACCGGAAACTGGTTGTGAGAACTCACCCTTAAGGGGATGCAATAGCGTGTCCCCTTAAAACGAGGAAGAAGAAGGGGAGAAAAAAAAGTGCAGTTTTTTTTTGTACATTTTTCATCTCGTGACCGGTAACCAGGGGTTAGATCTTCCATTTTTGTTTTCGGTGACGAGTAAGTGCCTGGAAGGTGAAAAAAAAAAAAAATACTGGGTTTTTGTTCAATTTTCTCATATCAATGTCTGTATGCTGGATAAGTGAGGTTAGGTCTGCCGGGACATGTCCGGGGAATGTTACCATCCAGGAGGGGAAAAAGGGAATAGAAGATGCAGACGAATTCTTTTTCACAATTTTTGTATTTATTTTCGCGTGGTCGATAATTGAGGTTAGGTCGATCTTCGATATCTCGATTATTCTTTCTAGGGTGGCTCCTTTGTCGGGGATGGTCTTCGGGGAGAAGAGGCCCGTTCCCGGGTGCAGTTTCCAAAATGAGGCGATTTTCTGGCGGGACTCGCAGGTGGTTCCTCGGGAGCTCGATCTGCTCGCTATGGCGGCTCGTTTGCGACTGACGCCGATCGCTTTTCCCGGCCCTTCGGTACCTCGTGATCCGGAAGGCAGCGCGCGCTCTCTGGAGGAAATCCTTCGAGACGAATGGCAGAGACACTGTCTCGACATCGCGGATTCATGGGATCGTGAATAATGCACCGCGAATAACGCTCGTAAAACGGGCGATTCGGTTTCCAGTGGGAGGTATACGCGCGTACGTGGCCGCGTGAAAAAAAAAAAAGAAAAAAAAAACAGAAAAGGCGGAGGGCCCAAAATCTCGGACCTGGAAGGGTCCTCGCCGTGAGGACTCTTTTTAATTCCGACCCCGATTTCGTCCCACGAGGGCGTGAAGTCTCCTCCTCAAGCGAGTTCCTCATTCATTCCCGGAGCATTTAATTCTCTGACCTGGATTTCACTCCACGCCCTGTGCGAAAATACCCCTTCTGGCCCGAATCGATTTTTTCGTTTTATTATAAAATATATAATTTTATCTTTAAGAAAAATCGTGAAGTAGAGAATCGATCGGAATGAATGCTTGAATGAAAGGGAAATCGCTTTTCCTTTAAATCGCATTTTTTTTTCTTTTTCTATGACCATGTACTTTTAAAATTATGTAATTAAAATTTCCCCACGGAGGCGCAAAAACACGTACGGCAACAAGTATCTCGATAACGTGAAAATCGTTCGATCGGTCGGCTCGGAAAGGGGGAACGAAAAATGTTAAATAGAACAAGTAGTTCGATATCGCGCGATAAGGAATCGCGATCGGGCCGATGAATTTTCCACCGTCGTATCAAGACCAAGTCTCGTTTCCTCGGCCTCGAGAGAGCCTCCCGGAGAGCCGATAAGGCTTGATCGATCGATGGATCGATCCCACATTGCGCGGTCTAATTCCCACCCTCGTAAGAATCCTGCGATAAAGTGCCGTCACGAAATTCCTTGGAATTCCGATTCTTTTTTTTTTTCTTTTTTTCTCCTCGACAAATCGCGACTTGCGAGACCCTGGGAACGTCTTCGCGGTTCTCCGAAATTCCACCTCAGCCTTGTGTAAACCGAAGTCTCGAAGACTTCGGTGTGGAGTCGCATTCCAGAGTCGTTTTGCATACTCGGAGATAGGGCCGTATGCACATGCACATGCACATGCACTTTAGTGCAGGGGCACACTCGCGGGGCGAACGCGTATCCCTGGCATGCATATGCATTTGGGTGTATATTGCGAGTGGGCATTGTGAGTACGTTTGTCCACAGTGTGTATGCACTTCGGTTCAGGGTGCACCACGCGTGCATTTCCTTGCGGTATTAAATCATCGATGCACCGATACACGGATGTACCGCACACATATTTGGCTCCACATACACCCGTAGGGGGTGTATGCACTTCGTTGCAGAGTGTAACATCGGAACGTTTGGCTGAAATGTGGACGTATAAGTCGCCACTGGGTGGACATGCATGTAAATGCGTGTATGCAAACGCATATGTAGCGTGTAATAAAAATGCACGCTGTATGCGCGTTTTAACTCAGGGTGTGCTGTGCATGAATTTCGGCTCAGTGCGTGGAACACACGCATTTCGACTCCCTGTGTGGTATACATGCATTTCGACTCAGTGTGTGCTACACATGCACCTCGACTCAGGGTGTGCAATTCATGCATTTCGACTCAGTGTGTGCTATACATGCGTTTCGACTCAGGGTGGGCAACACATGCACCTTGTCTCAGTGCGTGCAACACACGCATTTCGTTTCAGTGTGTGCTATACATGCGTTTCGACTCAGGGTGGGCAACACATGCACTTTGTCTCAGTGCGTGCAACACACGCATTTCGATTCAGTGTGTGCTATACATGCGTTTCGACTCAGGGTGGGCAACACATGCACCTTGTCTCAGTGCGTGCAACACACGCATTTCGATTCAGTGTGTGCCCCACGTGCAGCTCGATTCCCTGTGTCCTGAACATGCAGTTCGATTCAGGGTGTGCTGCACATGCATTCGACCGGAGAGTGGAGGTGCAGTCGGCGCTCGTTGAAATGCAGACGCCGCTTCTTGCACGAGTGCACCGGGTAATGTCGGCGACTGTACACCAGCTAAACGGTCCCGCCCCGAGGAGACGCGAAACGTTAAACGCCGTTGTCAACTGCACCCACTCGAGGCCCCCTCGAGGCCCGATCTCTAATCACTATCCATTCACGTCCTCCCGAGAGAGTACCCCGACGCCTCGTCCGGCGTTTCCCCGCTTTGTGCATCCAGAAGGCCACCGATACTCTCTCGCCGCACCAGACTGGAAAATCGTGCGTTTCGCCCGATCCGCGGAAATCCGATAGGCATTTTCCCCGTTCCTGCGATTTCACGCCGAGCCCTCGCCCCCTCCGTATCATAACTCCCCCCTATCTCATGTTTTCTCCCCTTTACACACATTTTTATGGGAATTATATCGGCGGTCTGTGCAAAAAAAAATTTTAACACACGATGTTACGGTGTGTAAATAATTTCTAATTATACACACCTGAGGTCTTTAAGATGAATCGGTACACATTTCTTATTAGCTGCGAAATTGTGATGAGAAATTAATACATCCGTGTGTGTGGGTCGAAACTGTGGCCTGCTTTGTCAATTTTTTTTCTTATTTGGAAATGTACATCTTTAATTCCCTTTTTTTTAATCATTATCAGCGGGTGGAGATATTATTCGCGAGGACAATGTCACTTTGTTTTTTGGTGATGTTTCGGAATTTTATAATTAGGGACGGGGTTAATTGTCTTCGGGCTCCGTTCGATGGTAATCGACTTCTTGGGGTGTCTTTCACTGGGGGATAGAAATTTGCAGCGCGAAGAGGAGGGTCGTGTAAAAGCCGAAAACGAAAAAAAAAAAGGGGGTCGTCGGCATTGAATTTGGCAACTTTTCAAAGTGCTCTCACAGTCTCCTCCAACGATCGGATTCTTCTAATCACGGCCTATTCACATTTCTACCACTCGAGGGACAGAGGCGCGTCGTTTTGTCGTTTTGTGGGGGGAAAATGCGAAGGTGCATCTTCTTGTGTCGTAGGTTTGGAAAATCGCCCGTTTCCCGCGATCCGGAGGAAAGTGAATACTTCTCCCACTCGGACGAGGGCTCTCTTCCGGTTTCCCGGCAAGTTTCGCCGTCTCGGCTTGGCGTTTGAAATTTTCCAAACTTATTGAGACCCAGCGAAAATTGTCGAAAGACCTCTTTGCGGGTATTGTCCTACGTTTCCGGGTCGTAATAGGTTGTACCACTTGCGATTACACAGTACAATGGTGTAAAGTGCACGCGCATGAAAAGACGATACCGCTATTCATAATCGAACGTCGTTGTGTCAAGAGAGATTTGTAACGCGCAAACAATTGTAAATTATCCAACGTCGCCGTTAATATTTCAAGGAACACTTTATTCGACTTTACGAGACGTCTCGGATTCGGATAATTTCGTAATTGCGCTGGGGTCGATTTTGAAAGTTAACTTTTAATTGGCATGTATATAAATCGCATGAAACGATGATACCGCTATTCATAATCGAACGTCGTTGTGTCAAGAGAGATGTGTAACGCGCAAACAATTGTAAATTATCCAACGTCGCCGTTAATATTTCAAGGAACACTTCATTCGACTTTACGAGACGTCTCGGATTCGGATAAACCGGATAATTTCGTAATTGCGCCCGGGTCGATTTTGAAAGTTAACTTTTAATTGGCAGTTATGGTCACTTTTATATCGACCACGAAAATTGTCGAAAGACCTCTTTGCGGGTATTATCCTACGTTTCCGGGTCGTAATAAGGTGTACCACTTGCGATTACACCGTACAATGGTGTAAAGTGCGCGCGCATGAAAAAATGATACCGCTATTCATAATCGAACGTCGTTGTGTCAAGAGAGATGTGTAACGCGCAAACAATTGTAAATTATCCAACGTCGCCGTTAATATTTCAAGGAACACTTTATTCGACTTTACGAGACGTCTCGGATTCGGATAAATCGGATAATTTCGTAATTGCGCCGGGGTCGATTTTGAAAGTTAACTTTTAATTGCTAGTTATCGTCACTTTTATATCGACCTCACGGGAGGTTTTTTAAGAGGCGGCACCTGGTCCGGGGGAATTCGAAAGTCCCTCGGGACTTGGAGGCCGACGAAGTCCTTATCACTCGGCATTAAGTCGCCGCGGCACTTCCGTGTGGATTCAGCTTGAGCGGCCTCTTTTGAGAAAGGGCCCCGTCAAAAGGTGGCCCGACTCTCTCGGAGATAACGCAACCGACTTCTCCTCTCTGCTCCGACCCCCTTTCGCCGTGTAAACTCGACCTGGAACTCGATTTCCAGCTTATCGCGCCGCGCGCGACATTAATCGCGGATTTCGGGCGGCCGCGGTTTCCAGATCCTCGCTCTAATTTTTTTTTTATTTCTCCCCGGTATCATTAAAGCATTAAACATTACAACGGCAGAAGCTGAAGCAATACCATTATTACCGATACTGTTAACAATTTTAAGGGCGCTAATTCGAGGGTTCAAGACCCGTTCACTCCAATTTTTTTTTTTTTTTTTTTAATATTCTCGACATCATCGAAACCATCAATAACACTCTTATTACCGATATTATTAACAATTTTGGTAACGTCACTCCAGGGTCCATAAAGATCATTATCGGACTTATTCTCGAAAGCGGCGAAAAAATGTATGTATTAATTTCTATTCGGAATATTAAATTCCTATATGTTAAATTAATTGTCTGGGGGGTGGCGGAGGGGGTGGGATTAATTCCCCGAATTTTTCAACAATTTCGGAGACTAATCGTTCAGGTGTCTCTCATCTTCCCGCGTCGGTCCTCTCGAGCGAGCATTCGTTCGCGTCCACCCGGAGGACGGGGGTCGATAATTAAATTAATATCGATAATGTCATCGGAAGAGGATCGAACGTCTGATCGGCGTATCCCGCGCGTGCTACGCCGGTCTATATTTACGATACACACACACATACGATCCCATCCACCGATGGGCGGACGGTCGGACCGTGGTTAACGCAATTATTCAGAGCGTGCACTTGCACTTCCGACTTGTCGCGAGTGCATTCGGGGAATATCGAGTGGAGGCCTTGTCTGCATCCATTACGCGTCAAGGTCCTCCCCTGTGACCCGGGATCGGCAGCCGTCAAATTCCTGGAATGGAGCGTATAAATTCCAGGAATTAATTTTTTTTTTTTCCGCCCGAGATTCCGCAGCCTCCCCGCGAGACGACACCCCCCTCGGAGTCCCTCGTTAATGACTTCTACTAATTACGGATGCGCCCACGAGACGTTAATTCTCTCTTTTTTTTCCCTCCCTTTTTTCATCCCCTACCTTCGCCATTTTCTCATACGCGTATGATTACGCGTGCATGCTTGTATGAAAGAATTCAATTGGTGTTAATTAACGCGCCTTGATCGACGCCTCGGGGTACGGAGTGCTCTTCAGGGAATTCTCGTTTTAGATCCCTGAAGTCGAAACGTCACTCTGGCGATCGTTAATCGACGTGATGGAGCGGTTGAAGTAAAAATTATGATTCGATATAAATTTGATCGCCGTCGCGTTACTTTGCGGGGGTAAATGGCGCGTAAGAGGCGGCGGGCAAACAATTGTAGGATAAATAAGTCATTAAAGGGGCGAAATGCGTATACGCGTAAGGATATAATTTAGCGGCGGCACTGTACCGAGGAACCTGGATCCAGTAATTGCCGGACACGAGTCGTACATAATGTATGTAGCGGCAAGGAGAGCCGCATGACTCGCGCATGCGCGAACCTACTCGCGCCTTATATGCGGATTCGCGCAAGTCGCCTCGCATGCTTCGTCGGGTCTCAAAGGGTTCGAGGTCGAATTTATGGGGCCAGATAAGGGGAGATTTATCGATACCTCGGGCCGGGATTTTTGAGCCGGTCGGCATTGCGCATGCCCCGTAAAAATCAACCGCATGGAACTTCCGGCTGAATTAAAGGACAGACCCCGAGGTATTCCCATCGGAAATCGGTGAAAACGATTTCCTTCATTGAGGGCCGATTCTCTTTGATTTTATGATTAACGATTAAAATCGGTTAACCCGGGGAAAAAATTATATATAATTACACATAGGTGAAATATATGTACGGATAGAATTGAGATCCTAATTATTTTTTAAGGTCGGTTAAAATGAACCCCAAGGGAAGATTGAATATAAATGCAACGAGGATTATATTGATTTGTAATTTTTTATTTGTAGATTTTGGCGAAACGTGGGGGACCAGGGTTCTTCTCGGGGACGGTAAATTAAAATTCTTTGGATTTTTTTATTCGAGTGATTCCAAGTCGTAAGGGGCTCTCGTCTGACGTCGACGTCCGCGAAATGCGATCCGCGAATACGCTCGCCTTTGTAATCGTCGATGCCAGAACAGCCTGGTAATCACCTTTGCTTTTTTAATTACCAACAGGTCGGTTTGACATCAACGAGACTCGGCTCGTGATATCTGCGGAATCCCTCGATGGAAGAAAATGATAATCCATTTCTTAGCCGGCGGGCGGTCTTATCTGTTAGGAAACTCGGTGCCCTTGATTCCGTTATCACCGTGTCTAGAATCGAGATTCGATTTGGAAGCTGGGACTCGATACATTATTTACAGTTTTTTGGGAATAATCGGCTAGGATATTGGAAAGAAACTAAAAATCACAGAACAAAATGGCTGCACGAGGACGGAGAAAACTCCTACTGGCTATTCTTGGCTCGAATAATTATCCCCGAGTTGTTTCTACTCGCGTTACCGTAAGGGCAAGACAGGTAATCCAGTGCAAGGTCGTTGTTCGTTTTACTCCTCGGTTTTATCGCCGCTTTTCTTGCAGAAACTCCCGAGAAGCCTGCGAATTAAATCTACGAGTCGCGACTCATTCCGCGCGCGGAAATAATTAAATATGTACGAGTTACGTATTTACCTCGTGTGTAGACGTGACACATATGAATATGTACTGTATATTTATACGCTCATATATGACTGTTTTGTTCCTCATTGATCCATCGGGCCAATCGATACCATCTCGATTTGTCGCCATTGAAAACGCCCGTCGACCTCGGCCATTATCGATCCCATTCAATAGCTTCACATCGGAATTATTGTCGCCAACAATTTCCCGATGGTAATCAACGTCTCGCTTTGAAGGGCTTTAATAATAGGGCAAAATCAACGATAACAAAAATCAACGCACTTGTCTCGTTACCTCGATATATCGCTCGGACTTAATCAGATCGATCTTCTTAAATCACTCGTAAAAAATATTTCTCCGATTGGCAAATTATTATATAGGGAATAAAAAAGCTAACAGTGTGGGGATTACTTCTTCTTATCCAATTTTATTATTCCGACCGTGCAATCTATTTTTGCCAGTTTTTATAATTTGGACGAAAGGAGTATTTTTTGTTTATGGGATTTTGGTGCAGATATATATATATTTTTTTTATTTCCGTTGGATAATGCTCGGTCAAGTGGAGGAGCGTCTTCCGGACAACGAGGCGTGAAATTGGAAACGATCGATCCTATATCGTCGATAAAGCGATCGGTTTGCACGGCCAGGATCGGGCAAACCGACAGCTCTTGAACATTCGTCTATATTTAGAGCGTACTCTCTCGGTTTACTCTGTTTTACCGCCTCCCCCCGCTTTCATGCGCACTTGCCCTCCTCTCCTTCTTTATCGTCTCGTCGTCCGATGTATTCTTCGACGTGCGGAACCGATCGATCGTTTCCGTTCGATCCTAAGTATCGGCGGATCACGTAGGAGGAATAGCTCTGCGGAGAGTGTCATGAATATCGATGTCATTGCTTAATCCACGAGGATACGTACAAGTGCCCGGAAAATGCGTGCATGATCCGAATCGGAAGTACCGAGATGTTCTCACCTTGAGGAAAAAAAAATAAATATATATCTTTTTTTATTGAAATTTCACGAGCACCGCGTTCTTCCTTAGGACCTCCATAACCACGTGGTGGTCTTTCAAATGATTCGGTGCACCCAGTTTTGAGGAATGTTTTTTAAATATTTTAATGTTCATTAATTAAAATAACCCTTTCATGTCACGTGTTTTTTATTGACATTTCACGAGCACCGCGTCCTTCCTTAGGACCTCCATAACCACGTGGTGGTGTTACAAATGATTCGGTGCACCCAGTTTTGAGGAATGTTTTTTAAATATTTTAATGTTCATTAATTAAAATAACCCTTTCATGTCACGTTAAGTATCGGGGGTCCCTGGAATAGCTTGAAGAGGCGAATAGGAAGAATTTGCGACGAGGTGAGAAAGAATAGTGTCAGGAATGTGCTCTCGAGTGCCTGACTACCGTGATACCTTATCAGTGACCGCATATATCAGTGGATCTCAACTTGATTTATCAATTCACGAGGCTAGCCGCGTTATTTCCCAGTCCATCGACTGAACAATCGATCCCTGTTGCAGGTAGCCAATCGATATCGAATATCTGCCGATCGATCGCTAAAGTGTCCCTGAGTGCATTTTCGCGTTCGCGTTTCGCGACCCTCCGTGATAACGAGTGATCTTATCGCGGGTAGTTTCGCCTTATCTCACGTTACATGCGATAACCAGTTACGAATATTATAAAATGTACCGTCATCGAAAATAAGCGAGCATTATTGGTCCCTTCGTAAGGCGCCTCCACTCGAACGACGCGTGATGCACTCTGCGGGTAATTCGGCTTTTCGAAATTTTTAATAGAGCACATCGTCATCATACATTAACTCCACGGATGTTCTCCCTGGTATACGCGTCATTCCACTTTGAATAAAATATCACGAAGGGATTTTTCTCGCGGAAATCTCTGTCAACCGTTGCACCTCCTTCGGGATGAAACGACGTTCTGGAAAACCGGGAAAAGCGCGTCGCCGCGTCGAGAGGGCACACCGGGTCGCGTCATCGAATCGGCGGACTTCGGTTTGACTTTTTTCCTTTTTTTATTTATTTTTTTTTCCCTCCCCCTCCATTTATCCCGGTTTACTTTTCCCTCGTCCCGGGGAATTTGGGACGCGCGTCCCACATTTCACCCTGGTTAGAGTTAATTGCAGATGTTAACCGCGATTACAAGGTGCAATGCTCGCGTACGCGGGGCTCGGGACGAATTCAAAAAATGTCCTTTTCCCTCTATCGCTGCGCGCCCCCTCTCTCTCGCTCCCCCGCCGTCCCCGTGTATCCGTCTCTCTCTCATCCCCCAAGCTTATTCACGTGCACGTACGTAGGCGTGCGCTCTTCTTCTTTTTTTTTTTTCCATCCCTCATTTCGCCTCTGGGAGGCTCCCTTTTCGCGATAATTCACGCCGAGGCGGATATTCCCGCGATTCGTAAGGGCGATATCGCGCGAAAAGAATGAGATCGTTGACCTGGAATTTTCAGGTGATCCCCGGGAAGCTGTCTTTTCCGACGGCGCCCTCGGGATGAGCTTTGAGGGCACCTCCGGAAAATCGTCGGCGAGTTTACAAACGGGATACGCGAAATTAATATTATTTCAATTAATTCGACTACCTGCCGAAAGGCCTTCTTTCCCTTTCTTTCATTCTCCGAAATTTTCCATATCTTTCGCAAATATAGGAAATTGCCAATGCCTTGCAGTCGGTATTTGCAAAATCAAGACTTTTGCATCTCTTTGCCGACTCGGATTTCCGGAAGGAAAACTTCATGATCTGCGAAATTTCACCGTTCCTTGATATTTATTCCAACGAAAGAAATCTTTTTTTCGTCACTCATAGAATTAATTATTCGACTCCAATTAACATGAATTGAATGTAATGTGTTTTTTTTTTCTCTCGGAATTATGACGATTTTTATCACTTTGTTCTTTGAATTGAAAATGCATTTCTTTGGTTCGATGCAAAAATTGGCAGTCGCGTATTCGAGACTTGTTACAGTTTAATCGTTTATACGCTCATGTGTAAAGGTTCCATTTTAATGTTTCACGTATGTGGTGGGTGCTGGAATACTTTTCTCTGTGCGGGTATATGGAATATCCATGTACGTGAGCTGTATTCATGGGCGCGACAAGAGATGCCCGCGTCGGCGAGATTATTTCCGCGGGTTACTCTAGACTCCTCGCTACGTATACGACGGTGGTTATCGCGGTTTATCGCGGTTTATCGCGGTTTATCGCCGTTTATCGCGTGACGCGTGTTCCAGAAAACCGCCGTCAGCGAAACGAATCCCAGATAGAAGCGCACAGGGCTACCTCGGTTTCCGCGTGATAACCTCTCCAAGTCGTTTGACGGTGGGATCAATTAATTAGCGGCTATTAACGCCGTCGCGACGACACCCGTGGTGTGTCACTCGGCTCCGAATCCTCGCCAAAGGTACCGAATAAATTCTCGATCACTCCATTCTGAACGGTTTAAATAATAGGATTTATTTCACCTTTAAATAGAACGTAGTACCTTGATATGAAATAAAAATAGGGGAGGGAGTAATTAATCCGAGGAAAATTGTTGAGGGATATATTTTCAAAGCGGCTGGATTTTATTCAACGTTCAAACAGGACCTATTGACATATACTTCCATATTTTATATTGTTATACAGGAGCCTGACTTGAAATTAAAATTAAATGTATTTCTGTGACGGATGGTAATACGAATGAAAAATAAATAAGGGTATGTATTTTACACGGAATTTTGGATGTGAAGTGGAAATAAAAAGGGGGTATATTTTTTATGTACATGCCGGGATTTTTACACTGATCAGTTTTGTGGTAAAATTGTATTCTTGGTCTTGGGTTCAGTTTTATTTCTCTCGAGAGAGATTTGGCGCAAAATCAATGGATGTGAAGTGTAAATAAAAAGGGAGTATATTTTTTATGCACATGCCGAGATTTTTACACTGATCAGTTTTGTGGTAAAATTGTATTCTTGGTCTTGGGTTCAGTTTTATTTCTCTCGAAAGAGATTTGGCGCAAAATCAATGGATGTGAAGTGTAAATAAAAAGAGGGTATATTTTTTATGTACATGCCGGGATTTTTACACTGATCAGTTTTGTGGTAAAATTGTATTTTTGGTCTTGGGTTCAGTTTTATTTCTCTCAAGAAAAAATTAATGGATGTGAAGTGTAAATAAAAAGGGGGTATATTTTTTATGTACATGCCGAGATTTTTACACTGATCAGTTTTGTGGTAAAATGGTATTCTTGGTCTTGGGTTCAGTTTTATTTCTCTCGAGAGAGATTTGGCGCAAAATCAATGGATTAAATAAAAAAGGGGGTATATTTTTTATGTACATGCCGAGATTTTGCAAAATCAATGGATGTGAAGTGTAAATAAAAAAGGGGGTATATTTTTTACGTATATGCCGAAATTTTTACCCTGATCAGGAGTTTTGGGTTGAAATGGTATTCTTGGTCTTGGGTTCAGTTTTATTTCTCTCTCGAGAGAAATTTGGCGCAAAGTCGCGTCTCCCGTTGACGCCTCGCGATGACTTCTCTAACTCATCTCGACGTTTGGAAATGTTTAAGATTTCTCCCGGCGCGACGTTTACGTTTATTCCCTCGAGGACTAATCGTCGAATTTTTTCCCGGGGGCGAAATAACATCGGGGGAAATAAATCCCGCGAATCGCTCATCGTTTATTCTCGGTAATTCCGTCACGTCTGCCCGAAGTCGCGAGAGATCGCTATAAATACGTACACGCGCATCTCCGATATCCAGTTGGTCCAGTTGCGCTCCAACTGGGAGATACGGCATTGATAATAATTACTCACGGTTCGATCTTATCGCCGGATAATGCATTTCTTTCTCTTTCTCTCTCTCCTTATGCGTTTATCTTCCGAGGTCAAGATCTCGCATCTTCTATGACGCTCCGTAACCGAAGACTTGACATGGTTGCAATTCGCGAATCGCCGCGAAGGTCTCCTCTCGTGATAACCCCGTTAACGTTATCACTCGTTAATTAACAACTCCAAGTAGCGGTTGACATCGGATTTTCGTTGCACAATCCTGGGGAATTGCGGAATAAATATGCCCGAAGCTCTTCATGACTATTTCAGGGCGTTTTTTAATTTTTTTACCATACCGTTATCAACCTATAATTAGGCGCTGATAAGGTTGCATATTAATGCCCTGAATCTTCCACCGTCAAACTGGGGAAATTTCTGCCCTTAACGTTTCGATGGTAGCGTTATTTATTGATGTGCAATTGGACTTGTTTTTGCAACCTCGATAAATTAAAAAACGATAAGGAGGTATTGCTAGTTTTTTTAGGTTAGGATTTCGTTGGGCGCACGTGGGGAGCCCTCGAGGTGGAGGACGCTGTGTAGAGAATAGCTTTGTCACACGCATTCTCGAGAACCGTCAGATCCGAAAATCTCGAATCCCTGCGGAGATTCCGCCTCCCTCGGGACGTTTTTTCAGCCGTTTAACGCGAACTTAAACGCCAACTCTTTTCCTCCGTTTCCTCGTCCCCTTCGGCCGGCTGTCTCGCTTCCTCTCTTTGAGTTTCCCCGGGCCGGAAACCGAGCCAAGTTTAACCGCCTTAAAAGTTGCTCGAAAGGGCCGCACCCGTGCGTATTCCGGGATCTTGGAGCGGAGTTCCCGAGGGAGACCGCGGATCCGCCTTTAAGGTCTTGGACCGTACCGAGAGCTTTAATCTCCTTACCGTATTCACCCCCGGTGACCCCGGATGTGATTTCTCCTACTTCTAAGCGGATGCAATTTAATCATTCCAGACCTGTCGAATGATACCGCGGTTTATCTACGTCATAATGATCCGCATCCGGAAATCCAGTACTGAAAGTAGGGATGTTAAAAAGTTCTTCCGGCGGCCCTTAAGGCGACGTAAAGGGATCTCGTTTATGAAACTTTTCTCCGTATCACTTGAAATTTTATCTCGCGAATTTGGAAATGGAAGGGGCATCATGAGATGTAAAAAATGTAACGCCACCTCCCTTAAATTAAACCATTAAAGTCATTTCTCAATAGGTACTCGATGTACCGTAGGAACGAAATGATTATTTTCTTCTCTTTGTCAATTGACCCGAAGGACGATAAATTTGTATTGTTTCTTAAAGTGCAGGCAAACGTTATTTTATATTTTACTTTCGCTCCTGAAGGGTTATGATTGATAGTTGATCGAAAATATGGAGACTTCTATATAAGGTCTCCTCGATTCTTCTTTGAAAGCGGAGAGATTTATCGATGAATACGAATCGAGGATTATCGAATCGGGAACGAAAGGCGACTTGGCGTGTCCCGAAGATGTACTTCGACCAAATTAGGATTCAAGTAATACTCGAGTTAAGCTTCCTTGTCCCCCTTTCGTGGGATTAAGACCGTCGTGGGATGAATCGAGGCGCGATAAATGATACCGACGTGCCTCGAAATGCTTTGGCGAAAATGACATAACCGGCATTATCGAAAGTGATCGATCGACTTGAAACTCCAGTTTGACTCTGGCTATTTCCGGGATTAATAATTAATTAAAAATCCCCACGATCAACCGAAAGGAAATTAATTTCCATATTTTTCAATCCATTTCCATTTCACGTGTCATGAGTCAGGATCATACGAAAATCCCGGGAAATGAAAATCTCGATTCTTAAGCAATATGAAAATTAATGATAAAAATGTATAAAATAAAATAAATATTCTATGCATGTCTCCGGCACCAGATGCTGGACCATCGCTTTTATCAGGCTTAGGGGGGAGCAAATCGCTAATTTAAGATACTATGCAAGCCGGATGCATCCGATAATAGTTGCCAACCACCCACGCGGCTCTGAGTGCACATAATGCATAGCCCACCAGCCACGAGCGAGTTTAAACTGATTTACGGACGCAAATCGAATAATGCAGTTGATCCCTCGGAGATGATAAGGCAGATCACTTTTTAGGTCTCGAGATGATCCACGTAAGTGCGTTGTCGGCTCTGATGCACCTTGCACGCACCGCCGGTGCATCTCTGGCTGCACCTTGTTCATCTCCTCTGCATCTCGGGTGCATCTTGTGTGCATCTTGCGTGCACAATGCGCCTCGTAACGAAGAGCGATCACGACGCCTCCGGGATCCAATTGCCGTATCTCCATGAAACATGAAAGTTAGGCGAGTCGGACCACCGTGCTCGAAAAGAGACTCGGTACTTTAATCCTTGATGCGTGTTCTTGTCGCTCCCTCAATAGGTGCGTCCCGCCACCAGCTGAGAGGCCTGATAAGAGAGCACTAAATCTAATTCCGGAAATTTTAGGGAATTTAAATGCGTTCCTCATCGCCACTTCCGCAGAGAGTGCACCTCCTTTACTGGAAGAATGATTTTTCTGATTTTTTTAAAAATACAATAAAATTTCTGGGATGAGTTAGCGGTGTATTATAGTGGGTGACAGCATTCGGGGACCGGATTTGACGATATGAAACCTATTTATTTCTCTTTTTATTGTATTGAGATGTGATAAGACATGTGATCGGCAGATTCACTGTTGGGATCTTGCTCTTTTTGTTCAGGGATGCGATTTTAAACTCGGATCTACTCTAGGGGGTAATGAAATTCAGCCTAACGGTGATCGATATTTCGATCGGGGGTCCATTAACGAGTTATCCAATTTAACTCTACGTTGAAAGGTCTTTACGAGTCGTCTTTTTTCTCTCTTATCCAATCGCTCGGCCGAGCGCACGTCCATCCGCAACTAATCACAAGTATTCATCCGCTCCGATAATGATTGGTCCAGGGCCAATCGGAAACTGACCTACCCGACCACATAAACCACGTGACTAGTAATCTCGGTGGATGCGATAAACTATGGGAAATTTTACGGTACCATCGGGACAGCTTGAAAGACACTTAAGCCAAGTCAAAAATTTAAAAAAACAATGAGTATAATAATTTATCCCATATTTTGTGGTGTGCCGATTTAAATTATAATAATGTAGTGTCAATTTCGTTCTTTTGAACTTTTCTAATCATCTGCAATTATAAGAAATATCAAGAAGGGAAAAAAGGGAGGGAATGACATTCTCGACTAATCGATCGTTATGCAGTCTATTTTGATAACGATTGAGGACGAAACACAAAACTGACCTATTCGAAGCAAACGTGCAAATCGCGAGCTACTTCCATCTCTATGAGCGCGATAAACAATGCGAACGTTAACGCTATCAGTGCATCACTGCTTATCTATAAGTGCATTCGAGGATAACCAGTGATAACTCGATGCACAATGTAGTGCTTTCTGGGAACAAATGTATCATCTCGCGTTCTCGTTTTTTTGACACAGAAACTCTTTTCCGGTGATCCGATTACTGTCGTCCCTCGCACTGAACAATTCCAACAATTAATTCGTCTGTTACATCGATAAAAAATAAAGTCCAGGTATAAAATCCAGATTTCCGATTATCTTAACCAGATTAGATTGTTAAACGCGCCCTTACTATTATTTTGGTTAAGGATATCAGGTGTTTGAATAAAATATGATTATTGAGGGTTTTTTTTTTCTCTATAAAATCAAAAGAGATTTTGATACAGCAAGATTTGTGGAGATCAGTTGAGATGAACCTTGGGCTGTCTTGTTATTTTTTAATGGAGACGTATGAGTATTTATACCCGAAATTATTTACGCGGAAGTGAGCATGTCAAGGAACAATATGATAGGGCGATTCGTGTTCTGTCGAGATCTTCGGTGCTATTTCGAGAGGACATAACCGACTGCCCCGACAGTCGACTCGAAGGCAATAAATCGCCGGCTTATTGTGACGATGCCGTATTAATTTAAAAAAAAAAAAATACGTCTACAAATTGTTTTCCTATAAACAACGAGAAAATAGAATCAGCGCCAGGCCGGCCGCGCTCTGGAAATCCCGATTCATTGTGAATAATTAATTCCGAATGAAATAAAATGAAGCCACGAGGGCGATTATCAGTAATAGTTAAAAGAGGAGCCTTTCCCTTTTAATTATGTGTATATATTCGCGGGTTAATAGTTTCACGTGACGCAATGTGTATATTCAAATTCGTATACGAACTGGGAAACCGGCGGTGCTATTCTTAGACGACGTGTCAGCCCCTCGCCAGTCAGTCGACTATGATAATGCCGCATATCGGGACGCGGTTTAAATTTTCAATTATGTCAGAACCGATGACACTAGGCCGATGATATCACCGGCAAGAGTGACGCAAGGCGAGCGAGAGAGAAAGAGAATCCGAGACGAACGTCGGGAAACGTTAATGGCCGTCAATGAAAGGATGTATCGATTTAATTCCACAATTCCCGAAGGAATTTTCATTGCAACCAATTTGGAAATAATTTCAGGTGTGAGTTAAACGGGGAAGGTGGCAAACGATGACCAACGGTGTCAGGGAATACATTGTCAAGCATTGAAAAAGAAACATGGAGTTTTATGGTATCACGAATACGGTAGTGAAAAGTTTATAAATTTCTCTGTGGAAGGACTAGTGATTATATTCCCTATGTACTTCTCTCGGTACGCCGAGTTTCTCCAGTACATCGTCTGTCCCCTTGCCAAGAGATCTCCCGGAAATATCCCTAGTTAGACAGAGGCCGTAAAGCGCGCCAAAAGGAGCAAAATCCGGCCTAGGAATATTTCCAGGATAAAAATCCTCTTTGCCCCTCCCGACTGCTAAAAATATCCCTAGGACAGTCACAAACCCAGAATGGGTTTCGAGAAACATTTTTCGGGGGATTCTTCGAGGACGTAGGATCGATCGGAGAAGAATAGACCGAGGGAAAAATCCCTAGCTCGGAGATTTCAACGACCGGGAAGGCGCAAGGGGGTCGAGAAGAATCGAATAGTATTTCTTTTTCTATTTTTTATACCGAATTTGGGGGCAAAAATATTTTTCCTTCCTCCTTCTTCCCTCACTAGATGTGCAGGAAATCTGGGGAAAAGAGAGCGGGGCTATTTGTAGAGACATTTTTTTACATTTCATTCCTGGACATCCATGTCATTTTTCATATTTATCCGCGTAGTCCGGCGAAAGAAAAAATGATGTTTGCACTCTCGGTACAAGTTTTGAGGTCCCATTTCCGAGTGTTTATATTTACTTAGACAAGTAAGATACCTTGTAACGACTGTGAATTATTTTTCTGCCTCCACGAGTACTTACGAGTAATGTCTCCGCAGTCACGCACTCGTGAGTCAGAATGGAGAACGGCATACTTTTACGTCTCGTTGCTCGGCCTTTACCAAATTTGGACTTTTGGAGGGGCCACGAGATGTGCATACATACATGACGTGTATATATATATATACATATGTATGACCCGCAACAGCGAAATTGAACGGCTTGCGAAAATGATTTCGAGGGGACCCTGAACACGTGTTCGTTCTGTTAAGCTGTCAGCTGTCAAAACGATTTCTTCTGGACACGAAGTCATGAAACGTTGACATTTAATCTCACGACCCTAAAGGGACGCGTGAATGCACACGAATGTTCAGTATAAGGAATTAAAATGCACAGGAAATTAAATCGGATTTTTGTTTAAAAAGGAAAATATAGTCCTTTGGAATTGCATATGAATGTTTAAGGACACGTAGACACGCATATCGCACTTAATTGCAGGTTCGTCGGGACGTGACTCCGTAACCCACTGTCATCAATGAGCTCGAGTCTTGGAGGAGCGTTTTAGTCGATTCTTGGCATGACTGGTAGGAAAGTCACGAGAAAGGGAGACGGAGGATGTGCACGCGCGTTGATCTTAAAATACGGGAAAACGTCTGCACGTGAAGTTTGCTCGCAAATCCGCCCCTTAATTAATGCCTGGCAGGGCCGTTAATGGGGGCCCGGAAGGGAGCGGGGTCGCTAGAATGCCTTGCCGTAATTGTCTCGTAATTGGAAATCTGACCCTGTATTCGGGTGGTGGATATCAGTTCGGGTGATCTCGTGCACCTAAATGCGTCCCGCGATATCGATACGCGTTGTCTTGATGCCGAGAGTAATTGCAGCCCCGCGACGCTCGCAACTTTCCGGGAATTTTGCGCCATGCAAATGGAGCTGGGTCAGGAATCCCGCGAATCGAATCCCCTAGAAGTTACACCGATGGAAACGAATGCCTTATCCTAGCAGATGGGGTATTGCCTTTCTTGCAGGGTGAAAAGTGAAGGCATTCGTATCTGCCGGGATGCAAAAGTCCCGGAATCGAGAGTCACGGCAGGAGAGACATTCCTGGAAAATTCTAGGGAAATTGTCCGGTCTTCGACTCCTGTTTTGTCGGGTTAGGTTTCCCCAGTTCCTTTTGATCCCCAAGGCGAATAGGGTCGCTCGGGGAAAAAGAAATCTCGGGAATCTCTGAAGAGAGACACGTAGGGTGCACGGAGATCATGAAAACGCAGGATCGTGTGGATTTTGTCAATGGCCTACTGGGACGATCGGGTTACGAAAGGAGTCTCTGCTGTCTAGACGGCTGGGAACACGGACTCGTAAAAAGACGTAATTCTGTGCGGGGAAAAAAATACTCCGGTATTCGGTGGAAACGCGTACACGCGCGTATAACCCCATGTCGCGCAATTAACGTCAATTTCCAGCCGCGGATCCGCTAAAGCGAACCTGCCTGCTCGGCTGAATTACATGAAAGGCCCTAAAAACCTCCACGGCGGACTCTTTTACAACTTTTACGCGATTTACCCCCGATTTTAAAACGGGCGATCGCGAATTTTTACGCCCCTCCTTCCTCTTTCGCGCCGCCTAAAGAGACGCGCGGACTTAACCCTTCCGTCGCCCGCGGGTAAAATCGATGGAAAATCCACGGAGGGAAACCGCCTCTCCTCCACCCTTAGAAAGCGAAAGGGTTCGTTCCTCATTAAAAGACAAAAAGAAATAAAAAGGTATACAGAAGTAAATTGACCTCGTACTAAGAACCGCAGATCCGACGTCCCCCGCTTTTCTCTCTGGCTTTAAAATTCAAACGAACGTACCGAGGGTCGTCATGAACTTGTTGTACCGAGCAAAGGGGTGGGCAGGGGGGTAGGTCGCCCTAGAAAAATTGGGGTGAGGTAATTATTACGCTTTTCATTTTTTTTTTCATTTATCTCCGGGATTTTCTTTCACTCGGTGGACGTAAAGAACCTTGGATTCTACCTGGCTGTTATTTCGGGGGTATAAACAAATGGTCGAGCTTTATTATTCCTCAGTACGAAGAGATGTGCCGAATGGACTCTATATGTGCCCCTCTCTCTTTCTCTTTCTCTCTGGTCGGTAACGTAAGCGCGAGATTGGTTTCCGGAGCACCGGTTTATTTGCGGATGGTTGAGTCACGGGATTACGAGCTTTGTCGTCGAATTACGAGGTCGCCTCGCGAGTCATGCGCGACCGAGCCGATTTAGAGATTTTTTTCCTCTCATTTTCCGAGGCGACTGGGAATGCCTGGTCGGCTGTGAATTACGGTGCAGTCACTCGGGGCATTGTCGCGAAGGCATGCAGACCTTTCGGACTTATGTCTGCATCCGCGTGTCAGACGTTTCATTGATCTTTAATATTAAAATGTTATCCAGGGAACTGATTATTTATCGCTTGACGCGAGATACAAAATTGTACCTCATCGTTATTTATTACTACCAAGAAACTCGGTGGAGCTTCGCGCACGCGCACGTGTTGTCCTTGTATTAAAAAATATCCCCTGACACCGAAAAGAAAACAAGCTATTCTGTCAGATGATCTTATCAGAGGGAACCGAGTTTTTCTTCTTAATATTTCAATCGTTAACCGCAAATTCTGGTCTTGATCGATCAATTAAATAAGGATTTAATGCAACTTTTCGACGTCCGGAAAGGACTCGCATCCAGGGGCGAACATACCTAATATAGACAATCAGCTGATCGGGTAGTCGAATGAAAATCGGAAAATAATTTTTCCCCAAGACGTATCAATTGAAAAATGCAAACGGAGCATTAATTATCCGTGTTTGACGTACAGACTCCGAAATTTCAGTCTCGACATCCGGAAAGGACTCGCATCCGGGGACGAATATACCTAATATAGGCAATCAGCTGATCGGGTAGTCGAATGAAAATCGGAAAATAATTCTTCCCTAAGACGTATCAATTGAAAAATGCAAACGGAGCATTAATTATCCCTGCTTGACGTACAGACTCCGAAATTTCAGTCTCGACATCCGGAAAGGACTCGCAACCGGGGACGAATATACCTAATATAGACAATCAGCTGATTGGGTAGTCGAATGAAAATGGGAAAATAATTCTTCCCCCAGACGTATCAATTGAAAAATGCAAACGGAGCATTAATTATCCCTGTTTAACGTACAGACTCCGAAATTTCAGTCTCGACATCCGGAAAGGACTCGCATCCGGGGACGAATATACCTAATATAGACAATCAGCTGATCGGGTGGTCGAATGAAAATCGGAAAATAATTCTTCCCCAAGACGTATCAATTGAAAAATGCAAACGGCGCATTAATTATCCGTTTAACGTACAGACTCCGAAATTTCAGTCTCGACATCCGGGGACGAATATACCTAATACAGCCAATCAGCTGATCGGGTAGTCGAATGAAAATCGGAAAATAATTCTTCCCCAAGACGTATCAATTAAAAATGCAAACGGAGTATTAATTATCCGTGTTTGACGTACAGACTCCGAAATTTCAGTCTCGACATCCGGAAAGGACTCGCGTCCAGGGACGATCTTGGCTCGTCAAAGGCCTGGAGTGGAATCGCGGCCGATAAAGAGGAGCGCGCGAAAGGCAGGAAGACCCGATAAAGCGGGGCAGAGGAAGCGGCGAGAGAGCGAGGGACGGAAGAAAGAGAGAAAGTCGAGGGGCGCACTCGGCGCAAAGCCGCGAAAATGGCGCGGCCGTGGGAACGCGTCGACATGGAAACGCGGATGAGGATTTGTCGCTCGGATGTCAGACAATGGACTATTAGGGCAGTTTCGCGGTAAGCTGCTCTGCCTCGCTCCGGGTCCGCCGTTCCACCTTGCCACATTGTGCCTCCTCTGCATTTCTCCGCCTTTTCTCGCCTCCTGTCTACCTTCCACCTTCCACCCTCCTCGAGGGCGCCGACTCTCGAGTACCCTCGGCTGCGCCGAGTTGCCCACACTTGCCCTTTTTACCTCCATTTGCGCCACCTCGAAATGACACCGAAATTCCCGCGATATGGTCCTTTCCTTCCTTGTCCTTCGACCGAGTGATCCACTTTGTCGGTATGTCTTATTATCGATTTTATCCCTTACAATGCGATCTCGACGTGTCGAGGTGATTGCTGAATCTCCAGGTTTCGTCGCGGCGGTTATTTTTTATTTTTTATTTTTTTTCTGGATCTTATAGGAATTGCAAAAAATTATGCCGCTAACCTTGCGATGTCTGGGATTATCAGGGATGAACGATCATTTTGGGAAAATGGGTTGCGATCATGAGCGATCTAAATTCCATGTATTTCCAACGGGAAATTTAGAAATTACAATTCTTGTAAAAAAAAGTACTTTTTCACATTTGGGGGAAAAGGGGTTTTGAACGGACGAAGAGATGTAATGAGAAGGATGAAGATAGGGGGTCCTCAACGATTTATTTACTTATAATTAGTGTTACAATTTAATATCTATTATAATATAATGTTTCAATTCGATATGCAGGCCATAGCACTCGATTTAGCAATACCTCCCCTTAAGCCCGATGTTGTCGCGGCGGCTGCCGCGCACCAAATGCCGGGGGTGAAGTCCTTGCACCTCGCGACATGCGAGTTCACGCAATTATGCGCGCGCATCGTTACAGTCGGCGGCGCGTTAAAGCTGCGCAATGGGCCTCAAGGTGAATAGGAATCCGCCTTATTATGCCGATCCCCTCCCGACACGTATCATTGATTTCTACGCGCCGATCCCACCCAGATCGGGAATTACGCGTTCCTCTATTATCACGCGAGCCGATAAAGCCGGCGGCTATTCTCAAGCGTGAACTCACGGGGTCGCGTGACTCTCCGCTCTCTCTCGAAAAAAAAAGAGAGACGCCGAAGACGTATCTGCAACATTTTGTGCAACATCTCTCGCGACTTCTCCGACTGCGCCGATATAAAAACGAAAAAAGTCGAAAAAGAAAACGATTAAAATGGAATATCTGCATAATTGTTACAAAAGATTTGCTTTTAATGGCGAGTTTAGGTTAGGACAGATTAATGAGACTCTCGTAAATCCGTTTTAAAAACCGCCGAAAATAGGAATTTTTTGACAATTTTGTGGAAAATCTTTGGATTTAATTCGTGGATTTCGGATTATTGGAGTTTGCTTGGGATCAGGAATTTAGGTTAGGGTGGATTTATCAGATGCATTCTCTGAATGGAGATGGACAAAAACCGGGCAGCCTCTTCAAGGTCTACCGGTTCGTGGTGGTTAATGCAAATCGATGAGATTCGGACGATCTGGCACTTTTTCGAGTCATTTAACGGACGGGAAGAACATAACCTGTCTTCGTCACCGCCTTGAGTCAAAGGGAAGCAGCCGGTCTCGTCTTCGGCTTCGAGGTCGAAATTAACAAGTCAATAACGACGCTCCCGTTCGGTAGTTGCACAATCGCGGCGGTGATGTCACCTGGTCCACGGGGAATTGCAATTGCCCCTAAGCATTGTGTCTGGAATACGCGGAAAATTAACTGTTGTTTTTTTTTCTTTTTTTTTTCCCCCAATCCACGTCCCGTTTACCAGAACACGCGGCAGCGTCTCCAACAAGTGCATCGCCTGAGCCGAGCGCCGCGTCTCTATACTCGAACCATGCCTCCACCTGTCTTGTACATTTCATTAAACGACCTGTACTGCTACTAAAATATACTGCACCCTATTTAAAATGGCCTAAAGGCTGCGTCCCTATTTTCTCTCTCATCCGAGACCAAAACCACTGCAATCGGTTATATAAATACCTGGTAGGGAAGGTACATTTTGTTGGAGGTGCCTTCGAAACGGAAATAAAGTAAGCCGTAGCCTCTTCTTTGGCACCCACTTTGGCTGCGTGAAATCCGCGACACGGGAATGCTTTAACGGGGTCAGGCGTGATATTTGAAGACCCGTTAAAAATACCACCGATCGCGGTTATCTCTCTCCGGCGTTTTTAAAACCGCGTAAAGGCTCCGGCGTTTTTCGCTTTCAATGAAAACACGGAGCCTCTCCTTCTCGGATTTGATTTCCCCGATGGTGCCCCATCGGCAAATAAACCCGGGACCGATCGAGAGATTTCGACGCCTCGACGTCTCGTAATCATAAGAGCAAGAGGTGCGAAAGAGGCCGCGATAACAAACTCGAGGGCCGATTTTGGGAGCGGAAATCCCCACTCAACGGCACGCTTCGGAATAACTCTTCGTGTTAACATACACGGTGTGAAATTTCACGGATTACTCATCTGGCGGCCATCTTGGTTCCCCGAAAGTCGCGTCAACCTAATACAAAGAAGAGCGAAATTAAATTAAAAATCGTCACGTCCAGCATAAAAATAATCGTCCAATACTCGTTAAAAGTATATGGTAGGCGTTTCATTAAGATCGGGATTATTGTATTTTTCGTACATTGCGTGTACACTATTTTTAACATACACTTTGGGACAGGGACCTTTGATCTTATTTTTTTTTTTACCGATTCGTTATTTAATTTGCCTTTTGAATTTATTGAGTGAATTTTTCAGTCACTTGGGAATTCTGCAGGAATCAGTGAGCAGGGGTATGATACAGACTTAGAGAGGTATTATGATAACAATGGGAATTTTTATGGCGGACCTTAGGATGGCGGAAACCATCTGGGAGCACGTCGGAGACATTGTAGGGAGGTTTTGCAAGTACAGGGACGGTAATCGAGCGTTTACCACGAGGGGGGATGGTTAGAGGGTCTGTCACCACGAGCACCCCTTGGGGGTCGTAAGTGGTAAGTGAGTTTCGTAATTTGTTGAGACCGCCACTCATCGTTTCGGGTTTCATCGCCCCGTGGCGTAAAAGAAGAGCCGAGAAAAAGGAAAGCCGACGGCGAGGGGCCCAAGAAAGCCGAATTCTTTTTACGCACCTCGTGAGGTTCACGTAGAAACACTTAAAGACCATTTTAAAAATAATTCCACCGGGAATTCGGCGTGAGAGTAAACTCTCGAGAAATAAATTTGTAAATAACGACCTCGTACATAAACTTTCCCAGGTGCTTCGCCCTAGTTCTCATATGATTTATCTGAATTTTTTAATCATTTCTGCGGTGTCCTATTTTCCGCCGCATTCGATCGAAAAATTTCAATTAGAAATGTTGACTTTTCGTTCATCGCGTTCCGTTGCAAATCCCGTTTAGAAATATCGATCGTATAGAAAAGGGGTAACATCGGAAAAGTGGAGCGGTCTAAAGCCACGTCCCTCCAGGAGAGTCGATTGGCTGCCGCGGGTTTCCGCAATTTAGCACCCCTGCCTCCTTTTGTTATCCGGGAGGATTCGGGAAGACGTATTATTTGACCACCGCCGACACGCGGGATATGAAAGTTCATATAAGATCATCCCTCCCGAATCTCTGCTCCCCGGGTGGGCCGCCTAAGAGTCCCCTGGGAAGCAACGCGTGCTCGGTCGTTAAGCTTTTCGAGGTGGTTACGCTTAGTTTCCCCTTTTTCCACCCCCTCTCGAGAGAGCCCCGTGACGGGAATCCCGTCGAAATCGCCAACCCAGGTAATAAAAAAGGCCGTTTGACATTTATTAACCAAGAAGATCTCGATCTCCGGTACCTATCCACACCGATTTTATGCACTCCACCCTAGGGGTTGGTTATCATTCGCGGAGGGTGGGTCTAAATGCATAGGAAAGCCTGCAAAAAGGGGGCCATCATTTTTTTTTGCTGTACTCTAGAGCGGAAAAGGGGTGAAGGTGGTGAACAGGGGGTAGGTCGTCTTCGCAGAGGATCCGACTCGGATAAATTTGACGACTAATAATTTGACAAGGGTCTACCACCCTGATTCTATGCACTTCACTCTAAGAGTCGATCATTATTCGCGGGGGGTCCTTCCGGGGGTGGGTCTATAGGCACAGGAAAGCTCGCGAAAGTTGGGCCTTCCCTGGACTCGTTCTTCTTCTCCTGTTCTTCGGAGGGGGAAAAGGGTTGAAAAAAGTGAAAAGGAATAAAAAAAGGGGCGAAGGTGGAGCATGTCCTCCCGAGGGACACGACTCGGACAAGTTTGGCGGCTAATAGTTTGACAGGAGTCGACCACCCCGAGGTGTGAACCCTCTCCTCACTCCCAGGGGTTGTTCCTCCTCCCTTGAGAGGCTGTTAAAATGCAAAGGTGCGGTTAAACGAGGTCTCCCGTCGGAGATTTGGCTAGCCTCGTTAGTATTCCGTCGGGACCCGCTCCTTGTAACATGTTCTCCGCATTAATATACCCCCGGCTTAAGACAAAGGACGATCGTCCTGGGTCCGAACTCGGCCACCCCCCGCAAAGCTCGCACGTCCCACGGACGGGCGTATATTTTCGTTAAGTTGACGCCTCTTCGAGGAGTCCCTTAAATTGGGGATTTCTTCCTTCGGGAGCCTCCACCCTGCAGACCGGAAGTACCCCTTTCTTCCTGACAGCCGCTCCAAGGATGAAGGATGCCTCTGCTCGAATCGATCGACTCGTCGAGGATCTCCCCCGATTCGATATAAACAAAATGTGGAATTCACGTTTTATACCAGTAAATCTGTCGCAAATAGGGTGTAAAAATTAAACATTTTCTCGCGGTGACGTTTAATTAAATTTTATCGCATTCCATATGTAGAAGAGGAAAGTCTCCTCGGAGTCGTAGGGGTGTAAAAATTAAACATTTAAAATTAAACATTTCTCGCGGTGACGTTTAATTAAATTTTATCGCATTCCATATGTAAAAGAGGAAAGTCTCCTCGGGGTCGTAGGGGTGTGAAAATTAAACATTTAAATAGGGTGTAAAAATTAAACATTTAAAATTAAACATTTCTCGCGGTGACGTTTAAATATATTTTATCGCATTCCATATGTATAAGAGGAAAGTCTCCTCGGGGTCGTAGAGGTGTAAAAATTAAACATTTAAATAAGGTGTAAAAATTAAACATTTAAAATTAAACATTTCTCGCGGTGACGTTTAAATATATTTTATCGCATTCCATATGTAGAAGAGGAATGTCTCTTCGGGGTCGATGATGACGTGGAAACATGAATTTCGCTTCTCAGAAGCGCGAATCCTGTCTTTACGACGATTCTTTATCCTTTGGCCTTAATTCGCTGATTTTCTCGACTCGGATCGATCATTACAGACATTTGTGTCGTAACTATTAATTGCTCGTTACTGGAGAAATTATCCGAAGGCCGGATCGATCAGATTGCCCATATGAGCGTGGACGAATAGAATTAGCAATTGTCAAATGTTAATTATCTGTTAATTGTTTCTGCCCCGATTCCAAGTATCTAGTTGAAGTCGGTTCCCGAGGGAACCCTTTCTTGACCCGACTCGTACTTTCTCGGTATTTTCCTTCGCTTTTCGTGGCTCATCTTTTGGATTACGGGACGAGCGATATAGTGTTATAGTGAGTGGTTGTAGCCGGATGTGAAATCTCTGCCGGGAAGTCCGAGGAGTCCTTGGTACCCTGTAAATCGTGAAAATTCCTCCTTTCCTCTCGCGCGAATCTTACGAGCACCTTGAAGAGGGTTTTATCCTCTGTTTACTTGTACCTTATTTGTATGCTATTTCCTAATTTAATCCGTGGCGCAATTTATCGTTACTTAGGCGTGTAGGGTCTCTCTGGGGGAATTTCGATGGGTTTTGGCCGTTTCGAATATGGCGCTCTTCTCTTCCCCAAGATGGCCGCCGATGCACAGAAGAGCGGATCCCGTTTCGTCATCGCCGCGATACCCGTTTCCTACATCCTTCGGAGGCTTCCCAGAAACGCGAAATCGCGACTCCGCCGACAACCTGATACGCTTTATAATTAGTCCGCAATCTGTCCAGGTCAGAGCAAAGAGATACGCGATATCACGTCGGGCAGTTCTCAGGCGAATCTTCGCAGAACCGAATCTACGTTGACATAATATGGAACGCCGGAATCCAGGACATTGAAATTATCGAGGTCGAATGAGGAACTAGAATGGTATTGTCACGTCGAAAGTCACTGTCGAGTAATTTCTCTTTAAAGAGTGGGAAATGATAAGGGTAGGTACGATAGTAGCAGCAATGCGTATTTCTTTGAGTGAAGCAATTTTCTTCTTTTTTTTTTCTCTCAGGGAGGATTTTTAGAAAATAAGGTATTCGGGAAAAGCAAGTGGTGGAGGGAGAAATCCTTCTAGTAGTCGTTTAACCGTCAGGAACACGTATTCCCCATGCATTTTAAGGATTTCGGACTACAGGGCCGCACGGGGGAGGTTAGGGGGCACATCGGGGAAGGACAACCAGGGTGGCGGCGGTTTTGTCGAAGTATGAGCACGTAGTTGCCGCGGAAGGATCATAGAGTGGACTTAGCCTGGGGAATCCGCGAGATCCCGTATAAAACTTGGCCGGAATAACAAAGTTTCGTGGCTCCTCCTGCCCCTCCAAGAATGCGTCGCGAGGACGCCGTCCTTTCTCCTCTTTCTTCCCAGGATTACGGGCCCATACGTGTGCTCGTCCTGGACCGTCCTCCACTAAGCTGGAGAATCTCAAGGTCCGGTACTTCTTTTTTTCCTTTTTTATTCCTCCTTTCCCCCCTATTCGTAAAGCCGACAAAATGCCCCGTTTTGGAGAGGGGAAATGGGAGCGAGGACTGCACCAAGAAATTCCACGACCCCTTTGATAAGAGTAAAGGGGGATTTATTTCGAATTTCGGTGATAAGGGGACGACTTGGATATTTCTATGTACTGTTTATCACTCTCGTTTTTTTGGTCAGGGTTGAAATGTTCCCTGAACAAAATTCGGAGACTACCCTAAAATGCATTTTTAAGGATGCATTTCATTATTCCATTATGTGCAGTGTACGTTGATTGTGTACTTACAGGGAGGATTTTTGAGATCGACTCCGCATATCTCGATGCACGTCGCGATGCACATCTCGCTGCATCCCTCCCAGGAACTCGAAGTGTCGAGGGAGCCTTTTAAATATTTATCTTGACTTAGGTCATACGAGGTCCGACGTTCTCGTTAAACTCGACTTGCAGTCGCGTCGCGTAAACTGTCGTCGACTTGATATGCAATTTAAGAATCGACGAAGGATCGAAAAGAAATTCTTAAACAATTATTCTCATAGAGTGATGTCATCCCTCGGTGATGAAGAAGAATCCTACACGAGGTCTTAGGAATGGGTCCTTGGCGTATAGAAACTAGGTAGCGTCTCGCTTCTTTCTTAAGCGCTAACAAATGTATTTGCCGCGGAACTCCACCGAAATTCTCGTTAAACTCGATTTGCAGTCGCGTCGCGTAAACTGTCGTCGACTTGATATGCAATTTAAGAATCGACGAAGGATCGAAAAGAAATTCATAAACAATTATTCTCGTAGAGTGATGTCATCCCTCGGTAATGAGTCCTACACCAGGTCTTAGGAATGGGTCCTTGGCGTATAGAAACTAGGTAGCGTCTCGCTTCCTTCTTAAGCGCCAACAAATGTATTTGCCGCGGAACTCCACCGAAATTCGCGACCTGGGACATTTAATTAATGCTTATAAATTCGATTTCCTTCCCATCGGTGGACCAGGATCTCGAAGAAGGCCCTCCGGGAGGTGATATCGCTATTCGCGCAGTCCTTATTTCCATTCGGTGTCGAGATGCCGAGCCAGTGCTGAAACTTCCGGTGACTTCCGGTCACATGCCGCAATCCGAGGAGCCGCATGCGCCACTCGGCGAAACTCTAAACGGGGATCGCCTCGAAAGAGAACTCGACGACCTATTGGGACTAACTCCTTGCACGACTTGGTCTAGACTAAGACAGGATTTCCTACGCCATGAACGGAAATCGGCAGAGATTAATCCTATTAACCATCGATCATGCCTAGGATTCCAATTTATGGTTAATAACGCCCCCAAGAAGCCCTTAAAAATGAAGGAAAATTAAAAACTGTCAGTCCGGTCTCAAGATCTCACCAAACAACGCCTTCTCCGTCGTCACCTCAGGTTTCCATTTTTTTCAACGCTCACTTCGGAACGAAATCGTTCGCCTGTATTTTTTTATGGTTAGCTCTGGAGCTGGAAAAGCGGAGAATAATTTATAAATTTCAGGACGTCACCGGGAATTTACAGAGGAATAGTCTTCGAATGGGCTGACTGATGCGGTCGCTCGAGCAAACTTCCTAACTTGTAAGAAAGTGTTATAAAAATATTATAAAATTACAATGTTCATTTTGGCGGTGTAGAAGTTGTGTGGGAAAAGGGGTGACACCTAAATTTCGTGGTTTCAAGTGACCAGGGGTCACTTTTCGGGGACTTCGTTGAAGACTTTGAGGACCAGGAGGGGATTCGTTCGTCCCGTGAAATTGATCTAAGACTCGTCGTTAAATCTCGGCAATTTCCACGGTCTTTAGGACTTCCGGCCCTTGCACTTCCGGCTTCTCCATTTTCATTGGACACCCTCGTTGACCCCTCCGAGTGGGCAGCTTCGCCTATCTCCCGGGCTTTGCGAATCACGGCCGAGTCCTGGGAGAATGGCCGGCCGATCCTGAATTTATATCGTGTGTTTAGGTGGGAATTGGTTCTTTATGAGAGGCACGTGAGGATACTGAAAGATACGACCGTCGAAAGGTGCCCTGCTTCGACTTAACGCCTCTGGCGACCCTTACGACGGTTCAACCCCTGCACTCGCGATGCAAGTATGCACCCCACGAAGTGCATCGCCACCCAGAAGTGCCGAGATAACCTGCCACCTTTTCCTGAATTTTCCAGTGCTTTTCTCCCACCTTGTTGCACTTCTCAAAACGCCGAAATTGTGCCTGGAACCGAAACTCGTAATTACGTTTGATATCCATTGACATTCATTTGCCGCGATGCAAGTATGCACCCCACGAAGTGCATCGCCGTCCAGAAGTGCCTAGATAACCCGCCACCTTTTCCTGAATTTTCCAATGCTCTTCTCCCACCTTGTTGCACTTCTCAAAACGCCGAAATTGTGCCTGGAATCGAAACTCGTAATTACGTCTGATATCCATTGACATTCATTTGCCGCGATGCAAGTATGCACCCCACGAAGTGGCGAGATAACCCGCCACCTTTTCCTGAATTTTCCAATTTTTTTCTCCCACCATGATTGCACTTCTCAAAACGCCGAAATTGTGCCTGGAACCGAAACTCGTAATTACGTTTCATATCCATTGACATTAATTTGCCGCGATGCAAGTATGCACCCCACGAAGTGCCGAGATAACCCGCCACCTTTTCCTGAATTTTACAATTTTTTTCTCCCACCATGATTGCACTTTTCAAAACGCCGAAATTGTGCCTGGAGCCGAAACTCGTAATTACGTTTGATATCCATTGACATTCATTAGCCCATATAATTTTATTAGTTACGTATCACTTTTTTTTTACACGAATTTTAAACGTTCCTTTTTAACAATTATTCATGCGATAAATGCGCGACTTTATCGGTTATCTTTCGGTGAAAGTGGCAGTCTCTGTTATTTTATCGCGTAATTACGGGTTTCAGTTTCTGACATAATTGTGGCGTCTTTATTTTCTTTCTTTTTGAGGAAAGCGTTTAGTCGGGTTTCGAGTTTCGCCCAACGTGTTCTCCGATGGTGCAGGTCTGTCCGTCTGAGAATTTGTGTACATTTTGTTCGCACTTTATGTGCATTCTATGCACTTTTACGAGCCTCTCCGTCGAGTCGGACGGAGGGACTCCGACATGTGCTAAGAGAAACCTGTTCTCTTAATACAACCGATACTTCGGACAAATTCCCAATTTTAACCATCGGTTCACCCGAGGTTGTGTCGACTTTTACGGGGACAAGTTGTTAAAAAACTTTGCTCACTTTTATGGGGTACACTGGCGGGCATGAATGGCTTCCGTGTTCCCATTGAGCTAAGTGGTTATTCTGGTTATGACAACTTTGAGAGAGGTCAGGGATGCTCCATCTTCGGTACGTGAACAGGCTGTCATTTACCTCAGTACTTAACAATTTAAAAATATGGTGCTTGAAAAGAAAATTAAAATCCTTCGTCGTCGGGTGTTCCACGTGTGTACCTTTAAACAATTGGCTGCTTTAGGCGAAATGGCATGGTAAATTTACAAAAAAAAAAAAAAATACAGAGAAAAGAAACACAGTACCAAAGAAATATTTTATTAATGAAATTCTCTTTGCTTTTTTTCTTACAGAATGATGATCTGGTCTTCGATCAAGACCTCAGGCAATCGGTGGTCGAAGTCCCTCTGATCGAGAAGCAAACCGAGGACTCGATATTCCACCGAATAAAGAGAGGATTATTTGATTGGTTCAAGCCTGTGACGGAAACGCCGAAAGTAACGACGACTGAAGAACCACCAGCGATGACATATCCACCCACGACAGGTGAACGACATGTTCATATCATGATATCAAAATGAATTCAGGGGGATGCCATTTTTCAGGAAAAAGATAGTTGGGCAATATTTCAAATTTCTTCGATATTGGTTAAAAATTAAAAATTTTATTTGAGGCTTAAAATGGACACCCTGTACTAAAGTGTCTCCAGCGTTAATCTCGTTCATCTTGCAGAAGAAGAAGAGGAAGATGATCGTGAAAAAAACCTGCCAGTTGACGATCCACTGAATTATCTTCACTCTCGGAATAGTAACTCTGGAAACGAGTCGACGAGTGTTGGATCTTCAGCTCCGAAATCCGAGGCTCACACGTCCAGAGTCCCTCGGGAAAGTGGCGAGGAAAATCAGGTCGACTCGGAAAACCCTGGGGCCAAAAATGGAGACAGGGTAAATATCGATATCCCTCGGAAAAATCCATAGTTGCATAATTCGCGCAGCGAGTCGCAACCTTCTATACTGCACCCTGAGAAAAGAAAAACAGTACCAAAGAAATATTTTATTAATGAAAAGAATAATTATTTTTTGACTTAGACTCGAGCAAGTTGGGTGCTACATTTCTTTGGAATTATGACGCTTTTTATGAGTCTAATAATTATACATTTTTAAAGATGAAGCGAAAGTGAATCTTAAAGATATCTCAAATGAGACCTAAAGTGGTTTTTCGTTTTCCGTATTTTTTTGTCCCTTTCTTGAGATATCTTCTTTTACTTCCAGCATTCCGATATCGGGGAAGTTGCCGAAGGACGAAGAGTTGCCTCGAATTATCCTGACGACGAGGATTTCCCTGGCTCGGGCGAGGTCGAAGGAAGCGCCGTGGACCCCGAATTAAATGGGAGACATGGACCTCATACAGAAATTCCTAGGACAGGTGGAAAAGCTCGTAAGTTAAAGGAAAAACACTATTAAGATACGTATATTATCACATTGGCCTCCTTCATATATTTCATAAACACGTGTTCCATAAATTCAGTACACAAGTGTATATTAATTCTCCTGAAGACTTTCATAAAGTTAAAAAATTTATTATAAATGTGTACCGATTCGTGTTTGAGGACTAATTTGTAACCGATTATAACTTTATGTATGTACTGTTGATGTATATGAATTTTATAAATTCTTTTAAAAGGGTAATGGAATTATTCTAGAATTTAATCCAATATTGTCTGGTGAGGAAATAAATGGCTGCTAATCTGTCTTTCTATTTTGCAGAGTTTTATAGGGTCACGTTGACTGTCAGTGAGCCTTACAGAAGAGAGTATGCCGATAGAAATAGTCAAGAGTACAGGGAATTAAGTGCAAACTTGACACAAGCTCTGGAAAACTTGTATGCACTTCGCGTCCCGGATTACAAGCATTTCGCCAGTGTCGTCAAAATCTCGTAAGTGCATCTTCCCCGTGTAAGGTCTAGAAAAATGATCAGAATTAAGTAAAATCATGAAATAAGTAAAGTATTAAATTGTCTGAAATAAAAAATCCTCCTTTGCAGACCGACCTCGGATGCCTTCACCTCACAAGTCACCTTAGACATTGGTTCCACCTTTTCTGACGAACTGGAGGTTCGAGAAATCCTGGAACGTCAACTTCGAGTTCACTCCCTGGGCAACATCCAAGTCAGTCCCGAGGGATTCACGTTTCGTATTTTCGAAGGTAACCGCGATGGATCCTCTTCATCCTACGGAACGATCGATTTTAATGCGACCCTCAAAATGAAATAAAAAATCCAGACAATTCCCACACTCACCCTAAATTGGACCACCTACCCTGAGAAAACGAATTCATTGCAGAAAGGAAATATTTCTTTGAGTAGTACCAAATAAACGTATTGTTAATTTCAAGAAAAATAAATCATAATCCCGACCAATTTAATCGAGTTTGAGTGAAACAATTGTTCTTTGAACGAATAAAATATCTCATTTGTTCAATGAAATTCTTTTCTCAGGGTATCGATGATAAATGACATAAAATCGATCGCTTCCGGAAAAATCAAAAAACGGCCAACCTCTCTCGAGTGCATTCAATAAAGGTAGGACTGCACGTGGAATGCAATTAGACGTGATCGAGATCATTGCTCTTATCAATAGACCCCACTTTTGCACAGAGGCGTCTCCATATCGGAAATGAGGGAAACGTGATTAGCAAAGTCCCTTAAAAAAAATGTAATTCGATATAAATCGACGTACTAAATCGATTTAAACTTAATAAATGCACCGAAATCGGATTCATAATTCGGGAAACCGAATTACCGATTCCTGGAGTATGTTAAATATAAAAGGGGCGTAAAATTGACATCTTAGGGATAAATTATTGAAAATCATTTCCGAATTGTGGACGCTGACCCTCGCCTTAGTCCAGCACTCGTTAGATATTATTTGCTCTTTATTTATCAATTTATGGATATATTCATTTATTATAATTTTCTTATCGTTATTCCATGTCGTTTCGTTTGCATTGGATCGGCCTGCCTGTTTTCCAAATTTCCGTCGATGGTCAGCTCCTGAACATGGCCAAGAATGCGATCAATCGACCGAGCTTAGATGCCGAAATGGAGATTGCGTTCCTTTGGACTCTCGTTGTGACGGAGTGTCACAATGCAGCGACTTTTCTGACGAGCAGGACTGCCCCACGACGGAGACGGAAACTCCCCGTAAGTAATGCACCCCCTAAGAAATGAATCCCGACTCCGTCAATTTTCGCATTGAAACAAGAAACGCTGTATATAGTTCGTAAATACGCTCGGCCGAATTTTTCACTCTCCTCGGAATCATGGAAAGACCCCCCGCAAAGGTCGGTCCTTCCTCTCTTTACTCGTCTTCGTGATTACTCATAAAGTCACACGTGTGTCGCAGTGACATGCGATGTACTCCTCAGCTTGGGGCCATTAATCGATCTCGTTGAATCGTCGTGCACGTTTCCTTGTCTTCTCACTCGTGGCCGTCGATCTCTCTCGGCTTCCTCTGCGAGTGTCCATAATTATTACATTTTATGGAAAAATAAGTTACAAATCGTATCGCCTTTCGGTAAAGAAACCAGAGACTCGATAGAGTTTCCGCGCAAATGCTCTTATACCCTGGATAGGTCAGGGACATTAGAACGATTAAAAAGTTAAATAACCTTCACGCATCTATCGACAATTAGAATCGGGTGGATTTAAACAAAAGATCTCGCTTTCTTCCTTGATCCTTTTAGTTATGCAGATTTTTTATTCTTCGGCTATAGCATTTATAGGAAATGTCTAATCTCCCGCTCTTGGATGTATATAAAGTTGGAATTGCCACTTTAGCACAATTCAATAAAATTTGTTGCAAAATTTATTGCTAATTCATTGCTATTTTATTGCACAAGAAAACAATTTGTTGTTCCTATACTTTTCCGAAAAATGGTGGCGATGTCAGCTTCATATAAAACTAGCACTGCCACAATAATAAACAATTATTAAGTAAATGTTCATCGACGAATTATATGCAAGAATTTATTGCTAATTAATTGCTCGCAGAAAAACCGAATTTCAATTTTTTTGCTCACCTCTAAAGGGGTGAATCGCCAACCCTAGTGCTGATCGCAGGACAGAAAGATGAAAAACATGGGAGAATCGAACTATTTCTCCACGTGGAAATTAATTGCTCCGAGAAGAACCAATATCTTTGTAAAAATACAATTTTCAAACCTACATTAATTAGCGATTAATTCCCACGCGAACAAATAGTTCGATTCTCCCATGTTTTTCATGTTTCTGTCCTGCGATCATCCCTAGGGGTGAGCAAAAAAATTGAAATTCGGTTTTTCTGCGAGCAATTAATTAGCAATAAATTCTTGCACATAATTCGTCGATGAACATTTACTTAATAATTGTTTACTATTGTGGCAGTGTTAGGTTTATATAAAGCTGACATCGCCACCATTTTTCGGAAAAGTATAAGAGCAAGAAATTTTTCTCTTGTGCAATAAAATAGCAGTGAATTAGCAAGAAATTTTGCAACAAATTTTATTGAATTGTGCTAAAGTGGCAATTCCAGCTTTATATACATCGCTCTTGGGAAGTGGATCCTTGTCGTATAGAGACCCCGGCGCCGTAGCTCGGATGTGCAGAAACGCATTTGTCTCGGAACTCTGTCGAGTTCCTCCCTATAAGACTTTTCAAATGATCAGAAGAAATGTAGAGTGACGTTATCACAAAGGGAGCCTCAGGGAGAGCCGACAAAGGCCCTCGGCGATTGTGACTTACAATACGCGACGTCATTATCACACTCTAATTGTTCTCGATCTCGCCGGGAAATTTTCCCGCTTGCGGAAAACTCGCCCCCTGGAAATCGGCCGACAAACCGAAATTTAGGATCCTCGTTCGACACGACCCCGTTCTACCATCCCGAGAGACACACCTTGCCGCCGTTCCTGGAGGGGTCGGAGACGACGACCGAGAGACCGGAAGTCGATTACGACATCACCGACGAACCGATCACCAGACCACCTCCGGATAGTTGTCGAGGAGACGACACCGTTCGTTGCGAAGATGGGAGTCGTTACATTTGCTCGATACAACAATGCGATGGCATCCAGGACTGCGACGACGGAGGTGACGAAGTTGGATGTCCTCATCCAGGTACGGGCCGTAAGGATCAGGGCTCTTGGCGAGGATCTTGGGAATGGAACCTTGGACCGGATCCGAAGGACTCGTCGATGCATCTCGAGGATCAGGGTCCTGCCTGGTCTTCTCTCCTCGTGGCTGTCTCTTCGCTTTGTCCTGTCGAATTCGGCTAATGTATGGTGATCGAGACCGACGAACTCTGCTGTAAATCAATTTTCATTGGGAATAATTACGTTCCATACAAGACACGAAAAGCAATCCCTCTCAGAAATTTACCCTAGCCAGGAAGTTTGGATCTACTTGCGAGGGTCATAAATACACTAATAAATATCAGCAGACCGAAAAAAAAATATATATTGTTGCCTGGATCATATATCATTGCAAGAAATAATTGTTTCGTTGAGAGGAGAAATTTCAATGTCTGTAAAATATTCCTGGATAATTGTTGGATCTACTTGTGAACCGAGGGTCATAAATGCACTAATAAATATCAGCAGACCGAAAAAAAAATATATATTACTGCCTGAATCATATATCATTGCAAGAAATAATTGTTTCGTTGAGAGGAGGAATTTCAATGTCTGTAAAATATTCCTGGATAATTGTTTACAGCTCGGGGTCGTTAGTGTGGTTTTGTTAGACATGTCCATCCTAGTTACTGGAAGTAATTGTTAACTCATCCTGTGCTTTGCGCCGCAACACCTTGCGTGAATTTCAAATTTAATTGATGGAAATTAATTTTACGCTGATATTGTGTAGATTGAATGAAAAATTATGAAATTAACGCAAGGCTGTCATCGCTGACTGACTGCATTCGCTTTGTGCCTCGCAAATGGCTGCAGTGTTCCCTATTCATTACCTTGTAAATTATGTTTATTGTTGATACTGGTATTTTATATTAGTTGGTATTTTCGCTTCGTACCGTAGTTCTTCCTCGCTCGATGGAAAATGGATCTACGATTTAACATCGACCTGTTTTACAGCTTCTCTCGACGTTACATTTTGGTGCTGTGTCGTGTACGTCTCAACTCGCGATTGCGGCATGTCTTGGAGATGAATGACTAACATCCAATTGACAAATTCATTTGACATGTCCCTTTTGCAGGGTGCAGTGCCGGTGAATTCGCCTGCGACGTTGTGAGGTGCATCCTTCAATCTCAACGATGCGATTTCCACGAGGATTGTCAAGATGGCAGCGACGAGCACGACTGCGAATATCCCGGTGAGTCTCGCATGAATCTTCTAAATTTAACAATTAATATAATTTAAAAAGACATAAGGTGACATGAAAGGGTCATTCTGTATACACATAAAAACGTGAAAATCCTTTTGAACTAACATTCTCTTCCGGAAAACCAAATTTCCCGATTTTTTAGGCCTTCACGAGAACCCCCACAATCACGTATTAAAGTTTTGAATTTTTCGGCGCCCTCAGTTTGGAGAAAAGTTTTTTATAAATATTTTCCGACGTGTATATGTTACGGTGAAACACCGAAATCTGGAGAATGTCGAATTTCACCGGTAAATGTTGACATTCACCGGTGTGTGATTGTCGACACTCACTGGAGAGGGTCCGAATGTACAACAATGTAATGAAATATTCGATCTTTCACCGACGTATTTTGTATCTGTTGACATTCACCGGTGAAAGTCGACATTCCCCAATTTCGGTAATTCACCGTAACATATATGACATTTTCATGACACCTCAAACGCTAAAAAAGAGCCCAGGAATTCTGCAGCAGTCGGTAAGACATTACCTTCGATGCAGTCGATAAGTTACATCCCTGGAGTCGGTAAAGCTGTCCTCCGCCCATGATAGTCAAATCCCATTGATAAAACAGTAACATAATTAAAAATCACCTATACAGCTTCCTCCTCGTAACGCTAACGATTTCTCAAAACGAATAGACCCCCACGAGAGAAAGTTTTAAATCAAGCGAATTTAATTTTAATAAACAATGGTCGGTATAGCCGCGATCGGTGAAGTGGAGAGGTGAATTATCGGCTGAAAGGGTCAGGTATATTTGTATAGCTTGGACCTTTACCTTTGCGATCCCGATCGGTAACGAGGAGTTCTTTTACCCGGGGAATGCGGATAAGAGGAAAGTAGAAGGATTCCGGCTGACATCCGGAAAATTCCGAGGTGCCACCTAAGATCCGAGCTCTCTCGGGACGGGTAAAAATAAGGTCATGTAAAGATATGCAACCGGGACGATCCGATGAATATTCAGAAGCTGGAGGGGCTTTTTCTCCCTCGCGTCTCTCTCCTCGGAAACCTCTCTCGGTGTCCGCTGGAGGATCATCGTAGTCAACAACGTGGAAGCGGCGCCGGAAGTCGGCAAATGTGACGTCGCTCGCCCCTCCGGCTTTTTTTCCATGGACACCTCTGCAATTAAGGCACCACTCGTAAAACATTAAAGATCGCTCCTCCACCTCCGGGAAAATATTCCGGGATATTTAATGCGTCCTGAAACGACCGACATTTCGATAAGAAATTATCGCCCTTAACCGAGCTTGAAAAAAAATCCAGCGCGCGGTTTTATGAAAATTAATGGTGCACAAAAAAAAATATATATATATACGCGGATATTTGATAAGAAAATAACGTCAATGCGCAATTTTTTAGGGTCTTCATATTAATTTCAGGTACTTTCGATTTCTTGAAATATTCCCTCTTATCCCCCAGACTGGGTGAAATCGTTAACATAAATATTCTGTCATATTTTATGCGAACCTTAAATTAATTACGAATTAACATTTTTGATTTATCGGCCGAATATGTCCGACTGGGGTTTCTTTTCGCGAGGGGCCGAAGGAGCGACGAATTTCCGTTGTCATTAGGCCGTTCCCGTTAACGTGACAAGGATTTCTCGTCCTCTGGTTCCTCCCGGTCGTTTATAAATATCCGAACGGGCACGCACTCGGTACCCCCCGTCGGTACTAGCCCTCGTAATGTGCATGCTTAATCGATATTCAAGTATTCGCCGGCGGTCGGGCACGGGAGTCTTGCCCCGGGACGTACATAACCTCCTCGTAATGCCGCGGATGGGGACAATAATTATGAGTCGGTAGGGAAACGGCAGGGCAGAGACCACCTCCAGGCCAGACACGCTAGGCACCACCACGACAAATGTCAACCCCTTCGTCTTGGGGCATTATTCAGATACGTTCTAGCCGGTACGCCTGGGTTACGTCGTTTCGCGAAATGCACGATAACTCATAGGGCGAGCCCGAATAAGGCCAAATATGGCTATTAGTCCCTACCGATACGATGCACCCTGCAACGTGTCCAGTGTCATCAATTTCCCTTGTATGTCGGTGGTGATCTAGTACGTCGGCGCCCTTAATTTTGGCTTGTGAAAAGGAAAAAAAATATCACGATAACTAGAGCGAGTCTGAATAAGGCAAAATATGGCGATTAGTCCATACTGATACGATGCACCCTGCAACGTGTCCAGTGTCATCAATTTTAATTTTGGCTCGTGGAAAGGAAAAAAATATCACGATAACTCAGGACAAGCCCTAATGTGGCAATTAGTCGTTTGAAGAGATATTCAAATAATATTGAACAGGCAAGAATATGCCTTTCGTGATTTCTTTTTCAAGCATCCACTGCCATTTAAATTTCGCGGGTTTTGGGTGAGATCGTCACTTTATGAAAAGTTGTTTTTGGCGTAGAAAAGATTTTAATCTCGATGATAACGCCAACTGAGAAAAGAGGATCCCGTAATATTAACTCCCAAAAATAAAGAAAATATAGAAAATCAAGAAATTTCCACGACAGATTTTATTAATGGGTCACTTTTGTCCCTTCATTGTTACGGTTGTATCGAATGTTCATTTCATGATTTTTTTTTTGTCAAGGGTTCTCTGTCACTAAAATTGTCGCCAAGCGCCCACTGTCATTACAATTTTTGTTAAACGTCCACTGTCATTAAAATTTCACGCGTTTTGAGATCGTTTCTCTATGAAAAGTTGTTTTTGGCATAGAAGGGAATGTGGAAAGATTATAATCGCGAAGTTAACGCCAAGGGAGAAAAGGGGATCCCCTAATGATGGCTTGCCGAGTGAAGTTTGCTTTTTCGGACGATCCTTTGCGGCCAGTCTTGCAGCTGCATGCATTAAGGAACACTCTGTCGCTTGCTTATGCGAAGCTACGTGTCGGCCTGGACCAATTATCAAAGAAGTGTCTCTGATTAGAGGGTCTCGAAGACGGAAGGAGAACCGCGCCTAGGCTCGGAAAAAATTCCCCGTAAAAGTGGAGCCTTCGTTAAGGACAATGTCTGGCCTTAATTATTTTCGACCGATCGGACGAGTCTACTGTTCCGAAACGCCGTTTTATCCCGCCCTGGACCACACATCCGGAAATCCATGGGTGCGGACCCAGGTTCTCGTTATCGCGAAATGACTGCCTCGCGAAACAAAGGGGAACTCAAAAGGAATAAAAACCGGGAAAAAACCTTCCCTCCACCCGGGAGTTTCCCTCGGGAACCGCCCGTCGAGTCCCGGGGATTAATTGGAATGAAATTATTTACAGGGATAGACCTTAGACGGTTTTATCATTGTTAGTCCGATGAAAGCACTCCCTCAAAAAATCTCCCTCTTCGGATTGTAATCCTTAAGGCGAGGCGAAAGTGCCGTCAGAGGTCTCGCTTATGAAAATGGAAAAGTTTCCATAAACGAGACCTTTTCCCCCGCTGCTTTCTCGTCACCTTAATTTCTTGACGTCACGTTACCTTCATTTAAGCCGAAGAAATAGCGAAACGGCAAAGGGACTTTAAGGTGACGTGAAAGTGGCGTCGAAAAGGTTTCGTTTATAAAACTTTTCTCCCAACTCGGTTTACCGAATAGTTTGAAACGTTACAACGTGAATAGGGAGACTGTAAGGAAGGTCCTGAAACTCGTGAAATTTCAATTCTTTTCAAATTTCTTTATAGGTATTTTGAAAATAGTTTGTAAAAAATGAAATTTCGCGAGTTTCAGGACCTACCTTAGGGTCTCCATATTCTCGTTTTAAAGTATGAAATGATTTGAGACATACAGTGCGTAGAAAAGTTTTATGAACGATTGAGCTTTCGGATGCCACTTTCACATCCCCTTAAATGTTTCAAAATTCCTCCTACTCTCCCTTTTCCGATTTTCGAATTTCCAGAGTCGGAGGGGAGTTTCCCGGGTTTTCGGAGCGAAGATCGATCGCACCTGAGCGCCGTCTTTTCCGGGACGAGCATTTCCCGGTCCCTATATGTACCTGTCAAAGTTTAGACAGTTCCTCGCGTTGCCTTCCGTTGGCGGAAATCCGAAACCCGAGGAAGCTCACCTTATAAAAGCTCACCTTAAACTCCACGGTCAGTTCGGGGTCCCCTTAAGGTGATGTGAAACACGTCGAGGAACTTGATCAACGTCGATAAAGAAGATTTTTCTAAATGCCTACGTTGCCGACGTTCGTTTTTATATTGACAGCTGGGTCGAATTATATTGTGTATTGTACCAAATGGCATATTCCACCTGTCGTTTTCGTACAATAATTATAAAGAAATCGAAGTAAAACTCCAGAAATCCTCTGGATTCGTGCCTTCTGGGGCCCTAATTGACTGCGGAGGGGCCCCTGCGCCATCTGTGATTTCCAGGTGAATTAAATTTTCACTCCGAGACCTCGTATTACCATTGTTTTAGCAAAGAAGCGCATACAACACTTTTTTTGCCTTTATTCCGTTCAAATGGGAATTTATCGATTACCAGAGTGTTCTAAATTGTCGTAAAATTGTCCTGACCCTTTCGATTCTCATATCAGAGCCTTCGATAATTGTATATTGATCGAAATATCAGAGCTCGACGCCATTTTGCTCCTCGTCTGGAATGAGTTAAAAAATTTTGTTGAAAAATCCAAATTTTCAATATGTCAGGACAATTCTTAGATGATCAGGAGGGATGTGTCAAAGTTCGGACAGTTTGGTCTAATACCCTTAAAAAAAAGGGTTGTATTCGAATCGACTGATTTGAAGGATGTTTCACTTCACCTTAAGTCATATATATTAAGTCTGAAATGAAGGAACAATGAAAAATTAATTATTTCCACGCGAACTGGATTTTCTGTCACCCTGAGTGTCGCGCAATTTTTCTCGCACTCTCTCGCGGAAAAGTCCAAGAAGTTGGCGTTCCGTATCCGGACAAATTTCCGTCTCTCTCCGGGGCGTTTCGATCCTATCGGGTATCGATGTCCAGGTTGACACGTCGGTTGTCGGCCTTCGGCGTGCGCGAAGCTCGCGTGAAGTTCCGCGATCGCATCTCGACACGTCGCGTCGATCGACGGCGATCGTTAAGCCCGTTTACATTGTCGGTGCAACGGACCCGACCGTCCTCGGAAATTCGCAAGAGAGGCCCGTTTGTCGTCGGCAAATATTTTCCCATCGGCTACTTTGGGGACACTTCGCGCCCTTTACGACTTAATTGTCTTCCCGCGTTGCGCGGGCTAATTGCGCGCCTCCGGCTCGGTTTGTCCTCCTCGTTGTGCACCATCCGCAATTAGTTCCCAGGTACGCAGCGGTTATCGTAAGCGACGTCTCCGCTCGACCTGCGAAGTCGGTCAATCGGGAATATTAGCGGTAACGAGAGGAATATTGAATTAATTAATTAAAGAAATTTTTATAAATCATTCCTCACGTAGGTCCGCGTCAAGTGCACGTGGAGGTTTATATGACACTTCATGTTTCTCCATGAATTTTATTTTATTAACCCTGAATTTTTTTTCTACATCGATTGGACTTTCTGAAATTTTCGGGGTTATTAATTGTTCCGTGCATGGATGCGTTACTGCTGATATCACGGTGCAGGGGAACATTGATAACGCGTACCCCGCTGGGTTCGAATGCGGGGATTTCGCGACTGTCGACTTTTTAGAATTCATCTCGACCCTTAAGCTCGTCCCACGGGGATTAAACCGGGCTCATTCTGTGCCCGCGGACTTCGCGGGGGGTCGCGTTAAACAGATTGGTAGGCGGTACCGCGACACCTCGTCCTCCTGGTCCAGCTGTACCAGGGTCACCCCCTTTGCCACCCTTCAACGAATCTCATCTCGCCGAGTATCGCCATTCTCTCGGTAATCTTGATTTTTTGCAATTTACGAGAACTCAGAACGGGAGAATTACGACAGAATTCCCGGATCGGACTTTCGGGAAATCCTGGTGTCAAAATGATCGATCTCGGTTGAACTTCTATTTTTTTTTATCGTTTACTTTCATGAATTTCATTTAATTCGAATGAAAACGTCGATTTTTTTAATCATTTACTTTACGGACAGAAGTTTCGTTATCACTTACATCCTTCTAACTTAAATTCGAGAAATCCTCGAGTCGATAATTATCGATCTCGGTTGAACCTTTATTTTTTTTTATCATTTACTTTGATGGATTTCATTTAATTCGAATGAAAACGTCGATTTTTTCAATCATTTACTTTACGGGCAGAAGTTTCATTATCACTGATATCCTCCTGATTTAAATTCGGGAAATCCTCAAGTCGATAATTATCGATCTCGGTTGAAGCTCTATTTTTTTTTTACCATTTACTTTGATGGATATCATTTAATTCGAATGAAAACGTCGATTTTTTTAATCATTTACTTTACGGACAGAAGTTTCGTTATCACTGATATCCTCCTGACTTAAATTCGGGAAATCCTCGAGTCGATAATTATCGATCTCGGTTGAAGCTCTATTTTTTTTTTATCGTTTACTTTCATGAATTTCATTTAATTCGAATGAAAACGTCGATTTTTTCAATCATTTACTTTACGGACAGAAATTTCGTTATCACTTACATCCTTCTGACTTAAATTCGGGAAATCTTCGAGTCGATAATTATCGATCTCGGTTGAACCTCTATTTTTTTTTTATCATTTACTTTGATGGATTTCATTTAATTCGAATGAAAACGTCGATTTTTTTAATCATTTACTTTACGGTCAGAAATTTCGTTATCACTGACCTCCTGACTTAAATTCTGGCATTATTCTCCGGATCTTGACGTTAATGAATTTTAAACGAGGTAATTTCTCTTTTTCTCGGAGAAATAGAAGTTTGTCCTCGTATCTCACTTTTCGAGGTAAAAGACGTCTTTGAGAAAACTGTCGATCAGGAAGTCTGCGTTGAATCTGTCGATTTTTCCGAGACTTTCGAAATGCCGAGCTTCCCTTTACCCTTTTTCGAGTTCCCTTTTTGTCCTCCCCTTCGCAGGGGCTTTTCGACAAACTCGTGGAATTAGCCGAGACTGGAATTACTCGCACCTGGATGAACTTTAACGCATTAATGCAGGCGACGGTGCTACGTCGGGGGATTTAATTTCATGTTCTGAAATAATTAGAGAAGTGCAATGTTTTTCACTGGGATCCCTTGACGAGAGGAAGGATAAAACTGCCAGTACTCGAAGGAGAGAGTTACTTAGGAGTAATGGATGCGTATATAAATGATGTACCAACGTGCAGGGTCATTAGGATTATTATCGGGCCGGATTGTCTTTGGGCAATATCTCTCTGCCTCGAAAATTCTCACATTTTCTCCCTCCTCCCCCTGGTTCACATTTTCCACCCCGACGTACGAAAAATTTGAATAGAACGCGTTACGGATGCCGCCATTACCATTTTCCCAATGTCCCGGAAATCGCTCGAAAAGGCGTTTTTAAATGCGCGAATTAAAAAGAACAAAGAGGGGAAACAAATTGCCGCAAGGACCGCACTGTACCTGCGAGCTTCGCAACAACCCTGCGGCCTGGACTTCGATGTTCGATATATCGATATACGAGTCGATGCCGAGTGCCAGTGCACTATTTCGTGATTCAGTTTCCACCGGAAACATACTCTTTAATGTCCCTCGAGAGTAACGTTGGCTCGTCGATAGGGCTTTTGGATGTCGTGCGAAACGCACCGTGTTATGAAAAATAAGTTCTGGGAAGAAACGCAATATTTCTTAATATACGCGTGATATTTTTTTTCCCAAGAAATTGCTGTAGAAGATTTATAAAAAAAAAAAAAGGAAAATGACTAGATTCATTAGGACGCGGAAGTTCCGACCCTTATGGGGGAAACTAGGGTGAAATATGAAGAGCGGGATTTTTGAGGTTTCGCGGAAAACTCGTGTCGGGAAATCGAGACGAGGATTTCTTTGAGGAATCCTAGGAAACTTCTCTCCGGAGATTAATTAGGAGAATTCATTAAGGAAATCTGCTGGCAGATCGCAAAGAGAAGGCGGGGGAAAAATATGTTTAACCCGAGTAATTCGCGAAATGGCGGCCACTTGTCTGTGGAATTTTAGTCAAACATGAATGTCTCCTGGGTCGGTTAATACATTAGAGAAGTAATTATTATTTGCCGAGTGTATTGACTCTTACTACTGGCGACACCGGGGTACATGCCTCTCGTTAGTAAATTGTATTTAAGTAGTAACCCGGTGCCATTTCTTTAATTAAAATTTCAATGAAACGAGAGATGAAACGCCTAGTCGCAACAGGGAACTTAATGACGGCGTGACGTCAACTGTTGTGGAAAATCGTCGGTCCGGTTCCCTTGTGACGGGTTATTAAAAGGACAAATAGAGGCTCGAGGTGAGGCTGAATTAATTTGTTGCAAATGCCTCTAAGTACAGACTATCGCGTCATGCGTCGTCCCAGGAAATAATCGGTGATGTCAGCGAAATGAGTTGTCACGGAGCGCGGAATTAAAATCCCCTTATGACTAATAAACATATCAGAGCCCCCACACATTTTTTTATCGGACTCTCGTTTCATCTTTTAGAGCGTAAATAATATTTCCTGGAAGAGAACCTCAACGTAATAGCCGTCTAAATAATTTTTCTGATAAATGAAATTTCGTGAATTTCAAGACGTTCATTAGGACCTCCACAACCACGTGTTAAAGTGTCAAATTATTCTGTACACCCAATTTTTTTGAGAAAAATTTTATGTTTTGACATTTCGATGTGTATGGAATCATGTTAATTTCAACGTTACATGTCGTGAGTGGAAATGATCGTATATGATTATTTTATTAAATAATATTTCCTGGTTCATTGCGACCTCCACAACCACGTGTTAAAGTGTCAAATTATTCTGTACACCCAATTTTTTTGAGAAAAATTTTATGTTTTGACATTTCGATGTATATGGAATCATGTTAATTTTAACGTTACATGTCGTGGGTGGAAGTGATCGTACATGATTATTTTATTAAATAATATTTCCTGAAAACGCGAAAGAGAAACACAACGTAATAACCGTCTAAATAATTTTTCTGATAAATGAAATTTCGTGAATTTCAAGACGTTCATTAGGACCCCCACAACCACGTGTTAAAGTGTCAAATTATTCTCTGCGCCCAATTTTTTTGAGAAAAATTTTATGTTTTCATATTTCGATGTGTATGGTATCATGTTAATTTCAACGTTACATGCCGTGGGTGGAAATGATCGTACATGATTATTCGCCAGGTTTTCTCGCTTAAAATTTAATTCGAGTCCAATTTCCAGATTATCGAACATCGGGCGAACTCCGGGAATCGTCAACTGAAGTTTAAGCTCGGTTTAAAACTGAGTTTGATCGATCACACAAATTCTAGTTAAGCACAAATTGAAGCTCGATTTAAATTTTAAGTAGGAACGGCCAGCATTTGACTTGTAGAATATCTATGATCAAGCGAGTTCCCTGCTGAACGTTTCACTGCTTGCACTTTCTATATCGGTACAAATAGTACGCTGCAAACGGATGAATCTATAGATGGGCATGCACATGTGCATTCCGATGAGCATGCATTCTTCTCCATTGACATGCTTTAACGATTACGACTTATGACACTGTCGCAGCGTGTTTCGGGACAGTGATCATCGTTTACAATGATTCGATGACATAATGGATACCTTGGTTACCCTTACGTCCCATCGATATATAACGACTCTTGCAACATGTGCAATATGGTAGATTAAATTCATATCACTTGTTATTAATTCCCGGAAGTAAAACGCGATGTTGGAAAAATCTGAATGTAATTAAAAATACATAAGAGACATGGGAGTCATAATTTTATTGCAGCCTTACGTACTAAGTACATGAATTTTATGAATACTTTATCAGCATATGCGACCTGCCACGGGACCGAGTCTGCAAAATATGAAGTTATTAATTTTCAGCAATTATTCATAGAAGCCATTTCAAAGCCACTCACCATTTCTCTTATCTTAACTCCTACCTGGAGAACATGCGAACGTCAAGAATCGGGATTTTGATTCGATCACATAAAACGGAGCGAACGGTACGCGACGTGCAATGAGACACGTCACGGATCGAATCGCTTGTCTTTGCCATTGTCGCGAGAATCCTTAGATAGAAGAAATAATTGAATTACGCTTACATAATGAAGAAGCCGTCCGACGTTAATTCGAAGCGCGCCCTTTATATCATCTCTAATTCTCTCCGGGGCTAGAAGAGAGCGCGAGCCGCGCACGCGCTGCCGGAGACGGCCGAGCCACCCCGAAGACGCCCGAAGTCGGGAAGCGCGGAAGTCGGCAAAGGATAAGATAAAAAAACATAATACTCCCCTATCCCCGTCGCCTTTAAAAGGTAATAACTTGAATATTTAAGATTCTCCCGTATTTTTCTTAGGAAAATTGTACAGAAATCGTAGAAATTAGGATGGGAAGATAGAAATGGGAAGTGAAAATTCGAAGCGTTGGCGGGACTCGGCGGGTCGGCGCGCTCGGGCGCGTTCGGGCGCGCTCGGGCACGCTCGGGGCCGGCACGCAGCGGCGAGTGCACCGACGCAGCGTAATGGGACATTAGCCACGGGACTACGCGAGCCGCAAGACCTCCCACGCTCCTCCGGCCGACTTCGGTCTTTTGCGCCAGTCGGCGGTTCGGAACACGCCGCGCCGGTCGTTCGGTCGGTCGTGCAGAGAGGCGCCGCGGTTGTTCTCGGGAAGGACACCAGCGCTGCCGTTTGACACGAAGTACCGGTTAATTAGAAATCCACCTTGTCGTAATTCGATCCGAGGCTTACCCCACTAGTGACGCTCGATTCGTTATCAGAAACCACACATTCTCTCCGAATATTAAAACCCTGAAGATCACGTGAATCGAGGAAAAAAAGTAGAAAAGAAGCCACCCATTTTCTGGAAATTGTTCCTATTTCCTTTTTTCCATTTATAAACGATATAGAAGTTTTATCGACGCGGGGGAAGTCGATTTTGTTTAATTTCGGGGAAAAGCAGTTCCGCGAGTGTCGGCCCATCTCAAAGGGTTAATCGTGAAAATCGGGGTTTGAGAATAATTTCATTCTAACTCTCCGGACTTTCGTTTTCGAAGGGAAAAGCCAACTCCCGAAACTCCTCGGAGCCCCTTCCTCTTTTTTTCTTCCGCCTTCTCGAATCACTTTACAAACTGAATTTACGAGTTAACGGGCACTTCCCAGGGGGAACCTCCGTTTAACGTCTCGGGGAGGGCCGATTTCGCAACTCGGAACTCCGGGATTGACATTTACAGCCAAGAGACCGCTCGAAAAGGTCCGCCTCGCTCGAGCACACCGTGAAATCGGTCGATAATGTAGGTCGCATATGCCGAACGTATCGTTGCACGCGGTAAATTACTGGAATTCCGACGATCTTTACGTTACGTGTCCGCGAAGGTTCGGCATGCCTTAATTTCGGTTTGAAAGTAGTAACGGCATTTTTTTTTTTTTTTCAACGTAACCGTTAACGTTATTTTAATCTCGCGGGAGTTGATTTGGACGTTTCGAAGCTTCTTTTTTGTTTACGAGCGCGGGAACGTTTGGTGGTTAAATCCGATTTACAATCTCAAGATGGCGGCCGGCACCGCGTGGACGCCGCCTCGTGCGCCGGGCCCGAAATTGCCCGTAAAACCCCGTCAGGGTGGATTATTGTCTCCGGCCCCGGGAAAAAGGGAAAATAAATATCCCCCCCGGTCGTTGACAATGAGCTTCCGCCGTTAGACGTGCCTCCTACGATAATATTTGTCCGAGAAACATGTCGCCGAGCGGCGCCATTTATCACGGGGACCGACGTCTCCCCTAGGCGAAAGGCGAGGATTTCCTAGATAGATTCCGCGGCTATTTTCGATCGTCGAAAATTGGACCAGAGATCGGTCCAGCCTTTTTCGAGCCCTGGAGACGACGATCCAGCCTACGATTCACCTACCAAGAAAAAAAGAACAATTCCGGGAAGTCAATTTCAAATCTTGCGGGAAAGTCTAACCGCCACCTCGCGTGGACTACTTCTTACCTCTGTATCTTGAAAAATCTGGGAAAATCTTCTAGGCTAAGAGATAATTAAGTGGATGTTAAATTATTATGCAGAAATTCGAGATACATGGGTCTATTGGGAATTTTTAGAGCTTGCATTAAAAGGGAAAAACATTATTGGAGACTTTACGAGGATTGCGCCGTTTAATGGCGGACGTCGATACACTCGTGGGCACTATTTATTTTCTTGAAATATTGAAGAATCGTCAAAACTAAGAGACAATTACCTCCGTACTGAATTCTTGCACGATAATTCGAGATACCTGGGTCTATTGGGAATTTTTAGAGCTTGCATTAAAAGGGAAAAACATTATTGGAGACTTTACGAGGATTGCGCCGTTTAATGGCGGACGTCGATACACTCGTGGGCACTATTTATTTTCTTGAAATATCGAAGAATCGTCAAAACTAAGAGACAATTACCTCCGTACTGAATTCTTACACGATAATTCCAGATACCCGGGCCAATCGCGAGCGTTTAAAGCTTGCATTACGAGGAACGACCGTATTGGAAGCTTTACAAGGATTGCGCCGTTTAATGGCGGACGTCGATTCACTCGCTGAATTTTACAGTGCCCGTAACTACGGGCCACGTAATTATCCGCCAGATTTAGGACCTCGCGGAAATCACGGGCACACTCGGGCTTATCGAAGCTCGATATTATCATCGTCGAGAAATCCCGTAATCGGCCACTTTCTTCCGTCTTCCGGGGTGACGCGTGTTCACGTCACGCGGAAGCGACGCCGGAAGTGGTGGACATAAAAAGTGAACGGCGAGTAACGATCGAGCTTTCGCCACGAAAAAAAAAAAGAAGAAAAATAGGAAATGTAGAAACTATCCGTCGTACCTAGATATTGCATTAATTACGAGTCAAAGAGGAGAGAGGAACAATATTTTCGGCGAGGTGCCAAGGCCAATCCGGCACTTATAAGCTGGATAACGGGCGCCATCGAAACGGGTCCGAGAATGTCGTCTTTACCGCACGGTGACCCCCACAAAGACTGGACCGGTTAATGTTTTTCGATATTTCAATAAGCATTCATTTCATATTTCATATTTCAATAAACCAGGAAGAAATACTCTGACTCATTCTCGGTCACGTATGTACTTGGCGCGGAACTCCACCGAGGTCCTTAATTAAAAACCAGGTTCGGATCGTACGAATTGGGTGGTTAATTTAAAATCCACGTTTTATGGGACTCGGTGGAATATAATTTCTTTTTTTATCTCCAGCCGAGGGATATCGAAATTGTTGGAATGAGGGGAATGTCTAAAAAATCCCGGGTAAGGATTCTGGAAATTGGACGAATCGGAAAGGCGGGAAAGTTTGAAATTTCGGACTCGGGTCGGTGCGTGGTTTACGGGCACCGTAATCGTTATCGATCGGAGGGTAGCCCCCGGTATCGGGTCTGGAGGCTGCAAAAGAGCCTCGATAAGCGAGGTCGCCACCGTTGGGTCTCACCTCCCACTTGGGCCACTTTGACAGGCCGAGGGGTGGGGGTGCCGGTCGGTCCTCGTTGACGGCAGCTTCTCGGCCAAGCTCTGCCAGTCTGCCAGTCTGCTACCGGGTCCAGGCGGCGCGAGAACTCTGCCGACCGCTGGGAGTCTCAGTCCCTTCGAGTCCTGCCCAGCGGCCGCCACGCGAACGAGTGCGTGAGTCCGATTCGCGAAAGGGGAAGAAACCGACACGAGTAATCATCCGGCAAAAGATTCCTGGATACGGGTTCCCTAACCTCTCCGTTAAGGGGTTGTGAAAGTGGAATCCGAGGTATCAATCGTTCGCGATCCTCTAAACTCTCTCTCGAATCGTTTCAATCCCTACAACGTGAATATACAGGCTAAAAAAGTCCCCCGTAAATTTCATTTTTTCTAAATAATTTTTTAATTCCTGGATACGGTTTACATAACCTCTCCGTTAAGGGGTTGTGAAAGTGGAATCCGAGGTATCAATCGTTCGCGATCCTTTAAACTCTCTCTCGAATCGTTTCATCCCTACAACGTGAATATACAGGCTAAAAAAGTCCCCCGTAAATTTCATTTTTTCTAAATAATTTTTAAAATGTTAATAAACTTTTAAACAATTTTCATGGGCGTCAGGACCTTCCATATGACCTCCACATTCACGTTGTAAAGTTTGAAAGGATTCCGTATATTCAGTACGGAGGAAAGTGTCATAAACGGGATCTCTTCGTGCCACTTTAACTTCACCTTAAAGATGGAGGGAAAACGTTATTTTTAAGTTTTTTTCCACGGGGAATACTTGTAGCGGTAGCTGGACGATTACTGGAAAAAAGCTAGACTGATTTTGAAATACATGGATGTGTGGTTTAATTAATTATTACGGGGTAACTGTGCGTTGTAGAGGGAAAGGGGGTCTTTTTGACGACATTTGTTATGTAAATGTGTAAACCGTGTCCAGGAATTTTCTCACCCTCTGGACGTGTGTGTGTAATAGGGGGCGATATCCGGGGAGGAAAAGAGAAAGAACCGCGTTTGAGATTTTGGAAACTCGGTCACTGGAGTGACACCGCCTTTAGGATTTCTCGGCTCGCGCCGGGACTCCAGGCAAAGGGCTTTTGTCCCGGGGGAGGAATGGGGAACGCCGCTTTTCCCGCCTTTTCCGGGAATCTTGCAAAGCGTCGATGTTTCGCCACCCCCTCGCGGCTTTTCTTTCAAATGATCCCACGAAACGCGCTTTAAGGGAGTGTGAAAGTGGCGTCCGAGGGGTCAATCGTTCGCGACACTTTTCTCTAAAATGGGTACACCGAATCGTTTCAAACTTCACAACGTGAATATGGAGGACATAAGGGAGGTCTTAACACCCAAGAAATTTAATTCCTATGAACAATTAACAAAATGTTTGTAAACAAAATCTTAAAAAAATTTAAATTTCGGTGTCAGGACCTTCCTTATAGCTTTCATTATCACGTAGCAAAGTTTAAAACGATTCAGTGTAATCAGCTAGGAGAAATGTTTCATGAACGAGATATCTTTGACGCCACTTAGGCATCGCCTTAAGAGAGAGAAATATGGAATTTATTGAATAGTTCCACATGGGCGAGGATATGGTTGAAAATTCTAGAAATGTGGCGAGGTGGACCAGGTTACTATCCCGGGTACGGTCGGTGAAAATAGAAGGAAACTGGGAAATGTGAAGTAGAGAGAGAGAGAAAGCGCAGCCCATTCAGGGAATAATTAAAAATAATTGAAGAAAACACCTTCGGCACCCCGCGCATTGTCATGGGGTTTCGCGCAATTTTCTTGGGGAGTCCCGCCCGACAAGGACGACGATCCCTTAATCCAGGACAACAAAATCTCCCGAATGGGGCGGTTCCCCCCCCCCCGAGCCCCTCCCGGGGGGCGACCGAGTTAACGAGTCGCGCCCGAGAAAAAGGGTAAAAATGCGAGAAACGAAAAATCCGGAAAGGCGGGAATTCCCAACGAGTGGAAATCACTCGCGACGAGTGCTTTTCCCCCTTTACACCCCATGGGTCGTTAGTTTTTGCGGGGAGAAATCACCCTGGAATTATCTCGCGAGTCGCAGTCGATTTATGAATTGTTCATCGACTCAAGCCTTGCAAGGGCGATTTATCGGATTGTTCGATGGAAACAACCTGAAATTGTGGATTTTAAGGTTTTGTTTATATTTCTTTTTTATGGGGAAACACCGCTTGAAACCTCCACCTAGTCGCTTTGTTCATATCTGGATGTTGAATTTAATGTCGCGGATTTCATCGACTTCTTTGTGGGTGAACTCCACAATTTAGTATGAAACGACCTAATATCGATAGTCGAATTGTTGAACGATTTTCCATCCCTTTTGGGCAGTTGTGTTTTTCCGCCAGGGAGTATGTTGTTCTTGGTGTCGGGATTTTTAACGCTGTTTACGGGGGTGTTTATATATGGCCTGTTTTCGGTATCTTTCGGGTGGACGGTCGCGAATTTTTTTTTCTTTTTTTTTTTTTTTTCAAAAGCTTGCTGGGAGAAGGTTGCGCGCGATCCACTGGGGAAGGTTTGTGTAATCCAGTTTTCCTCGAATTTCCCGTTGATGAAAACTGCTCGCGTTCCGCAAGGGAGGCCCGGGGGAAATCCTTGATTTGGATTTTCCGAACCCGAGACTACGCGGTTCGGCTTTCCCCGGTCTTGCGGCGTTGGCGGGGGTCGGCTCGAAATTCTCCGGAAAAAAGGAAAACTCCCGGTTTTCCCTCTGTGCCTGGAGTAATGGCGATTAAAAGTAGCCCGGGGGTCCTGTTTTATGAATTCCTTTCCTGATTACCTTTTCACGATACGGGAATGCACTTTTCCTCCCCGTGATTTTCCTCAGAAGAACCTTTCCTTTTTTTTTTTCTTTTTTTTAACCCCGGATCCCCTGTGCCCGTTTTTACCGGTGGATTAATCATCTCATATCAATAGAAACCAATACATTTCTCCCCGGATATGAAAAGTAATATTTCCCTCCGGATACCTAAACGTTAAATCCGAGATCCATCAAATTGGCGGCCACCTAAAATACAGGATTAACTAGTGTTGCAATTCTTAATGATATCTCTTATCACTGATAGTAAAATGTCTTTTCTTATTTTTTCTTTCGTTTAGTCAAGAAATTTGAGAAATTTCGGATAACGCGGAAAAGTCCTCGAAATAATTAGGAAAGTAACCTCGTTTTCTTCGGGTCAATCTAACGCGTAATCAGCCCCTCATTTTCGAGTTCTCTTTCCCCAATTAAAATCGCGTTCCTTCCTCAAGGACCTCTTCGAAGGCGTCCTCGGGGAGAGGACTCTTATCCCTAAGGAAGGGCGATTTTCGTGATCGAGCAATCGCGATTCTAGACACCAGTGATCCCCTGTGATATCGAATTGATAACCGATCGAAAGTGCATTCTACGAGACTTTATCGAACGAGGAGCGAATGGACACCAGTGAGTGATAAAGGCCTTAATCAGACATGGAGGACTTCGCTTCGAGGAGGATCCTCGTGGCGATCCTTTTCGGCATCCTGACCGTCCTGGCGATCTCGAGTCCTGTAGATGCGCAAAGGAGACATCGGCCACGAGGTATTTGCGATAGATAAATATAGTCTTAATTGAAAAACATATTCAGGTACCTGCGAGGTATTTACAATAAAAAAGTATAGTTCCAGCTCGAACGGTGAAGAAATTCAGATATCCTCGAGGTATTCCCAAAAAAAGTGCAGCTCTATTTCGAGAGCAAAAACCAGTACTGGTATCGAAAATCCGAGTAACGTGGCAAATTAACAGCTGTACATAGGGTAGGTACTTGTTGCAGCACCGACGAGCTATACCGTACTTGCAGAGTTACGACTCCCCGAACAGAGAGAAAAGAAATTCCCTTTCTCATTCACTAGTCCAGGAAGGGGAGAAAAAGCTTATCACCCTGCGATTAAAAAGAAAATGTATGACACCGCGCGATGAAAAATTACATTTAATATTTTCATCATAATAGCGCCTCTTATCGCTGCTCCGATTTACGCGGTACCCGACTCATTGATCCGGATTAGTTTAATGGAACCGCGGTTATCGTTGTCATTGTTGTCGCGGGGTAAATTTATTTCGACGGGATTTCATCCAGGCAAGGTCGATAGAAAATATCTCGATATTAATGTCAAGGAGCTGGGGCGACCCGTAACGAGTATCCCCTAGACCTTCGGCCAGGAGAGCGCGATCGTAATTGATAACTATTCATTTTCTCCCTCTAATCGTAGGCGTCTCGGCGCGTCGCGATAGCTATATAACCCGATATAATTATCGTATTTCACTAGGTAACCATATCGAGTGTCCTGTGTGAGCCCCCGCGAACACGCATCTCAAAGTTATCCTTACACGGCGCAACGTGGACGCGCCATGTTGGATTTATAATACATCCGTATATTTAAAAAATCCTAAAATATAGGGCGATCGCTTGTTAAACATTTTTAATCACCGAAATTGCTACAATATCGTAAAGTGACTGCAATTAAACAACTCAAAGTTATCCTTACACGGCGCAACGTGGACGCGTCTTCCGCCATGTTGGATTTATAATATATCCGTATATTTGAAAAATGCTATAATATAGGGCGATCGCTTGTTGATAACGATCGTTAAACATTTTTGATCACCGAAATTGCTACAATATCTTAAAGTGACTGCAATTAACCATCTCAAAGTTGTCCTTACACGGCGCAACGTGGACGCGTCTTCCGCCATGTTGGATTTATAATATATCCGTATATTTTAAAATCCTAAAATATAGAGCGATCGCTTGTTGATAACGATCGTTAAACATTTTTGATCACCAAAATTGCTGCAATATCCCAAAGTGACTGCAATTAAACATCTCAAAATTATCGTTACACGGCGCAACGTGGACGCGTCTTCCGCCATGTTGGATTTATAATATATCCGTATATTTGAAAAATGCTATAATATAGGGCGATCGCTTGTTGATAACGGATATACGAAGGGCTTTGAAAGGGGGAAAAAAAAAAATCTACTCCGATTACCGCGGCCTAATGAATCACGAGGTAATCTCGGGTGCCCTCGTGTCGCAATTGGTAATTACGGAACGTTTCCTCTCGTGGGTGATTTACAGCTCCGGTCTCTTGTCGCTGTTAAAAGAGGGGGGGAATATGAAAAAGATATCGCGTGCAGCCATCGCCATCCGCGTAATCGAGGGGTATCGTTTTCATCCTCGGGCGACAGCTCGCGGAGCGTATAGAGACGCGGTAGCACGTATCCGTGTAACGCGAGGACAATTACATTTTAACGGTGGCCCGAAACTCGAAAGGAATAGGCACCGGGATCGCGTAGTTCTCTCGGGGGAGCGAAGTCGTCCATAAAAGGTAGGTTAGGGGTGGCGGGGATGTACAGCAACAAGTTCGAGGGGCTCATCGAGCCAACCGAACTGTAACAAGCTGTAGTATTACGCCTCGTAAAACGCGCCGCCAGGAGACACCGAGTGTCGTCCTCGGCGAGGTACTTGCCGGCTCGAAAAGACAAAGAGGGCCCGCTATTAAATCAAACTTGCCTCGTAAAACCTCGCCTCCCACGCGGGGCCGCGAATCCGACAGGTTCTTCGGCCAGGAATTAACATCCGAGGAGTCGGGAGAAGTTGCGCCGCGTATAACGAGTGTATTTGCGTTTAGCGTGTCATTAATTCCCGGGGGGATTTGCTTCCGCGAGGAACTCCGAGAAAACCGGGCTTAGGAGGTCAAAGGATGGTCCTCGTGGGTCAATACTCACTTCGCGATGTGTCGAAAAGTCTGCGGGGGCGGGATTTAAACCGTGGAAACGGACGCCGCATGCCTGAATGCGCCATAAGTGGAGTATAGAGACTCGGGCGGGTGAAATGTGCATGCGGCGCGAGACTCATGCAGACCCGAGTCGACTTACAAGGAAGGTACCTGAGGTGTCCCCCTCCGATTTTGTTCATTTTTAAATATGTTACAGAGGACTAAAATCTAAGGGACCCGTGTTTTTTTTTTATCGGTGGATAAACACTTTTAGGGGGTGAAATCAGGCTTAAAAGTTGACCGTGCAAGGGGGTGAATGGGCTGTTTCATATAGAGGCACTCGACCGATTTTCATGAAACAACCGTCAAAATGTAGGGAATGAAGAATTATGAAACATGCATTTGGAATTTTTCGAAAAAATTCATTTTTAAGGGGTGAGCCACCCCTTTGAATTCTTCTTTTACCCCTTACGCGAGCAGTAATAGTTCTATCCTAATGAAACTTTTTTTGTATTGATCTGGTCTATAAATTAACCAACTTTCATTTGGATAGAGCAATCACTGCTCGCGCAAGGGGTAAAAGAAGTATTCAAAGGGGTGGCTCACCCCTTAAAAATGAATTTTTTCGAAAAATTCCAAATGCATGTTCCATAATTCTTCATTCCCTACATTTTGACGGTTGTTTCATGAAAATCAGTTGAGTGCTTCTATATGAAACAGCCAACTCACCCCCTTGCACGGCCAACTTTGAAGCCTGATTTTACCCCCTAAAAGTCTTTATCCGCCGATAAAAAAAAACACGGGTCCTTTAGATTTTAGTCCTCTATAACGTATTTAAAAATGAACAAAATCGGAGGGGGACACCTCAGGTACCTTCCTTGTTAGACATTAGACGAATGTCCCGGGTTTTTAGATAGAGAAGTCTTTGTATAGCGTTTTGGTATAGAGAAGGATAAGGGTTTTAGGTGCATCCCATTTCGGCGAAAACGGATTTCATCTTAATCCCGTGTCCCTGGACCGCTCAAGGGGTGCGGCTTGGTATCATTTGCGAAATGAAACAATTTTACAGCACGCGCCCACTATAAATACCTATAACGCCGGCTCGGCCGACACGGAGGTACCATAAAATTTGCGCAATAAAAGTGCGCCCTTTTCGCGCACCCCTTCGCCATCTTCCGCTTCCGCGTCGGCACCGTCCTCCCTCCAGGAGTCGACCGCGTCTTCCGCGACCATACCTGAGCCGCCATTATTTATTAATACCTTTACGATTTAGCGGTAAAGCCCCAAGTTTGCCCGACTACGGCGCGACTAATGGCCGGACGGAACTCTTTCAGGGGTTCCGCGGAAATCCACGGCCTTAACGGCCCCCGTTTTGCGTCAACGACCCCTTAACGAAGCAAAACTCCCGGATCACACGATCTCCGAGTTTTTCGTCCCCTCTCGACCCTCCCCAGCTAATTTCCGTCCGCTTTTCCCGACTCTTTCTCAGCGAGCGTTTTCGTACCAGTAATAAAAATGTCCTCGCTTAAAAGAAAAAAAAAAAAAAACAAGTACGGGCTCTGGACTCATCTGAGAAATTATTTATGTTCTAGGGTTTTACGTATGTAAGTGTTGAAATCATGTTACGGTAATGTATGAATTTTATGAATATTTGTAACAATACGTCTTTCATCGGGGGGTTGATAAAGTCACCCCTCGAGGGACGCGTACGAGGCTTTCTATTTTCTCTTATTACTCCCTGGAAGTAGAGAAAAAGGAAAAATAAATAATCGCGGCAAGTCTTGTCAACCCAGGGGTGTGAAAGCCCGCCGGGGCGCGGGGGTGGAGGCGTCGAAACGTCGTAATTATTTGATCGATCGTCGTATCAAAGCCACCCCCTAGGTCCTCGTCTTTGTCCTCGGGGTGCTTCCCAGACCTGGTTGCACTTTTAGGGTGCATTCTGCATTTTTCACCCCACGGAAGTTAAGGGGAGGGCGGCAACTCCCCTAAACGCTTTCCCGACGTCGAAGGGGAAATAATTCCGAGAGGGGATTATCCATATTTCTTGTTTTCTGATTTATTAAAGATTTTTTAAAGGCTTTTCCAGGGTCACAGGGTGACGGCTAATTGATTAGTTCGCGACAATGGGCGGGAAACCCTTTTTTCCGGGCTATGTTAGGGAGGACTTTTCCTCCCTTTTCCGAGCGCCCCTTGAATCTGCGAATTTCCTTCATTTTTCCCCCTCAAAAACCAATCACTTTCCCCTCGATGCGGCAGTCCCTTCCCTTGGAGCGGAGGAAAACTCTCGGGGAAAACGCGGGTCTTCCGTTCTCCTTTCGCGGATCCGCAGTTTCCCTTGTCCCTCGCGGCTTGGCAATGGAGAAAATAAGAAAAAAAAAAGAAGAATATTATCTGCGGTTTTTGCGGCTAACCAGCGCGTCCCCGAAACTGGGTTAAGTTTCTCGGCGAAGCTCCCGCTCGGCGCCAATTACTTTTGAGAAATACCGTCGATATCTGTGGGTCGAATACTGGGCGAGGAAAAAAAAACAAAAAAAGAAAACAGAAAGATAATTGAAACAAAAATATACTACTCGAGCTATCTCTAGACCTTAATTTTTTTTTTCTTTCTTTCTTGCGCTTAATTTCCCAAGTTTCTCTTTGGAGAACCTTGCAGCATTCTTGGCACGAGCGGTGCGGAAAACGCGTCGATTTCGTCACCCGGAGGGATTTCGTATTCCCCGCGGAGGGGCGGGGAGAAAAATGAAAATTTACGACCAGACCGAACCTCGAGGTGTATGAAAGGCACTGAGTCATGCGGCATTGCACCGGTTTCGGAAATGACATCACTACGCGGTTCTTCTCCCTTTGGTGCCGCTCTTATACAACCGCGTATTCTTGGCGCTCGGTTACGCGGAAATCGCGCCGATTCCGTCACTTTGATAGCCGCATGGAGACCCTGAGTGACTCGGGCCCTAGGTTGATTCATTATTAAATATTAATGCCGACCGCTCGTACGGAGAGATCGCCGATTCACGAACGCCCTTAAGGCGCTCCGAGAAGAGTCAATCGTTCATGAATCTTTTCATCGAATTTTTTTCCCACTGAATTGTTTGAAATTTCACCACGTGAATGCGAACCTAAGAAATGTCCTAAGGATCATGAAATCTCCCTTTTTTTTTTAATTTATTTATGAACGTTCTTTCAATTTTTTTTTTAACAATGAAATTTCATGCGAGGCAGAACTTTTCTTGGGGCCTCCGCATTCATATGGTGGAATTTCAATTGATTCGGTACACGTAGTTCAGGAAAAAAGTTTCATAAATGATTGACCCTTGTTTTTATTAATTTATTTATGAACGTTCTTTCAATTTTTTTTTTAACAATGAAATTTCATGCGTGGCAGAACTTTTCTTGGAGCCTCCGCATTCATGTGGTGGAATTTCAATTGATTCGGTACACGTAGTTCAGGAAAAAAATTTCATAAATGATTGACACTTCAGATGTCACTTTCATGTCGCCTTAACGAGCGCCCTTAACGCGATCATGAAATCTCCCTTTTTTTTCTTAATTTATTTATGAACGTTCTTTTAATTTTTTTTTTTTTAACAATGAAATTTCATGCGTGGCAGAACTTTTCTTCGGGCCTCCGCATTCATGTGGTGGAATTTCAATTGATTCGGTACACGTAGTTCAGGAAAAATGTTTCATAAATGATTGATACTTTCATGTCGCCTTAACGAGCGCCCTTAACGCGATGGTCGCCGAGTCGTTTTACTCGCCGCTTGTTTCTCTGTACTCCACGTGTTAATGTCGTGTAATGTGATCATACGGTGGGAAACACGGTCATACACATGTCTTGAAATTTCCATGGTGGGGGCGTTGATCATTTGCGTTGGCATTCAACGCGTTAACGTCATGTAATATGGCCGCACGGTACGGTCGGAAGTGATTTCGCGATTATGTGTGAATGACTTCCTTCCGTTTCTTCGCGGCCGTCGGAAATTAATCGGGAAAATTGAAGCGGCAATTAATGAACGTCGCCATTGCTCGCGGTAAAATAAATGCCAAGACCAAGTACTCTCAAACCGAAATTGACTCTTTCATAGTTGCCTTTGTACATTTCCTTGAAGGTGACTACACGCGTAACGATAAATCGTAGCGATTTGTAATCCGTGGAATTAAATCGAGTTCTTCTCCACAACGTCCATGTGTTATTCATACGTCAAATTAAATCTGTACAGATGGGACTGCACAGATTTATCGTTACGCCTTAACCTCTAGAAGCCAAAATACAAGTCTCGAAATTGTTTAAATTTCTCATCCAAGAAATTCCTCGCGTAGCAGAAAATATCCTGTGAAGTTAATCTAAACGCTCTGAATTTTGAAATACGATGAAATAATTCCAAGACAAACATTTCGGGACAAAATGAGTAGAAAGGTTTCGACTCCAAAAATAAACGACGCAAGTTGGTCTTCGATCTCCATGATTTTTATTTATAAGCGTCTTAAAAATTATTCACAGGGAAGGGTGTTTATAGGTGTTTAGAAATTATTTCGGAAAGGTTTCCCTAAAGGATATTTCCGACTCCTGGGTCGTGATCGTAAACGGGAATTAATTAACCAGAAGGACACGGATTGTCGCTAATAATACACGGAGTAACGAGAGCGGGAAATAGTTTCCGGAAATTCGGGCATTCGTAGGTGCAGGATTTTCATGACGCGTGTCATTCGATCGGTCGTTTCCCTTCGGGAGATATTTTCGGATTTATGGCGCCGGAATTAGATCCCGGTTATTTCTTCTGGTAGGATCTATCGGCCGGATTCGTGTCGCGTCCTCTTTTCTCTGCGTGATCGATCCGCCCTCCTCGACCCGGAAGGAAAATAAAGAAACAGGGTCTCGAATTTTAAACCACTCCCCAAAACCCTTTCCCAAACCTAGGGAAACCAAAAGTCGAAAATCTTAAACCCTCGCGAAATAAACACCGACACTTTCCACCGTCAAGTCGCTCTTCTTATCACATTGCTATATGGAAATTCATAAAAAAAGAATTATCTCCTGCAGAACTGTTGTCAAAAAAATGTAAGGAAAAATATTTTACGACATTTTCAAATGTATTGTCTTATCAAGTGATGAGACAAAATGCTTTGCGACCTGTCAATAGATTTATAAAAAAAATAGTGATCGCGATAGAACGCCTGCGCTCTTCTTATCACATTGCTATATGGAAATTCATAAAAAAAGAATTATCTCCTGCAGAACTGTTGTCAAAAAAATGTAAGGAAAAATATTTTGCGACATTTTCAAACGTATTGTCTTATCAAGTGATGAGACAAAATGCTTTGCGACCTGTCAATGGATTTATAAAGAAAATAGTTATCGCGATAGAACGCCTGCGCTTTGTTATTGAATCGGCAATAGACCGTCTTGCGCATTCAATTTAGTTGCGACCTAATTGCATGTGCACTTGCATTGACATGTCTCTCCTTTGATTATTTTCGCGCGCACATCCTTCAGACGTGAATTACCGGAGAAATACCGATGCATTAAAAGTAGGTGATGTCAGCTGATCCGAGATGCAACGATTGCATCCGTTAACGAGACTCGACTCTTAACGATTGCGTCTATTTCGACACGCGAAGAGCCGATCGATTGCTCGATCACCTCCGAGGTGATCGATAACCAACGTCCCCAGAAACGAAGATCGAATAAAATGAATAATAAAACTCCAAGCCGGACTGATTTAATTACGCCAAAAATTATAAGAGCCTAATTAATTTTTAATCCCTCACGAAACTAACGTCGCATTATTACAATTTAAATCCACACGCCCGAAATTATGGGCAAAGCACACTTTTCATTAAATCTCCGGCACTTTCATAATTACAAGGACAATGAATCAAGGAATTTACATGGGATTAGAAGGGATTTCCCGACCGCAAGACCCGGAAAATCGGAGCTGATAACTCCTGCCCTGATAACACGTCCGAGTCAAGAACCTGCGGAATTAATTTCGAAATCGCTCGTTAGGCGAATCCTTCCTTTTCTCATTTATTCCTTCGTTTCTCTTTAGATTCCTTGATTTTTTTCATTTACTCCTTCGCTTCCCCATTTATTCCTTCATTTTCTCATTTACTTCTTTATTTTCCCTTTATTCCTTCGTTCCATTTATTCCCTTATTCCTTCGCCCCTCGTCCCATTTATTCTCTTACTCCTTCGTCCCCTCGCTCGCTTCCGGTCCCGTCATAAGCAAAGTGTCCTCCGATCGAATTAGACCTCGTATAATCGAATCGATTGAGGGGCCCGGTAGTTAGCGTGCGAACCAATCGTCGGAATCCATTTTTCGAGGCCTGGAAGACGAAGGAGGCAAACCCGAGTTTCGTCGAAGACCATTCAAATCGAATCGACGAAGAACACTCGAGCAAACCTTCATGCATATTGCATCCTACCGTGGACCAGACATAGCTCGATCGACCCTCGATCGCCTCAAGAAATTCCCTCCACCTTTGCCTGAAACGCCAAGATTTACATTCCGAAACCTATAGTCTCCGCTTTTTCAGCCCGGAAAAATGTCTCGTCCCTCTTTTCGACCTCTTACGAAGACTTTCTAATAACTACTTCGAGGTAGAAGCTAATCAGTGATTGTAATTCCATCCCCCAACCTCTTTATCTTAAAACCTCCCCAAGGAGCGCACCTAAATTAAATTTTAAATTATTAATAATAATTCTCAGCGACACAAAAAATCGGGAATAAATGAAAAAATGTCCCTTCCTCTTTTCCCCGTTCGGTAGTCAAAATGTCGCATGCGCTGCGTTCGAAAAATATTGTTAGGGTTTTATGTTCTTTTTTTTTGTGTATACCGTTCCTTGCTTCCCTCTTGACTCCTAGAGGGTTAAAAGAAGAGGGAGGGAAGTAGAAGAAAGGGGGCGGCGATTCCTCGGCTTCTTCGTCTTCCTCCGAGTCGAGGCCGGAAGTAACGTCACGCCACTTCGGAATAAGAAATACGAACTTCGGGCTCGACTCGATTCACCGAGTATCGAAGTGAAATACGAGAGAGGGCGAGGGCGGCTCCTCGTCCCGGTGAGAGATAGTCGGGAAGGAAGTTTCCTCGGGAGGAAACTCCTCCTAAGGGTGCCTCCACAAGGGGTGAAGGGGTAAGTACCCACCCTGTTTCTCCGAGAGGAAGCAACAAGCGGTCAAGGAATTTAAGGACGTACGAATGCGTACGCGAAGTGGAGAACGCATGAGTGAGGTGGAGAACACGTGAATGAGATGGGGAGCGCAAGAATGAGATGGAGAACGCGAAAATGACATGGAGAACGCAAGAATGAGATGGAGAACGCAGGAATGAGATCCAAACAACGAGAATGAGGTGGTGAACGCAAGAATGGAGAACCCGAGATTGACATGGAGAACGCAAGAATGAGATGCAAACCACGAGAATGAGGTGGTGAACGCAAGGATGGAGAACCCAAGATTGACATGGAGAACGCAAGAATGAGATGCAAACCACGAGAATGAGGTGGTGAACGCAAGGATGGAGAACCCAAGATTGACATGGAGAACGCAAGAATGAGATGCAAACCACGAGAATGAGGTGGTGAACGCAAGAATGGAGAACCCAAGATTGACATGGAGAACGCAAGAATGGAGAATCCAAGATTGACATGGAGAACGCAAGAATGAGGTCCAAACCACGAGAATGAGATGGAGAACGGAAACGCAGGAAATGGAGAACGCAAGAATGAGATCCAAACCACGAGAATGAGATGGAGAATGGAAACGCAAAAAATGGAGAACGCAAGAATGAGGTCCAAACCACGAGAATGAGATGGAGAACGGAAACGCAAAAAATGGAGAACGCAAGAATGAGGTCCAAACCACGAGAATGAGATGGAGAACGGAAACGCAGAAAATGGAGAACGCAAGAATGAGGTCCAAACCACGAGAATGAGATGGAGAACGGAAACGCAAAAAATGGAGAACGCAAGAATGAGGTCCAAACAACGAGAATGAGATGGAGAACGGAAACGCAGAAAATGAAGAACGCGCGATTAGCGCCAAAGGACGGACGCGACTCCGGATGGAAGAAGACAAACCGAGAGGAACTACGAGTCGACTCGGTGGTAAGTTAAATCGGTTTCTCCGGCTCGTTTACGTCGCCGGTTCCTCCCGCTAAAGCACACCCGACGGGATTGCTTATTGGAACTTTGGATCGGCATTTCTGCCCGCGTCTCACGAAACGAGAACGGATGCCGAGATGCCTCGAGAAAGGGTTGAAACTAGACGCGTACCCTATATTTAATATCAGATGACGCGAGTTCTCCTCGGCAACTCTTTACTCCTCCAAAACGCGGCGCGCAAAGGAGAGGGAAGTGCACTTGGCGCGTAACGCTACCCTATTTCGTCGATGACGAAAATTTCTTTCTTTTTCGTCCGCCTCAAGTGGAAACGCTTCCCGTCTTAATTGACGATGATTTAGAGCGGCCGCCCTGAAATGTCCGACCGCGATGAGATCACCCAACGTCTATGCAAATTACCAGTTAGTACTCGAGATAATGACTGCGCCGGTTATGAATATGACTCGGGTGGCGCCAAACGGTAACTCGCCGTTAAATAACGCAGCCTCTGCTTGGTCGTTTTCGACGTTCCTCCGTTCGTAAACCTCGTCGAATTGTCCCGTGTAAACCCGACATCGGGACCGAATTTAATTGAAACGGGAGATTGATTCGACGTCTTTAAGCGGAGGCATAAAACCACTTATGTTTATGACATTCGTTATTTCGGGAGTTCGGAACGAAATTACAAACGTCGTCTCTAAAAACCACGTCGGAGTGGGATTTAGTTCCAACGAGGGTGGTCATTGAACGAAGACCGTCGTTTATACCACAGGATTTGTCAGTTTCGCTCTTTTGGTCCTTTTCTCCCGACAGAAGGCGCGATCCAAAATTCGCCTGAAATAATGTATTAATTAATTCAACCCCCAAGTTAAGCCCACTTCTAATCACCGCGTTTTGCCCTTGCAGGCCCTTTCGAGGCCCTTTTAACCTCAAACTTGGGAAAGTCCAGACTTCTCGTTGTTCAGGGTCTCGCAGTTCCCGTGCTTCGCGAACTTCGAAAACTATTACGAGAGTGTTGTGCGGCATGAAGATTATGGGGAACACTTAGTTGTTTACCCTCTATTACGGGAACGAGCCCATTCTGGTTTTAGGAACTTTTAACCCGTCACCTGCCTCGCTCGCGCCATCACTACGTGATATATAACCGATAAAGAATAACGCCCGATAACGTAAAAGTCCCCGCTGGGGTGAAGTAATCGACCTGCAATTAGAAAATCATTGTCGGTCGTGTCGTTTCATCGTTTAATGGCGCGAATCAGTCGCTCGCTCGGATCATACCCCCGTAATAATTCCAATTGAGTCATCTGACTAACGCACTTGCGTACTGTGATTTGCTACGCATCAACCTGAGAAGTCAATTTCAATTATCGCCGGCCGAGGCGAAGTGGAAGTTCGTGCCAGCAGGCTCTCTCCCGTTTATGCGAGCGCACTTAAATACGCGATAACGCAAAATTAGGTTATCGGGCATTTTCTGCGCTCTGCTAAGAGGAAACATTTCAGGAGTGGACGGCTTATCGCTGAGAAAATTAAACATCCGAATGTTTCATCTCCTTCATAACGTTGGAAACCGATTCAAAGGTACTTTCATATCCGCATTAATACCGTAAATATGTGAAATGTCAGATTTTTCACATTCGAGATATTTTCCCCATAATTTATCCTTCATATTTCACAATTTCATAGTTTATTTTCGACTTAACCTTTGATGCTTAATTTTTAGTCCCTAATATTTAATGAATAATATTGAGCAATTTTGAAATAACTTTCATATCCGCATTAATATGTAAATATGTGAAATGTCAGATTTTTCACATTCGAGATATCTTCCCCATAATTTATCCTTCACATTTCACAATTTCATAATTTATTTTCTACTTAACCTTTGATGCTTAATTTTCAGTCCCTAATATTTAATGAATGATATTGAGCAATTTTGAAATAACTTTCGGGAGGTTCAAAGGATATCTTTTTGTACCCTTTCGCCATAGTTGGAAATTAATTTGAAATCTTTTCAACGGACGAGTAAATCGGTGCTACCTGTACCTTTAGTACCGACAAGCTGGTATATCTTCGGCGAGCCGGAAGAGGTAAGTCATACCCGCCTGTACTTCCGGCCGCTCTGGAAGCCACCCCCCGCGAATCGATAAATCGAAGCCGGCCACTCTCGAATCGGCCCGAACTTGAATTTATGGCATTAATTACCAGCCCGTGTTCCCTCGTTCCTTCTCCTTTTATTTGTCTACCTTCTTCTTCCCCTTTGACTTTCTCTGCGATCCGTCACATGCGAAACGGCGATCGAACGATAACGATCAAAGGACACCGCCATGATACGAGAGACCCCATCGATCCTTAATTAGAGCCGATATCTCGAAGAGATAACAGTTCGATTGCCGAGACCAACACCTGTAACCTGCATTACACGGCAAGAGTTTACCAAAACTTCAATCTACACTTTACCAAATATACCATTTGCCTCGTTTTTCCATTTGTTATTAACAAAAATCAAGCATATAAGTGTATACAGACATTTGTCAATCCCGCGCATTTTTTGAATGATCAATGAGAGGGGTGCTCGCGCCCACGTGACCGCCCGCATTTCCGTTGGACCGGGGCTCCCATTGGCCGGGGCACTTTCCGCTGTAGCCGAGTCGGAACCGCTCCTTTGAGACGCCGGCGGGACGCGCGGAGCGCCAGTGTCCGGCCGACCGCCGAAGCGGACAGTCGAATTGGAGTAAGGTGGGGATTTTCGCGCTTCTCCGAAGCGTTTCTACCCGAGGCGGAAAGACCGCGACGAGGTATACCTTCTCGCTGTCTTTGCCGACCCCTTTCCCGCCCACGTCACCCGATAAAACGACGTTTCTCGTGGAGATATTTGCTCTCGAGGTTATTATATTTGTGCCTCCCAGGGCGTCCCTGGGGTAAACGTACTTTCCGAGATGCACACACGAGGCACCCCCCTTTCCCTCCCCCTCCGGCCCCCCTATGTTCGCCACTCTTTTCCCTCATTGCATCCCCTCTTGCGGCTTCGATCGAATTTCCTCCTCGCCGTGAGCTCCTACCACATGATAAGAAACCGCTCGTCAAAGTCCCTAGGATTTTTCCCGAAAACCGGGGAAAATCCTAGGGACTTAGTTGTTTCAATCCGCTTAGATATTTTTTACTCGTACAGACTTATGTGTCTTTGGCGCGAGACTCTACCGAATTTCTTGATTTTTTTTTTTTTTTTCTCGTAAATGAGGCCCACGATAAAATCCCAAGGGTGGAAAAGGTTGTTTTCCAAATTGATGTGGATATAAAAAAATGCGCAAATAAAATCGGCGCTCGGTTTAAGTAATTTGAATTTAGCGCTCATTTTTTGAGGTTGGGCACAGGGAGTTCCGGGGTGGGAGAAATTCATCTCTTGACGCAGATGTAAGAAATGTGGCCTCGAAAGGGAAAGAGTAAGAGGTTAGGAATTTCGATGACGGCAGCCTCCAACCCCGACCGGATCGAACGTCTATTAACCAATCCTTTGAGAACACAAACGATATACTTGGGAGAAATACTCACGGGTACTCGACCTGACGTCACCCTTGATTGCACTCGTATCAGCGATTACGGGAACGATATCTGCACTCGGTCGTTAATAGTACCTACTAATTAACACCATTATCACCTGTCGATGGTATCGGGGAGGAATCTCTTCTCTATCCCTAACTCACCTGTCTTCGAATCGGTGCCACTTCTGGCACCTTTATTTTTTATACAAAAACCTAAGTCGTATTAAAAAAAGGAATTTTTTTATCAGAATGATTTTCTTTTCAAAAGCTGGGTAGAACGCGTTAAGTCAATTTTACCATTACTTTCATTACGGGTTTGGAAAATGAATTTCGACATTTATTTATGATGCGCGATAAGCCGAGGTGCACAGGAGGAGACAGGTGCACAAGGACAGGGAAGATCTGGCTGTAATATCAATAAAATTAAAAAAAAGTATAACTTTGCCTGTGTTGCAGATTTTCTTTTTAGAAGCTGGGTAGAACGCGTTAAGTCAATTTTACCATTACTTTCATTAGGGGCTTAGAAAATGAATTTCGACGTTTATGATGCGCGATAAGCCGAGGTGCACAAGGAAGGGGAAGATCCGGCTGTAAAATCAATAGAATTAAAAAAAAAGTATAACTTTGACTGTGTTGCAGATTTTCTTTTTAGAAGCTGGGTAGAACGCGTTAACTCAATTTTACCATTACTTTCGTTAGGGGCTTAGAAAATGAATTTCGACGTTTATTTATGATGCGCGATAAGCCGAGGTGCACACGAGGAGACAGGTGCACGAGGAAGGGGAAGATTTGGCTGTAAAATCAATAAAATTAAAAAAAAGTATAACTTTGACTGTGTTGCAGATTTTCTTTTTAGAAGCTGGGTAGAACGCGTTAAGTCAATTTTACCATTACTTTCATTAGGGGTTTGGAAAATGAATTTCGACATTTATTTATGATGCGCGATAAGCCGAGGTGCACAGGAGGAGACAGGTGCACAAGGACGGGGAAGATCCGGCTGTAAAATCAATAAAATTAAAAAAAAAGTATAACTTTGACTGTGTTGCAGATTTTCTTTTTAGAAGCTGGGTAGAACGCGTTAAGTCAATTTTACCATTACTTTCGTTAGGGGCTTAGAAAATGAATTTCGACGTTTATGATGCGCGATAAGCCGAGGTGCACAGGAGGAGACAGGTGCACAAGGACGGGGAAGATCCGGCTGTAAAATCGGGGCATAACTTCGCGGGGGAGAAACGACGTTTACGGGAGGAAAAGCGCGGAGATGACAGCGGTCATGGCGTTTCTGTTATTTATCGCCTTGGTGGCTTCGGTCGTGCTCACCTTGGCGAGACTCTTTACCTGATTAACATAACGCGACATGGCGTACCACGGATCGGAATAGCAATGCCGTGGGTGTGGACGAGTTCGAGATACACTTCGGATGCTTGTCTCGTGACGCAACCTGCCGGTGATTAATCGGCCCATTTCGATGAGCAAAAATGTCCAGTTATCGCAATTTTTTATTTTGCAACTTCTTCGTGCTCCCCAATTTTCTCGCAATATTTCGCCATTTTATCAAATTTCTATCCCGAGTTTCCTTAAATTTTCCTGACTTACTTTTTCTTTTTTTCCCCGAAAATTTCCTCCCTCTTAAAATATCAATTATTTACGATTAATTCCCATTTACTGGCGGTTGTTTTCAAATTGGTAAAAAGAAAAAAATTGACACGTTGACTCAACGCTTCGCTAATCGACAATAGGAGCTTCGAAAGATTAATTTTCCTTCCGGAAAAAAAGATACCTTCGCAGGTCGCTATTTTCATCTCAAGTACTCCAATATCTTTTTCCTGGCAAACTTGTATCTATCCAAAAGAATGATTAAATTTATCACCGAATTTATTCCTCATTTCCGAATGTATCCCTCGACGAGTTCAGAATTTCTTGTCGGCGCGCAACAAAGGCGCTTATGTCCGTCTAGATTTTTCTTTTTTAATTTTTTTTCTTTCCGCCTAGACAAGAGAACCTGGACGGAACAGTCGCAGATGACAAGGCATCGCGATTCCGCGAGCCGCTCGGGATAATCGGCGGAATAGCCGGCGCGGAACAACCGCTAGGCCGTTTCCGGCAGTAAAGAGGCTGCGAGATTTCTCCACCGACTTGGTGCGGCACGCAACCTTGATTTTCTAATGGGCTTTTAGACCACAAACGACAAAATGGCCGACCCTCGCGCATCCTTCGTCCAGACGGCAAGGATCGATTTTTAAAAGTAATATCGAAATTGTTGTCACCTAACCATTAACGACACTAAAAATCGCTACGATTTATCGTCACATGTCTATCCACCTTCACATTCGCTCGGGAATAAATGGCGATCCGATTTCATTTGAAAGTTTATATAATATAATCCTGATAATCGTTCCAAGGAAAATCGCGTTACGTAACATACATTTAATCTGCAGACCTACATACTTGACTCATTACCCGTAATGTATGAGTGACACGTGTATTAGATCATCCTTTTCCCTGGCGATTAAACTATTTTTCATTTTCTTATATTTCCTGGAGGTGGAAATACGTTTTAATTGTTTAATCAAGAGCGCGTGTGATTTTTCCAGATAAGAGAAGTCCTGATTAATAATATTTCTGCATTACCATTGAATTCCCCCATTACTTAAGTCTGGGAGAAACGTTTGAAATTCCATTTGCAATTTTCCTTGGATCTTTATTTTCACGTTGGTCATTTTCTACGCCCTGGAGATTTTCCGGCTTCTACGCCGAGGAAGAAAAACGATTCATCGATCCAAAGGAACATTCCTTGGAGTAGTACCGAACGTCTTGTTAATTAAAAAGAAATAATTAGATGACTCAAATTAATTGTCACGGTTCCGAAGAAACGTTGCAGCGAATTTATTGGAGTTCGTTTGAGTGAATTCCTTGGATTTAAAAAATATTTCTCTGGTCAAATGGAATTTCTTTCTCGGGGTAGTGACATGTCAAAAGCATATGAGGTATACCAGTGATAAATAATCGGTAACAAATGAAATATCGATCGAGCGACTGTCAAGCCAGAAAACCAATCGGCCATTATCGGCGCGAACGGTGTCAGGAGAGATCGGCCACGCCGAGAGAACAATAGACATTTTTTATGATAATATTGTCTGCCAGATGAGATCCTAATCGGAGGCTGTTTCGCATTAGTTATTGGTGATTAATCGACGGATCGATGGCTACCGAACAATCGTCCGGGAATCGATGATAGGAGATGCCGACGAGCCCATCAAGAAGTTCGACGAACCCTCTTGCTAAATATATTCATAAAACGAATTGCAAATCCCGTTCGATTTAATCGACGTTGACGTGTCTTCGCCTTATAAGGAGATGCCACTCTTTCCGAATAATGCCACGATGCGATGGGAACAGGAGATAATTAGATCATCTCCTAAGATTTGCATGAAAATAATCTTTCTTCGGCTTTTTCAGAGACGAAGTGGAAAACCACGAGTCCGGGCAGCCACGTGATTTAATGTAAACTAACGTATGATATTTGGCATAAATATAGGAAATTATTAGGTGGAATTGTTAAGAGAATAATGTGGATAATCAATTTATCTCTCGTTTGTATGGAGATAATTTTTTTAATTTTTTTTTCGGGGGGCGAAGTAGAAAATCTTGAGTTCGGTCAGACATTCGATTTTTGGGGAAATTACAATTTCATTTATATTTCTGGATGTGGATAATCAATATCAATATCACAATCAATAATGTGGATAATCAATTTATCTCTCGTTTGTATGGAAATAATTTTTTTAATTATTTTTTTTCGGGGGGCGAAGTAGAAAATCTTGAGTTCGGTCAGACATTCGATTTTCGGGGAAATTACAATTTCTTTTATCTCTGGGCTTGTATCTAATGTAAAAGTGAATGTAAATGTGATTTTGATATTTCGAGGAGATACATATTCTACGGTATGTAGAAAAATTCATTTAATTCGGTTTATCGCAAGGAGGGAAGAGGCGATTTTTTATACGCAAAAAGGCAGCTTCTGAGGGATTGATTAAATTGCAGGCCCCGTTGGATTTAATCACCTTTCACTTGTCTGCGAGATGTTACTCTTTTCGAAAAATGTCTTAACGAAATACGAGCAAGAGCTAATCACGATGTCGCGTTTTCTCGAGAAACTTTACATGGCCTCGATTAATCGAGGCCTTGTCGAATCGACATTCGGAGACGAGTTTCATTTTTCCTCGATCACATTAATCCAGGATTTTTTTAATAAACGAGAAATTACGTGTAAAGTCAAGGGAGATAATTAATTAATAATACTTAACCGTGAATTATTGACACCCCCCGGAATTGGCCCACTTCCAGAAGGACTCGGATCGTTAATTAAGTATTCTCTGGCATTTTTATCTACATAAAAATAGACTCCAGCAGGAACTGTCGAGTCTGAAGTCTGTCTGAGGTTGCAATAAAAGTGCATTTAATTTTTTACGATCCGTCATGGCGGACCTCGTGACGTAACGAAACGTTCATCTCGAGGAATTGCCTCGATTCTTGTTAATCAAACGCATACTTGACCGTCACTCGAGGGAATACTTCGAAATTAACCTTTTTTAAGTGGTCCATTGACAGGATCCGCGTTTTTGTCATCCTTATCATCCTTGAAAATAGAGATATGGGTAATCCGGCGATGAGCCCCCTTAAGGTGATGTGAAAGTGGTGTCGAAGAGGTTTTGTTTATAAAACTTTTCTCCCAACTCGGTTTACCGAATAGTTCGAAAGGTTACAACATGAATGTGGAGACTATAAGAAAGGTCCTGAAACTCATGAAATTTCAATTATTTTCAAATTTTTTTATAGGTATTTTAAATATAGTTTGTAAAAAATGAAATTTCGCGAGTCTCAGGACCTACCTTAGGGTCTCCATATTCACGTTTTGAAGTATGAAACGATTTGAAACACCCAGCTTGTATAAAAATTTTATGAACGGAATGGAAATAGACATATGGGTAATCCGGCGATGAGCCCCCTTAAGGTGATGTGAAAGTGATGTCGAAGAGGTTTTGTTTATAAAACTTTTCTCCCAACTCGGTTTACCGAATAGTTCGAAAGGTTACAACGTGAATGGGGAGACTATAAGGAAGGTCCTGAAACTCATGAAATTTCAATAATTTTCAAATTTGTTTATAGGTATTTTAAAAATAGTTTGTAAAAAATAAAGTTTCGCGAGTTTCAGAACCTACCTTAGGGTCTCCATATTCACGTTTTGAAGTATGAAACGATTTGAAACACCCAGCTCGTAGAAAAGTTTTATCAACGATTGAGCTTTCGGATGCCACTTTCATATCCCCTTAAGATCGATATATCGCCACCGTTAACGGTGATCCAATCGCCGTTGGCGAATCCATGAATGCATGAATGAATTTCAATTGAAGTGACCCATGCCAATGAGATGACACGTACTGATTTCACAATGTCCTTTGCTCGCTCCGCAATTCTTCGAGGCGAGAATTCTTGGCCGTCATCCGACTTGCGTAACAAGGGGGAGAAAGAGGGAAAAGGAGGAAGAGAGGGAACTCTCGTTGAATCCGCCTTTAGGTGTGCACCGTATTCTCGGCGTTAAACGGCGACCTCCCAAGACGCCTGCGTTTTCCGCACCTCGCCGCGAAGGCGTTCCATTTTCCGCAGGGTCGTACTTTCGCGTCCTCTCCTTATTATTCCCGGGAATAATTCGCCCCGGGACAATTCCGCGAAACCTCGTCGGAGCCGGTCGATTGAAATTCCCCCGAGTTCCCTTATCACCCCCGACCCGCTGATAATCTCGGAGTTGCAGTTCCGTTTTGACCGTTCAACGTGTTCATACATTTGTGCAATTTTATTCCGTAATGCTGGAGGGAAATTGTACATTTCATGTCTTGACAATCAATTAGTATATATATCTATTACCGACATTTTTATTGACAACAACAAAAAATGACTCATTACTGACATTTTTATTGACAACAACAAAAAAAATACATATTATTGGCAATCAATTAGTATATATATTTATTACCGATTTCTTTGACATTATACGTAAAAATTGGTGAAATCTTGGCGTACCCAAAAATCAGCGAAATTATGACACGCATATGAAAAAAGTAACAAGAATCGTAACATCGTAAAAATGAGTGAAATCTTGGCGTACACAAAAATCAGCGAAATTATGACACGCATATGAAAAAAGTAACAAAAATCGTAACATCGTAAAAATTAGTGAAATCTTGGCGTACCCAAAAATCAGCAAAATTATGACACGCATATGAAAAAAGTAACATCGCGAGTAAAAGATTGGTGGAATCGTGACATTTATTTATTTATTTTTCATCGGACCCGTTTGACATCTCTCGTCGAAAAGGGAAATGCGATTTTCCGCCACCAAAACCGAGGAGCTCTCGAAGCCTCGTTCCTGGTAAATCGAGATGAAGAAACGAGACGCGGAAGATGCGTTACTTACATGTACTCGACAAGTGACGTAGCATAGTCAAGAGTACAGGCAGACTTCGGTTTCTTGCGAGAACTTTTAACCACGAGATGGACGGAGGAAACGGATTCCCAAGTGGCACCTCTCATTGAAATCCCAGAAATTATTACCACAGACGGACAGCTCTTTCCTATATCTTTCCCTTTCTTCGGCCATCTTTTCCGTATTACTGGCATTTTTTTTCGGGTAACCTCTTCTGCGAAGATCGCGACACTTTAGGGTCGGGGCAAAGAATTTCCTAAAAAAATGATTAAATTCCCTACGAAGTCGCAGATAGCTGGTATCGTGCCAAATGACAGTTTGCGGAATTCCGTCCACATGTTTCGTGACCCGGAATCACCGTCGAGCGTCGCGACGACCAAAGTGTCGGCCCGGGTTAGGATCGATCGTCCCGGAAGGGAACGGACCCGATGAATGGGCGTTTTATTTTTAATCACTATGGAAACGTATTACCGCGCTATTAAATTATCGGCTGATCATCGCGCCAGTCAATACGGCTACTTTTATTCGACTTTGTCGGCGCCGAACGTAAAGCTGACCTGCCGCGCTCGGGTGGCGTCATTTTCGCGACTCGTCTCGGTGAATAATAAAAAAAGAATTGCATGTCTTACGATATGAAAATATTTTTAGGCGCAATGTTAAAGCGAGGGAAATCCCAAAATCTATACGGAAAAAGGAAGTTGATCAGCTGATCGAAATTCCAGTGATCCTAGGTCGTTAGTCCTCCAGTTGATTTTTGCGCTCAATCGTAACACTGAATTAATTGTCGTGGTTTTGATAAGTCCTATTTTTTTTTTTTTTTTTTAATTAATTTACGCGAAAATTCTGATGACATTAATTCCTAATGAACATATGAAGTTTCTTCGATATGAAAATTTTAACATTTCAGCGTCATCATGAATTCCATGAAATCCTAGTTAAGTTCTGAAATTCCAGCGTCATTGAACGTTCCACAAATTCCCAGCAAAGCTCTGAAATTCCAGAGTCATTAAAAATCGATATGAAAATTTTAACATTTCAGCGTCATCATAAATGCCATGAAATCCTAGTTAAGTTCTGAAATTCCAGCGTCATTGAACGTTCCATAAATTCCCAGCAAAGCTCTGAAATTCTAGTGTCATTAAAAATCGTCTAGTGTCATTAAAAATCGATATGAAAATTTGAACATTTCAGCGTCATCATGAATTCCATGAAATCCTAGTTAAGTTCTGAAATTCCAGCGTCATTGAACGTTCCACAAATTCCCAGCAAAGCTCTGAAATTCTAGTGTCATTAAAAATGTCATAAATTCTATATAAAGCTCTGACATTCCTGGATCATTAAAAACGCCATGAAATCCCAGCGAAACTCTGAAATTCCCCCTCGATGACGACATGGATTTATGTCCGAGGAAACGGTGGAATTCCTGTCGGAGTTCATCGAGCTTGGTAGAATGTCGGGAATCAGTGGAGGAATCAGAAACGAGTCAGACATCGGGTCGTGATGTCATCGGGTCGACTCCGCGATGAACTCAGGATGACTTACATCTCGGTGACGCCACGGGCGCGGAGGATGCGCACGTGCGTGCAGTTACGTGCAGTTGCGTGCACTCTGGCGTTTCGCACCGGGCGAATAAAAGCGCGAGGATGCAGGTCGTTAAAGCGGCCCGCAACGGGCTCGGCGAGGGGCCTGCTCTTATTAAAATTAATAGACACGCGTAAACGCGAGCGAATGCGCCTAAGCGAACGCACACAAGGCCCGATATCTCGCTGGGATCATTCCCGGAGGTACTTTCCTCGCCCCGAGCCGCGCAATTTGCTTATCCCCATTTACTCGCTCCCTTATCGAACATTTCCCCATAAAAACTGCTTCGAATGTCTAGGAAAAAAAAAAAAGAAAAAAACGTACCAATTATTCGTACAGGTTAAATTAACTGATCGTGGATTTACTTTTTTTAATCACAATTTAAGGTTTAAGGCCCGGTGAAAGTGGCAATTTGCTTATCCCCATTTCCTCCCTTATCGAACATTTCCCCATAAAAACCGAGGAAAATTAAAAAAAAAACGTACCTAGTATTCGTAGAGGTTAAATTAACTGACCGTGGATTTACTTTTTTTTTTAATCACAATTTAAGGTTTAAGGCCCGGTGAAAGTGGCAATTTGCTTATCCCCATTTCCTCACTCCCTTATCGAACGTGTCCCCATAATAATTGCTTCGATTGTTTAGAGAAAAATTAAAACAAAAACGTACCAATTATTCGTACAGGTTAAATTAACTGACCGTGGATTTACTTTTTTTTTTTAATCACAAGTTAAGGTTTAAGGCCCAGTGAAAGTGGCAATTTGCTTATCCCCATTTCCTCACTCCCTTATCGAACGTGTCCCCATAATAATTGCTTCGATTGTTCTCGATTAAAGCGCAAGGGGAATTAAAGTCGTCATTTCCGCATTTCGCGCCTCCTTATGAGTGGCCTATTGTTTCCTTTGGAATTCTCTCTGGAATGCTCAAGCTGGTGAACTTTGATGACTCCTCTTAAGTCATGAGAGCGTAATCGGAACAGCATCCTCGTTGATACCGATCTCTCCTCTCTTCTAGGAACTTTAAGGTGACATGAAAGCGGCATCTGAATTAAACGTTTCACGAACGAGAATTTTTTCACGCCACTTTCATATCGCCTTAATTATGTACAATCGCAAAAATGACTGCCGAGAGATGACGAAGTGCATCGGGCTTTTGGGACTGCAAAAAAGGCCGACCTCGTTAGGGATCTATCGATCGATCGATGAACCGATCCATGTGCCGGTGGGAAATGTCCCGCGATAGCCGCTATCAGGGATCGCATGTTACAAATCGAGCGGGTTAAATAAATTGTCAATAAACAAACGACCCCCGTCCGGTCAATTCTTCGGCGCCTGATACGCGAACGGAGTAAAAGCTTGCGTATCGGCGCACATAAAAGCGCGTTATGTAATGCGCTTTTAGTGGTGCACGCGAGAGGTTAGGTTCCTCGTGTAGGTGTAAGCGAGCCAGAGAGCACAATCGGTAGACTATACAAGTCGTTATCAGCGATCCTCGGCCGAGCATTCCGACCGCGATAATCAACCCTGTTTTGCCTTCCGAGCTGATAACCCTTTAAACTCCTTTGTCCTTTGGCGCCTTTTGGTCTTAACAGTTTATGATAAGTCGAGTCTTGACACCTCCGCTACTAATGGATAACCATAAGTGTCCGTTAAAATTATAACCAGTAGAACTTTTTCTTTTTTTCACGGCGTAATGCGACATTTTAGATGATACTTTCCGCCCTGGAGGGATAGCTCAAGTAAAGAGACTCGGTCGAGCGCTTGTACTTGTTGGAGACGCTGCCGTGTATCTTTATAAGAATTTATATACATGGCAATTTTTAGGACTTTGGTCTTAACAGTTTATGATAAGTCGAGTCTTGACACCTCCGCTACTAATGGATAACCATAAGTGTCCGTTAAAATTATAACCAGTTGAACTTTTTCTTTTTTTCACGGCGTAATGCGACATTTTAGATGATACTTTCCGCCCTGGAGGGGTAGCTCAAGTAAAGAGACTCGGTCGAGCGCTTGTACTTGTTGGAGACGCTGCCGTGTATCTTTATAAGAGCCTATATACATGCCATGATGACAATTTTTAGGACTCATGGTTTTTTCCCGGAATTTTGACTGAAACTGTTAGAAATTTGGCGATAAACTTGAAGGTGAAAAATTTGCGACGTCTCTTTTCTTTTTTTTTTTTTTGAGATCCTTCCCTGGAAGACGGGGTTTCTTAAACGTCGCAACGGAAGCTCACCTGCACAGGTATGCCCTGTGTAACTAATTTCAAGCGTTAAAAGCCCGGCCGGTCTGGAAAAAGTGCTAAAGCTGCATTAAGGGCGATGCGGTCGAGAGTAAAGAGGGAAAAAAAGGGGAAAAAGGGGGAAAAACGTCGTCGGCCGCTCTCCCCGGATCTCCGTCGCGGCGGGAAACTTCAAATTTGCATTAAATCCGGCCGGCGTAAATTTTGGAAATTCCCTGTACCAATAGAGAAACCTCGACTCGAGGTCGCCGTATGGAAAGTGGAATTAAATATGAGCGCGCTCCATTCTATTCTAATTCCGTGCCCGTTAGGTCTGCGAAGTTCTCCGTATCTCTCCCTCTCTCGATTGATTTGTCAAATCACGGACTGTCAATGTTAATGTAATATATCGCAACTTTCCATCCTCGGAACGATCTCCCGCGGTCGACGTCGACGTCGACATCGATCTCGATGTCAATGGACAAAAAATGTCAACCGAGGTCGGCAAAGCCTCTCTCTTCGGCATTTACGACACTTATCGATAATAATAATCGAACGCACGACAAATATAAAAATGTGTATCACTCTGTATGAATTATAAGTAAGTGATGAATTTTTCCTATTTTTTTTTCTCAGTGCCGAGAAATAAGAAATTTTCATTTTTTAAGGTAACGTCAATGCGCAGGTGTCCGTGTGTATTAATGTAGATCGGATCGATGGGTTATATTATTTTTTTTTTAGGAGAGGCGAAAATTTTTCTGAACAGAGGGACGAGTTTCGCAGGACTGGCCGCGATATGCGTTATTAATTGTGACGTTTAAATTGACAATCACCGCAATAGGGGAATCCTCCCCTTTTTCGCGTACTCGCGCGATATTCGGGCCGGCGGGCGATTTTTCATGCAAACTCGCTTATAAAATCGATGGTAATTTTTCTAAACTGATTACCGCCGGCCATCTATGTGACAATAATGTTAACTAAACTGGGTCCGCCGGGCGGAGGATGTATTGTCCTCTTTGTCCTCTCCATCTCTGACGTCACTACTGGATCTGGCAAAGTTTCTCCCTATCTTCCCTAACGTAAGCACGGCTTCTGATATCATTCTGGATCGACCCTTATCAAAGATCCTAAACTCCACCTGAAGTATATACTCTTATAATTATTTGTGAAAATTAATCATATATGTCAGGGTAAAAAAAATCAGTTTTGGAAGATTTAAATCCCAGAAATGTATTTAAGGGCGCAGATTTTCTTAAGGGGAAAAAAAGTCAAAGCTCAGAGTAACGAGCCTAAAATTGTCGGTAAGTTCGGAAAAAGCAAGGGATGCCATGCCAGGGGACCAGAAGGGGTGGAGGCGCCTCCGGGTCTGAAAAAAACCCACCTCGACAATACTTCCACCGTCGACAGTCCATTAGAAGAGTACGGACGATTTAGCAGAGGGGTTGCTCCCGCGCACTCGGCTTTTAGGTCCAGCAGTTTGATGGTTCCCGCTTCTCATGCTAATAACGTCGAGGGTCCATATTCCGTGGCCCCTTTTGCAAGGCTTGTGCTCTTACCTACGTACGTTCTTACCTTCTTCCCTTCTTATCGTGGGTTACGTTCTTGCCTCCCCGGGATGGACTTTTGTGCCGGTATCCACCCTAATGCCGGCCCACTTGAGCGGGCTTTTCGTTTTCATTTATTTTCCGGAAATTATCCGCCACGGAAAATGTCCCCCCGACATTTACCCTCGGCTCGCCATTTACCCTTCGAGTGGCTCAACTTGGGGGAACGAAACGCGGAAAAATTTCATCGGGACATTTTTAGAGGGTTTTCGCTTTTTGCGGTTACTTGCAGCATGCCGGATTTTAGCATCTTCGAGTTTTTTTTTTTTATATATGTATATGTACATAGAGACATTCCCGGTAACGAAGAGATCATTTGTAAAGGGATTTTGATATATTCCCCGAGCGCTCGATTTATGGAACATTTTTTATCGAAATGATTCTTTGAAAGAATAATTCCTGAGGGGGGAACTTGTCGAGCTCGTCGAAGCAGGATTTAAAATGAAAATTCGTAAAATCCGCCGCTGGCGATTTAAAGTGAAAATTCCAGTGTAAAAAATTCGTAACATCCCTCGCGACACAATTTAAAATGAAAATGTTAAGAAGAAAAAATGTGTAAAGTCCACCGTTAGCGTTTTAAGATGAAAATTCGAAAAATTAATTTATAAAATTCGCCGCTAGCGATTTAAAGTAATTTCAATAAAAACAATGTAAAAGCCCCCATGTAAAGTTTCGCAAAACGAGAACTGGCAATTCCAATGTAAAAAATTCGTAACATCCCTCGCGACACAATTTAAAATGAAAAATGTGTAAAGTCCGCCGTTCGCGTTTTAAGATGAAAAAATCGAAAAATTAATTTATAAAATTCGCCGCTAGCGATTTAAAGTGATTTCAATAAAAACAATGTAAAAGTCCCCATGTAACGATTCGCAAAGCGAGAACTGGCAATTCCAATGTAAAAAATTCGTAACATCCCTCGCGACACGATTTAAAATGAAAATGTTAAGAAGAAAAAATGTGTAAAATCTGCCGCTCGCATTTTGAAATGAAAAATTAATTTATAAAATTCGCCGCTAGCGATTTAAAGTGATTTCAATAAAAACAATGTAAAATTCGTCGTGTAACGATTCCCAAAGCGAGAACTGCCAATTCGTGACGTAAACGCGCAATCGATGGGCGTTTGATAAGCCTCCTCCAAACGCCGGATCCTAACCTCAACGAAGGTCGGGCACTTCGGGAATCCGGCACTTCGTCACCCTGGCACTTCGCGGGCGACTCTCGCGGTACGAAAAGAGCCCATTGCCCTTATCTGCCTCCAGATACGAAGAGTGTAACTCGAGAACATGGCGGCCGCGAGCGAGCGTAACTTTATAGCTCTCGCACTCCGACCGGAGTTACGAGGTTAGGACGACCGGGGATATATATTCCCGCCTTCGTTAATCGGCGGGATGTTCCGTCTCGTCGTGTCACCTCTAAATTCTGATAAAACCCTTAGGGCTCGTATTTCTATTTCAGCCGGGCGATACCTCCCAAGGGAGGAGGGCTCCTCTGCCACGTGTAAAAATAAAGCACCTCACGCGGCCCCTTCTCTCTCTCGAAAAAAAAAAAAAGAAAAAAAAAGAAAGAAACAGAAATTCAAAGAAAAAAACGAAATCCCGGGAGGAAACGAATTTACCCTTTGGCGGCGACACATCGGCAGCTGGACGCTCGTTTTATCTTGCAGAAGATAAATGGACCTCTCTACTGCTAATGCTTACGATTACGCGCCCTTAATGCCTCGCCTTTAATCCTGGTAATTTATTAACCGAACGCGTACTTGGTGCGAAACTCAACCGGCGGAGCTCTACCCTCTCGCGTCGTGGCGCCATCTTGGAAATCTTCAACTTTCTCATTTCCTTTTCTTTAGTTTTTCATCTTTTCCCCTCTAGTGAATCTCGGCATTTCGAATTTGGCGGGGATTTATCGCCGTACGTGGATTAGTTTACTTCGAATCGACGATCCCGTTTAATCGGCCCCGGCGAAAAGCGAAACCCGGGAATAATATTAAGAATAACGATACTAATAACCTTAATGCCACGCTTATGGCCTCGGTAATCTCGGCCGTTAAGCCGCGCTAATTTAATATAGGCGAGCGGTCGGTTTACTGGGCTTTAATTGCGCTTTATTCCCCCTAAAGCAAAAATCTCCTCGCCTTTCTAGCCGGCGTTTCGACTCGGCATTTCCTTCTGTTCACGGTGCGCAATGCGCGGTTTCTTTACGTTCCGGATGCCGGAACTAATCGATTTGTCGACGTGATTTCGGACAAATGGCGTCGGAGGTTTCCGATATCCAAAATTAGGTTTCATGCCGCGGCATAATGCGCCTCGAGACGAGCATTAACTCCAAGTACCGAGAGTTCCATTTACTCTAACCTAGGAAGTGCAGCCATGAAAAGCGAATCTTATCCACTAAGGCACTGACAAAAACTCCAGTCGAGTGTAATTACGATAAATCAAAAGGGCCTTAATCTCAAGATTTCACCCAGAGCTGTAAAACAAAATGTTCTGTATGTACCGCCGTTCACGTAAAGAGACTCGCCTGAGTTTCGCGCCAAGTACGTTTCTCTTCTAAAATTCGAAACTCTCGCTCCACGGTCGGAACTTGACGTGCATCTCCGTCTTGGATGGGAAAATAGGTGTAAAAAAATGTTCCAGGCGTTGTTCCCGGGTTTTCATGAAAGTTGGTCGGAAGAGGGCAGCGCGGACGTTCCGCGGGCGGAATCCGCGATCCGTGCCGCGTCCCCTGGCCTCATGTTTACAATATACATTTTTATGGCCGCGATTCTTTTATGGCTCTTAATCTCACTGGGATGAACTCTAAAAGTTGGTAAATTGCGTTCCGCCCCGAGTCGGTGTATCTCCGGGGTTTCTTGCCTCGCGGCTTACGTCGGCCGCGAGAGGTAAGCGTCGTGTAAATATTAAAGATGGAGGAAGGCGCGAGGCCGGGGCTCGCATTTAACCCTGATTTAACTCGAATGATCCTTCGTCCGCATTTATTCACCGCCTGGGAGGAGGAACGAGGTTCCCGGGGCTTAAATAGCCGAGAAAAAGCCTCGGGATTAATCGCGGATCCGCGAGGCCGCCAATATGGCGCGTCGCTTTCATTGTTCCCTCGTTAACCTCACTTTTTAACGCTCATTGCGCGAATGGCGCGGCTTACTTTTCGCGAAACTATGTATAAGCTTCGTCTATCCGGGCAAAACGAGGCTTCTTTGCTTCTCACTCCCTTTTATCTCCCCTTTTTCTCCCTCGCGTTCTGAATTCCAAGATATTCAAGATGGCGGCGCGCCTCGATCCATAGAACTCCTTTCAGGGATTTCCGATGACTTTTTATCCCACTACAATATCAAAAATAGATCCAAAGACGCTCCCCTTGAATTCCTCTCCTCCTTGCGATCCAATAATGGTTAATATAAGAACCAATTAACAAAGCTATCTAATAAAAATAATCAGTGAATAAATCACGCGTTCATGAGTCTATAAGATCCAAGGATTAGGTTGAAATTTCGAGCGCAAGTCTCGCGCTTCTCGGACGGAACTTCCGGCCTGGGCGGTCTGAAAACGCATCTAAGGAGTGCGGAATAATAACGCGTCTCTTAAAAGAGACGCGAATAAAATCGTCGGAAAAGAAAATAATCAGTGAATAAATCACGCGTTCATCAGTCTATAAGATCGAAGGATTGGTTTGAAATTTCCAGCGCAAGTCTCGCAATTCTCGGACGGAACTTCCGGCCTGGGCGGTCTGAAAACGCATCTAAGGAGAGCGGAATAATAACGCGTCTCTTAAAAGAGACGCGAATAAGTTCATGAGTCTATAAGATCGAAGGATTGGTTTGAAATTTCCAGCGCAAGTCTCGCAATTCTCGGACGGAACTTCCGGCCTGGGCGGTCTGAAAACGCATCTAAGGAGTGCGGAATAATAACGCGTCTCTTAAAATAGTCGCTCGCGTATGCGAGGCTCACGATGAGATCCACAGGAGAGCTATTGACGATAGGGCGAGTAAAATGGCCCACTCGTGCGAGTGGTGCATAACCGGTCCGTTCCTCGCATCTCTTGGTCCACGACGGTATCTATCCGCGGCGGAACGGCCGGAGAGGGATCTCGCCGGCAAACATCCGGGGATGCACTTAGGTGCGTTACGCCATCGCCTTCTCGCCGATGCATCGCCGACTTGCATCCGCGAACCGCCGAAGAGAGGTTATTTATGTAATTTACGGTCAAGTGCTCTCGACGTCTGTTGGGATATTTTTTTCTTTTTTTTTCTCCGCTCGAAAGAATTAGAAAAAAATTGGATTGATCGCGACACGTTGATTCCGTTGGAACCGGCGGTATGACCAATGAGAACGGGTACTTTCCGGTAGAGCCGCGGATCTTTCCGCTGGAACCAGATCATGACGATCCCGATATTACCGGAATTACGGAATCGGTATGTTGTCTTCAATGTTGAGATCATTGAATTGGGAGACATTTTTTATTTCACATTTTTCATTTTTTATTTCATTTTTTTTACTCCACGCGACGCGACGATTCAAACCTGTATACTATATAAAAGAAAACAATTGTAAAATTCCAATCTATCCGTCTAAAATCCGGAGAATATCCGATATCCGAGAAATACATCCCTCGGGTACATTTACAGATCTAGGGTTTCAGAAATCTATCGAGGTAACTTTCTACGTACATTTACATCCCAACATTACTGTACTTGAGACCTCCACCCATCATTACATATTATATACTATGATATACACCGTTAAAAAAATTTTTGCAATTTTATTCCGTTTATTTGGAAGTTTCGGAGCAATGTATAATAAATTCACGTTGAGGACGTGAAAGATTTCTAGTTTTATTGTAACCTCCTGTACTGAAAGTACACTCATTTTGTGATTCTATTTAACGGTGTATTGTTATATATCATTTTGTATCGTTACAAATCGTGTAATTCTCATCAATCCCCTCACCCTCGAAAATCATCCCTTTTCTCCCCAGGCTTCCTCTTGTAACCTACTCCGAAATATCCGAAAAAAATTATTCCCACCCTCAGGGTGCACTTTCCCGCCACCGCGAGAGTTACAAAAATTCGCCAGGAGCCGTGTATGCAAATTTCCCGACCCCGAGGGAAGTGCCGAAATTCCGCGGCGGCGTAATCGCGGCCCTTTCTTCCGCAGCCCTCGGAAATTCGGCAAAAAGGCGTTTCCGCGTTTCCGCGGACTCGCTTTGCCGTCGATCCGCCACGGGAAACGCACCCGAAATGAAATCCGGCCGCAGTATCCAGTTTTTTTCCGGCATTCGCCCCTTTTTTCCCGCAGCCCTTCTTTTCCGACATACTGTAACGAGGACATTTGTATCATACAAGAATCGGTAAAAATTTCAAGTCCTTCCCTCTCATAATTTGGTCAGAATTTCTCCCTTAGGACCTCCCCAAAATTTGGAAAAAGAAAAGAAACCTAACAGGTGGAGATTTTATAATCTCTGGGAAAAATTGCAGGATTTTCGAAAATGAACGACACTCTTCCGAGGTTGTGAGGCGGATTTTTGGTATCGCTGAATTTCTTCTTTTGTTTATATTCATTGCTTTTCTTTTTTTCTATTCCTTTGGAGTCGTTTGATAGACCGCGAAGACCATGGGAAAGAAGGTGGGACAAGGGAACCAGGTACGAGAAATTCCGGGAATATTGCGGTGTCACCTCCACCTTGGAGGGGTCGGTAAGGGCGGGAAACACCTTCCTGAGCAATATCGCTGGCCAGGTCGATTTTTGCGAATCTCGAATCCTGGTGTCAAGTGGTGTCGTCGAATGGCGCTCTCCCGTGTCAAAGCGCCACCTCTGGCTCGCTTTTCGGTTCGTAACTCGACTATAACCTCGACGTGCCTGCCTTTAAAGTTATTGCCCCCGGTTCGATTTCCACCGCGAAACCGCGCTCGCGTTTCCCGCCCTGATTCCATTTATCCGCGATTATTTTCTCGCCTCCATCGGAATCGCCTTCGTCGATTATTCCGTCGAAATCGTAACCATTTATGATTACGATCAAAATTTTATACAAAAATGACTCGGAGAAAGGAATGAATTTTTTTGAAAAAATATTTTTGTGAATAATCATTGACCTCTTCTCGTTGTTTCTGAAAAATCCAGGAGATCGTAAGGGATGAAGAATTATCCGGGATTATTTTATCGCCTTCGTTGATTATTCCGTCGAAATCGTAACCATAAATGGTTACGATCAAAATTTTATGCAAAAACGACTCGGAGAAAGAAATCAATTTTTTGTGAATAATCATTGACCTCTTCTCGTTGTTTCTAAAAAATCCAAGAGATCGTAAGGGATGAAGAATTATCCGGGATTATTTTATCGCCTTCGTTGATTATTCCGTCGAAATCGTAACCATAAATGGTTACGATAAAAATTTTATGCAAAATCAACTCGGAGAAAGGAATGAATTTTCTTGAAAAAATGCTTTTGTGAATAATCATTGACCTCTTCTCATTGTTTCTGAAAAATCCAGGAGATCGTAAGGGATGAAGAATTATCCGGGATTATTTTATCGCCTTCGTCAATTCCTTCGAAATTGTAACCATTTATTTTTACGATCGAAATTTTATGCAAAAACGGCTCGGAGAGAGGAATGAATTTTTCTGAAAAAATGCTTTTGTGAATAACCATTGACCTCTTCTCGTTGTTTGAAAAATCCAGGCGATCGTAAGGAATAAAACAACGTATCTGAAAAATCCAGGAGATCGTAAGGAAAAAAACAAAATGAGCGATGAGAGGCTTCAAGTTCTTCGACAGTGAAAACTCGAGAAGAGGGAACTCTCGGAGGCGCCAGTCGAAGCCCTCGAACTCGATCCACCTCTTGAAGGGTTAATTTAGCCGAAAAGTGGATCGATGATCCAGGAAGGACACTAGATCCCGGGGAGAGAAACTTGGGATCAATGGCCATCCTCTACGGGAGCGCGTCTCCTCCCGACCCTATACGCTCGTCCTTTGAAATCATATCCTTCTCCTCCCCATGGCTCGACAATCCTCTCTTCCGCCTCCTCGACCTCCGAGGTATTTATATTAAATACCGGCGAAACCCGGCGATCAAATTAGACAACGTTCCCTCGAGTGCCGGGCACAAGAGTGGCCCGAGTTCTCAAGAGGGCCAGTGGCCCCGAATTTCCTGTCGTTAAAGAAAACGGCGTCGTTAAGAATTTCCGCTGCATCTTTCAGCCCGGCATTCTCCAATTATCCGAACCCTGGGAAGCAATTTGCATTTTTCCCGATTTCTTTTTCTTTTCCCAATTTTTTCCGGATTTTTCTCTCGCACTGAAACCGCCGAAAACAATTATTTCCCGCGACTTCCGCCGGAAATACAGAAATTCTGTCCCCTGTCATTGGTTACATAAAAGGAAATGCTTCTCAGGTTAAATCCTGAATTTTTTAACTTTAAAGTTAAGAGAAAGAATACTACAGATTAATAGAATACCTCGACTTCGATCGACCTGCATGAGTCTCGCGCCAAGTACATTTTTCAGCCGACCGAGCCTCTATACTGCATTCATGCGTTACATAGGGTAATTGCGTGGAATTAGATAACAATATCAGATTTGACAAATGTTCATTGGACCGATTTTTAGTTTTTTCGTTAATCTTGGGTTTTCAGCCTGTGGCAGCCAGGAATTCAGGTGCAGGAACGGCCAGTGCATCGAGAGCAGCAAACAGTGCAACGGAGTGCAAGACTGCTACGACAGGTCCGACGAAGTCAATTGTCGTGAGTACACCTTGACTTTCTCTCGCTTATTCGATTCTCGCCGCCATTAGTCGACCACTAATGGCGTTTTCCTTCCCGGATGGTCGGCTAAAAATAGTCGACTCTTCCCGAACATGTACGCCTTGTCTTAACGCACCTAAGGGGAATGCACTGGTGCACCTACGAAATCGCATAATCGGATCAGCTTACAAAGTCGATCGATCGTCCGGGATCGAAGACTAGCTGTGCGAGGAAAAGAAAGGCTTTCTTCGCATCCTGTAAAAAATTCTAGATATCGTACAATTTTTTTTTTTTTTTTTTTCTTATCAACGGGATGTACAAAGGTATCACAAAAATTCCACAGGTTGACTCGACTCATGAAATGCGAGGAGGGATTTTTTTATCCAACGAGGACTTGCAAAGGCACTCAGGAAAAATTCCGCAGGTGTAGAGTTAATCGGGAATGTCCGAGGGAATTTTCTGAATCTTCGGAGCGGAGGAAGAAAGCCTTTCTTGACGTCCAGTGTACAGTAGAATTGTTGTCCACCGTTTGCAATATTCGCAAAGTGTTCTGGCATGCATATGTGTTCAGTAGACGTAGAGTTCCGAAGGCCGGAAGCCTCCCGGCCTAGAATCAGTGTTTAGTACCTAGCTTTATTCGTTCTTACCGTTTTACCGTCCACCACTGTGCTTAACTTTACTCTCGGGATGCACCAAAATGTACAGTTAAACTTTTCCTAATTGTTATTCGTGTTCCGGAGGTCGTTCGAGCTCCCTCTTAGAGATGTCCGGGGATGCGGAGAGATGTTCGCGAGATGCTTGCTCTCTTTATTATTAACTTTCTCGCGTACCTTTGGTCCGCCGACCTCGCAGAATGCAACTCCACCTGCAGCTTCCCCAAGGCTCGGCGAAAAGTTGGAAAGGGTCGTTTCAACAATCATTCGACTCGCTCGACTTCGTCAGGGCTAATTCCTGTTTAAAGGGAGTCGAGACTCGAATTAACAATATCGTGGAAAAACAATTCCTATAAAAAAAAATTCAACTTTACAACCAAAAAAGCCGCCCGGCCGTGCCTGAAGTGTGACAAAAAAAAACAATGGCGAAAATAAAAAATAAGATTAAAAAAAAGAATTAAATTCGGGGGGTTCATTTTGTCTTATCGGTTATCCATTTCACTTATTGGTCCGAAGTAACGATATGAGAAACGGTAATTAATAAATTTTCTATACGGCTCTTGAAGTCGTAAGTACTTCGACCCTGAAATTTTCACTTCTATTTTTATTTGCAGTCCAGTAATTTCTTTTCAGGAAATAAAAATACAGAAAATAAGTTTTATTCGTTCGTACGTTTCCCCATTTAGGAGTGAAATTTTGAAATCGTGGGTACTTGGATAAAAGACCATTTCCGCGGATGCACCGAACGACTGGGTGCGTGGTAATGGAGGATTTAATGCACGCTTCAAGGTCCTCGATCTTCCTTGGTGGCTCCCTTCCTCGAAACTTCCCCGAAGGGGGATCGCGTTAAACCGCGGCCATAGCGATCGTAATTATAAACCCCGCTCCCTAGAACTAGCGCCGGAAAATTATCGCCGAGCTATCGGCCGAGCTCGGGTAACGCACTTTCGTAATTACCCGGAACGGTACAAAATTGAGCCTGACCAATCGCGGCTCAGGATTGCGCGTTTCCCTTCGGGCTGAATTCTTGCGAAAGCGAATTCCAAGGTAAAAATGAAAAATAAGTAACGAATCATAATTCCTGATAATTTCAATTCAAGGGGGAACAATTAAAATTCCACATTTTGGCAGGGAAAATGAGATATAAAACCCTTAGAATTTTCGGAATAAACGTGAGATACGCTTACAATTTCTTTCCAGTGTATATTCTTGCGAAAGCGGATTCCGAGGTAAAAATGAAAAATAGGTAACGAATCATAATTCCTGATAATTTAAATCCAGGGGGGAACAATTAATGTTCCACATTTTGGCAGGAAAAATGAGATATAAAACCCTTAGAATTTTCGGAATAAACGTGAGATACGCTTACAATTTCTTTCCAGTGTATATAACGTTTGCAATAAAAGACGAGATATTATTCGTAACGCATAAAATTTTGCGGAGTAAAAATCGATTTTATTTTTATTTTCGACGAACACAATGTTCGCGGTGTACATGAGATAATTTTGAAACCGCTTGGAAATTTTCGCAGTAAAAAGAAATGCGTGGAATTATTTTTCCGAAACACAAGGTACTCGGAAGATCACGAAGACCTTTATTTCTTCGGGGATTAAACTGAAAAGTCAAATTGTAGATTGAGCGGGGAGAAAAGATGAAAATGAACCGCGTTAAGGCGAAAGACCACGGGGAACGAAAATTTGGCCAAATTCCTCCGGACTTAAATTTCCCGCCACCCCCTTGAGCCCTGGGGATGAAATTTACGTTTATTAGCCGCTCTAATGACCGGGCCGCATTTTAATCCGACGTTAATCTCCCCGGGACGAGGCCGCCGAATCCGCGGACACTCGTCGGCCCGAATTTCCACATTTTCCACATTTTCCCGTCGTGTAATCCGATCTTGATTCGCGTTGGTTAACTTGACGAGGCCTGGTCACGCAACTCGACTCCTCCGAGCCCGATTTTGCATGTGAAAAAAAATTCGAAAATCCACCACCCTGGGATTTATCAAATCCCGATTACCTCCAGGCAGACATAAAACACGATTACGATCCTCTGAGAAAAAGTATGCCGACAATTATACAAGACTAGACACCCCCTTCTCCCAATTTTCATCGATCCTCCGCATGATAAAGAGAAATTGCTAATCATTATTTTTCGTAATTAAAAAATCCTCGATTTTCGGGACGTTACGCACTTTTCCCGGCCGTTTATATAATACATTCGTTCTGATAAAATGATCGTGGACCTTGATATTTCCTTACATATTTATTTGTAACATAATAAGGTATTAAAGTAAGGATACAATCCGCTCAACTTCTGCATGCCTATTTTTTTAATATTTTTTTATTGTCATTTAGGTACACTTTGTAAACAGTTTCCGGGGAGTATTTATCGGAGCAGTTTCCAACTAATGGTATCCCCGATCGAAAGCTCTCGCCAGGACGTTTCTCGGGAAGCGTCGGTAGTCATCGAGCTCCCAATCAATGGCGGAAACACGTCACGATCTCCGCGGAAAAACGGGACCGCCATTCTCTCGGGCTTATCACGAGGGCTCGATCTCCTCCGGCGATAACTCGAAAGAGGCGCGCGTCTCGAGTCGCGATCTTCTCTCGAATGCCTTGGACGAGCCTTGAACTTCCAAGCCACTGATAAATGACTTTGCGTCGCGTATCCCGACGCCATTGGTCATCCTCCAGAGTCCTTTTTCGCTCGCAAATCTCCAGTCTAACAACGCCGACATAACCTAACCTAACCTAACCTAACCTAACCTAACCTAACCTAACCTAACCTAACCTAACCTAACCTAACCTAACCTAACCTAACCTAACCTAACCTAACCTAACCGGGCTTTTTGCATTCTAACCTAACCTAACCTAACCTAACCTAACCTAACCTAACCTAACCTAACCTAACCTAACCTAACCTAACCTAACCTAACCTAACCTAACCTAACCTAACCTAACCTAACCTAACCTAACCTATTTTATGCCACGAAATCTTGGCATTCAAACTGCGGCCGAGACTCGCCGATAACTCCCCAGAAAAGTGTTTTACTCGAAATGTCACATTCCGAGATCTTGGTATGATCCTCTAGTAACGTTCAACAACGTTCATTAACATTCATCAACGTTCGCGACGACGAATTCCCTATGACTTCTGGGGACCCCATGAACATGAAAGAAATATTTCTTTGAACAATGCCAAAGAAATGTATTGTCAATACAAGGAATTCAGAATTGACAATTTCAATCAAATCGATATTCTTGAAATTAACAAATTATTTCTTCGGTTTAATGAACCGTTTCTTATAAGTGTGGGAACCTCGTGTAAATTGAAAAACGTTCGATTTTTCGATTTGTACGTGTCGAGCAACGTGGAATTGAAAATATGAAATTTTCTTGTAAATCTGCAGACTAACCATTGACTAACTGTGTGTTGTAATAATCCAGCAAACGTGAAATTAAATTAATAAGGGATGTCGAATAATTATCCGAGGTATTTCATGTTCCTTGTTTAATTGTTTATTGGGGTTAAGAGAGATACCGAGTATTGTGGAGTTTTTGTTTCAATCTTCGATGATTCCAAACTCGATCGCTCAGTCGAGATATTTTCTGAAAAAGGGCATAAAGTAAATATCTTGATTTGAATTTATGGAAGCTCAACTTAACGTTCCTTCAGATCGCTCGATTGGCGTGGAAATCTGCATGGGTTGTTCATCAACATTGAACAATGATTAATGACAGAGGAGTTGGCGACGCCGGGGGCAATTTCTCTTGTTTTGCTTTGCTTGTCCAAGAATAAGCTCGTCAGACTTCCTAGTCGTAAAGTCATGCTACCCCAGCGATGGATAAATTTTCTACCTAATTATTAACGGTATTTACAACTCCAGTAAGTAATCAACTTGAAAATCGCTGACACTAATCCGATCGTCAATAATCGGTAATAAATTCCAAAGTACGTCACACTGTTCCTAACGATTAATTCCCTCACACCATAAATTATTGCATTTACGTCATTACCAGTGAAATTAATTTTGCATGTATTTTAACGTTACTAATAATTTTTAACATTTAACAATTTACGGCATCGCAACGTTGGATAATTTCTCCCTCGAAGTTTCGAGGGACTTTTTGGTAGACTTTCCGAATTTTGATGATTAATGGACTGGACTTTAATTTAGGGAATATTACAAGGACTTACGATGTACAGACAATGTCGCTTATTCCTCTAATGTGTCTTCTTCGCTTTTCCAGTGTCGCAATTATTTCGACTCTTGTACAGAGAGGTCATTATTGTCATGTAACATTACCGTGTTAATTCGTCCCACCTCGAGAAGAGCTTTTCTATCCACGCGCAGCTTCGCCAGATATTGAAAAGTAGAAGGTAAATAATTGTCAAATCGTCGACCTCATTGTTTAATACTTATATCGTCAAACATCGACTCTACACATCTCACGCTTTATTCGTCCTTCTCAATTCTTCGTCCTTTTCGTATCATACTTGGTCGAAAACTCACTTTTCTCCTTCCCTTCGCAGCTAAAAAATTGTTTACGAGAATACTTCTTAACGAAAGATATTGTTTAATAGCATTATCCTTTACATGACATTAATTAGTTTGTTGCGCAACGAGAAATTTCGGCATTAAACGTAAATATTGAAGCATTGTATTTGGCTCGAAACTCTACCGAGTTTCTTGACGTGAACAATTTTTCCCATCTCTTGTATCTCCATATACTTTTCACTTTCTTGTATGTCATGGGACTTTCTTCTATTAATGTCTTCACCCTTGTAGGAAAGTCACGGTTTTCCTCGACCCATTTCTCGTACCTTTGGGCATTTTCCTCTTGTCTGATTGTAAAACGATCGATCGTGTCTTCGCTTCGATGGCCTATCAAAGTCGCCCCATATCGGTGGAAGGTTTTTCGAACTATCAGCGACATTCGATTCTTACAGCATGCCGAAAGGATGAATTCGAATGCTCCCCGGGTTACTGCCTGCCTGAAAGTCGACGGTGCGATAACACCATGGACTGTCAGAATGGAATCGACGAACAGGGCTGTCAAGACCACTGTACGGACTCGCCAATTTTTCCTACTCTCCTAGGAGACTTAGCGAAATTACCTAAGTATCGATTGTCTTGCAATCAATTTCCGATTCTCCATTATCGCGACGAGACATGTCGCGTTCGGTCGTTGAAGTCTCCGGCTGTCGCCGTGCAAAGCGAGAATTAAGATAGCGACCGACGGGATGTTTCATTCGAGATATTACCTCAATTCGATTCAAAAGTACAATATCCACGAGCTGACTAACTGATAATGGTCTGTACGTGGTATACAGAAATAGTTTAATTTATTTTTAAATGCTCTACATCGCTTTCTTTCGGAGGTCGGCATTGAAGTCTCCGGCTATGTTTCATTCGAGATATTACCTCAATTCGATTCAAAAGTATACTATCCACGAGCTGACTAACTGATAATGGTTTCTACGTGGTATACAGAAATAGTTTAATTTATTTTTAAATGCTCTACATCGCTTGTTTTCGGAGGTCGGCATTGAAGTCTCCGGCTGTCACCGTGCAAAGCGAGAATTAAGATAGCGACCGACGGGATGTTTCATTCGAGATATTACCTCAATTCGATTCAAAAGTACAATATCCACGAGCTGACTAACTGATAATGGTCTGTACGTGGTATACAGAAATAGTTTAATTTATTTTTAAATGCTCTACATCGCTTTTTTTCGGAGGTCGGCATTGAAGTCTCCGGCTGACGCCGTGCAAAGTGGGAATTAAACGACACTAAAAATGCCTCTAGCCAACTTATGGTAGTTAAAAAATTAAGTAAAAACAGTGAATGCTGAATTTTGCCTCGGGAAGGTGGAGATAAAATTATCATAATATCGGCGAAGTCGCTACAGGCGTTTTCTAAAATGGGGACCACACTCGAAGTGCCTCTGAGCACCTCACGAGCGTCCAAGAATTTAGTATACGGTTCACTTAGAAGTGCATTTAGAATGCTTTGCACGATGTGCAAGCATACACGCTCGATTAGGTGTATGGATCGTGGTGTAGGATAACGACACGTTACAGTTGCACGAGAACGTGCCTTACGGGCATTTACGTGTACTCGAATCCTAGCGGATTATGTAAGTACTGTTCTCATACACCAGGGATGGCCCAGGAATGTCTTCCGCGATTCGCGTCGTGAAATCGATCCAAAGGAAAGATATAATCAAAGAAAAATAATAAGCAAATGACCCTCCCCGCACAGAACGAATAATTAATTTCCTTAACTCTCCAGAAATTCATTTATAAATAATTAACCGCAGTGAATTCTATTAACTCTAGGAAAATCCCGTTTCATTTTTACTTATTTTTTGGGGTACTCAATGACACGATATCGATCGCCATAAGAACGCTCGCTAATAAAAATCAAGAAATCGATAAGATAATTGCTATAATCGTGAAATTTAAATAAAAATTTCACGGCAACCGTCTCCAAAAAGAAAAAAAATATCTGCCATCGGGAAATGGAGCAGATTCTGCGGTTATATCGATTTCCCGAAAGCCTGGAGCTGTCTTTATCACTAATCAACCCGCGGTCTAAATTAAGAGGTACGAAGGCCTTCAACCTCATTCTCTACTTTTGCAAGCTCGTTACATCGCAGCTTTCAGGTCGGATCCGCGTCTTACACATATACATGTCTCTTATTTTTGGACTTTGTTGGCTTGCCCGAATTCCGGGACGAGGTGAGAAATTTACGAGATCGAATGTCGATACTTCTCGATAAATAAAACGGCACCTGCAATGCATCCAACTCATCTATACGTTTCTAACTTCCGCGTGTCAATAATCAAAATTTCTGACGAATTCAAAAGTCGAGCCTGCGAAATACGTCCATCGTATCGATATATTCCGGAATAACTCAATTTAACTAATTTCCAACTACTCCCGTTAACGACTCATTACTGGCAATTATGTGTCCAATTTCCCGGGAAAGTTAATAATTACACGAGATACGAGAATATCTGATATCTCGCCCAAGAAGTATCGGGAATTATTTAGGAATTATTTATATTCGGGAGTTGCACAGAGGGTGGTTTTTATTAATTGCTCGTTATTAACAGTGAATGGGAGAAAAATTAATTGTAACACGAAATGTAGGGATATCTCATTTTCTGAGGTGAAACATGATTCGAAAATAGCTCAGGAATGATTGTAGAGGTTTGTTAATAATTTCTCTCGCCGTGGATTTTTTTATGCAATTTTTAGACATTTTATCGAATCGGGGATTTGATAAGGCGAGGAGAGAATCCGAGTTGCGACTTGATTAATTTTCTTTTCCCCTGGTTTCAGTCTCGCGTCGAGGTTCTTCTTTTGTTAACTATTTTCCATTGAACCTTTCTTTTTTATGATTTTTACACAGCCACGTGTAGACCCGAGGAATTTCAATGCGCCGATGGACCGTGTGTCAGTAAAAGTGCAAGATGCGACGGTCGTTCGGATTGCAGGGACTATTCCGACGAGTACAACTGCAACGGTAGATTATTTTTCTGTTTACCCCATCCTAAACAATTGCACTTAACCAACCACCCTATTTAAAAAAGTTTGATTAACCAATTAAATTTATTTACCTTACTTCTTCGTTTCATTTCCCTTCATTAGCCGCCGAATGTATTCAACCGCCATTAGAAAAATCCTAAAAAAATCAATTAATTCATTATCTCGATTGTTTAGCAGTTAACGAATGTTTATAACTCTTTCAGTGACGACCTGCAGCGGGGATCAATTTCGCTGTCGCGATGGAATTTGTCTCAGCATCGACAAAAGGTGCAACGGAGTCGCGGACTGTCGCAACGGCGAGGACGAGAGTCAATGCGGTGAGTCCTTTTTAATTTTCCTCTCCTCTGTTCTCTTTCAATCATCGCCCAGTATTTCTCATAACTGCTCATAGAGTTAGGGAGAATCGATAAAAAAATTCATCTAGAAGAAGCCCTGGAGGAAATAATTAATACGAATTTTATAGGACCTCCCGCGCCTACGTCCCCCAAGTGTGCGTTACAGGTTCTGAATTTATATCCAGGATTTTTTTTTTTTTTTTCATAAACCGAATCGAGCGTGAGAATTATTTCTCGCTCGAGAATCTTTCCACCGGCCTTTGGACATTCTCCGAAAAGCGACATGAAATTTCCAAGGTGTCCGGAAAATTTATCATCGATGAAGAGCGGATTTTAATTTCTCGAAGAAATTCATTCGGCGTTTCTTCTTAGTCGGGAAAAATGTACGATCGAATTTTCTTTCTTTCCTTTGTCGCGGAGAAAATCTCTGGATTATTTTCACGGTCGTTTCGGACACCTTGTAGACTTTTATGGGCACATGCAAGGTTGAAACCTGGACAGGTTGACAGGATGCTCGTCCACTCGTGAGTACCTTATGCACGACGATGGAAAATGGTGACCGTGAAAAACTCATCTTCGCCGTCCACCTTAATAATCGGGGCTCCAATTTCATTTTCCCCGACCACGCTCGGTCGGCTTTTCGATTTTCGATTTCCCGACCGACCGATGAAACCTCCTTATCGATCGATAACTTGATAAGACCAGTCCCACCCATTGCACATCTCAGAACAGGAATAAAAAAATCGCCCCAGCATCCACCGATGGTCCTCCGTCCACTCCAGACTACTGAAAAAAAAAAAGTATCGTTAACACAGATTTCGAAAAAAAAATCAAAGACATCCTCGAAGGTCTCCAAAATTTCATTAGCGTAAGGGCCTTCCTTATAGCCTCTATATTCACATTATAAAGTTTGAAACAATTTGGTAGCACTCAATTCAGAGAAAAGTTTCATAAGGAAGACTTTTTTGGCGCCACTTTCACGTCGCCTTAAGGGAAAAAAATAATTTGGAGCTGGTGGAGGCCTTCGAGGTCGTTACGATTTTTCTTTGCAAAGACCTCATCCTCCTTGAGCGTCTTCAGGGTGGATGAGGGGTTTAAGGTCTTCGAAAAACGGTCGTTAGAATTTTTTTCTGCGAAGACCTCATCCTTCTCTAGCGTCTTCAGGGTGGATGAGGGGTTTAAGGTCTTCGAAAAACGGTCGTTAGGATTTTTTTCTGCGAAGACCTCATCCTCCTCGAGCGTCTTAAGGGTCAATGAGGGGTTTAAGGTCTTCGAAAAACGGTAACGAGCTGGTGGAGGTGTTGGTGGGTGTTGCAAGGGCTGGCTTTAAAAGTGCATGAGCGTGATGTGTGGACCAGGTTGCGGAGCGAAGGATTTCCGCTGCGCTAACGACAGGTGCATCGACTACGAGTTGCAGTGTAACGGTGTCAACGACTGCCTCGATGGCTCCGACGAAAAAGACTGCGGTAACTATGTCTCATCTGCAATCATTCTCACATAGCCCCTCGTCTTGTCAGCCCTGCCCTAATCGGGGGATGATAATACGCGGACATGCACGCACATCTCCCCGGAGAGCTGCGCGAGATTCCGGACACGCTTTTGGCAAGAACGGAGTGAAAATGGATTTTAATTAACCGTTAATCGGGATCGAGGTTGATAAATAATGATCGGACGACAAATTGAAGCGATCGTTTGTTAGAATTTTTATTAACCGTGCATTTTATGCATTTGTATGCATTTATATGCATTTTAATTAACCGTGAATCGGGATCGAGGTTGATAAAGAATGATCGGGCGACAAATTGAAGCGATCGTTTGTTAGAATTTTGATTAACCGTGCATTTTATGCAGTTTATGCATTTTATGCATTTTATGCATTTATATGCATTTTAATTAACCGTGAATCGTGATCGAGGTTGATAAAGAGTGATCGGACGACAAATTGAAGCGATCGTTTGTTAGAATTTTGATTAACCGTGCATTTTATGCATTTTATGCAGTTTATGCATTTTATGCATTTTATGCATTTTATGCATTTTATGCATTTTATGCATTTTAATTAACCGTGAATCGGGATCGAGGTTGATAAAGAGTGATCGGACGACAAATTGAAGCGATCGTTTGTTAGAATTTTTATTAACCGTGCATTTTATGCATTTATATGCATTTTAATTAACCGTGAATCGGGATCGAAGTTGATAAAGAATGATCGGACGACAAATTGAAGCGTTGGTTTGTTAGAATTTTGAGGGAATTTAGTTGAAGCAGGCTTGAGCCCAAGACTCGGTCTTAGACTTGAAAGAAGCCGTGGAAGATCAGCTGATCACTGCAGAGAGAGAGAATAACTTCCGAGGAGTTTGTTCGAGGCGCACTCGAGGCTTCCTTTTGCGAGAAAGGAAGCACTTCAGGAGCCATTCGGCTGAATTGGTTTCGGTTTTGGATCATTTACGAGTCCCTGGAGGAGTTTCGTTCAATCGGCTTCCCCAGAGACAAGAAAAGTCTTGAATTTCTGTCGAAATCGCGCGGGAAGTCTGGATAAAAAAAAATGATAAAAAAATCAGCGCCCATTTTTATTCGAACCGTTAATGACTTAAGATAATTAGTTGAACCTTAATGAAAGCGTGTCGGAATCTCGCGTGCTCGATCTCTGTCTCTTGGACACCTCACTACCCTGCGTTTCTGTTTCATCGAACCATCATCGCTCTCGCCATCCTCATGACAAAAATCCCTAGTGACGGCACCATGGAAAAATGTCTACAACGACGTTCGGCTCTTCAGGGAGTACATGAAAAAGCGGGAAGAATCTAGATCATCGAAACACCCGAGCCTCGTCAAGCCGTTTGAAAGATACAGCTCGAAAATGGCCTCTCAAACGAGACAGGGCAAGACCCTGAGGAGACCATCGGACAACACGAAGAGCATCCACGACTCTTGGGAAGTCGATCCGGAAAAGCTGCTTGAAATTTTCCCAGAGTTCGGGAAAGCGCCCCGAGGTCGACTAAAGCTGGCCAACGAAAACGGGACCCTGAAGTCGCCGAAGGACGAGTGGGAGTCCGTTCGCCAAGGTCCGAAAATCGACCCTGAAGAGTTGGGGAAACGGATGAGAGAAATCCCTCGACCTAACAGAAACCTGGGGAACAACTACATCGAGGACCCTATTTTGGAGTCCTTCCCGCAATTGGGAATCTGGAAGCCGAAGAGTCCTCTTCGGTGGAAGATCCAAAACAAGAGGAAGAAGATGCTGAAGAAGGGCAGCCACGAGATCGGCGGCAATTCTCGGAGAAAAAATCACAGGAAGAGCGTCGTCCCCAGGGAGCCCTCGAAAAGTGGTGGACCAGGTTCTAGGGGGTCCTCCTCAAGGTCGAAAAATTCCCTGGAGATGAAGTCGAAAGAGACCTCGGTTGAAAAAAATAATTCCGGAAGACGTCGGAAATTGCCCCTCCCCAAGGGAGCAGCAAACCGCTATTACGAGAAGCACCTGAAGAACTTAACCACTACCCTGAAGACGACTTTGAAAACCACCACGAGTGGCCCAGAAATCGGGAACAAAGGGACTGATCTCTCCACCTTGAAGTCAACGGATGAAGTTGAAGCTTCGACCATGACGGAATCGAAAGAAAACACGAAAGGAGCTTTTAACGATGGTGAAGAAAACGAAGTGGAATTTACCTCGTCTAACTTGAGTACTTTTTTTGTTACCGAAAGCTCTTCTTCAGGGTCGACCGAGGACCAGTTCGAGGTGGTAACGTTCAAAGACATCGGAAATGAAAAGACTGCTCATTATGATTCCTCATCAGACCCTGACTTAGTTACGACTGCAAAAATGACATCAACTACGCCTTCGACTATTTCCACTGAAATTATCGTAAATGGATACAAGATCAAGCCTGGGAGCAAGGTCGAAAAGTATTATAAAAAGTACTTGACCAACCTTACCCCTTCGCCTCCGAGATCCACGACTAAGGTCGAGGAAACGTCAACCTCGAAAATGCCGAGTAACTCTTCAAGAAGTGAGAAGGTCCAAATTAGTACAACGGTTGCCACGAAATTGGGAGAAAAAGTTGCTGAAGAGGTTTCAAGGAAACGGAAGAAACACGGTAAAAAAAAGCATAGAAATGGAAAGGATGACGTATCGAAGACGACCCTAAAGAGCACTGTCTCTGCAATTACTGAAGCTACGACAGTGATAAAGGAGCCTGATAAGAATTTGACAGAAAAGTCATCTCAGTCATCTTCTAACTCGACTCTCGATGAAACTCTTCAAGGTCCGGTTCTCGAAGTGGAAAATTCGACCTCGACCTCTTCATCGTGTGAAAACGATGAAAAGTGCAAAAATAAATGTGGGAATGACTCTTCAGGTAAAAAAGGTGATAAGGTTAAAGGCAGCGAATCTAATGATATCGATTCTGGGGGAACGAATTCCAAACTTGGAGAAGAATGTTCAGAGACAAAGTCGGGGGGAAAAGTCAAGGAAAATTCGACGGAAAGTGTTGAGTTGTTTAATCAAACTACTGAAAACCCTTTGACGACCCTGAAGAGCGTCTCTGTAAAAAATGAGTGGAATTCGACGACGCTTTCCAAGGATCATGTCACAGATAATTCGATTAAAATTGAATTGACTACTTCCGCAGCTTTGGATAAAAATAAAGGAAATGGCAAAGGGAAGAAGAACAGGAAAAACAAGGGTGGGAATAAAAAGAGAAACGGAAAACGCACCTCGAAACGCGGGAAGGTTAAACCTACCGCGGCCGCCATATTGGATTCTCGAAGTGAAGAAACGACGCTTCCGATGAATACATTAACTGCCACCGAAAATGATAATATTACGGTAAGCCCCAGATCGGAATCAACGAGTCAAGAGTCGAGTACAAAAAGTACATCCACTTTCGAGATGCTGAAGAAGGATGATTCTCTAGAAAACGAGGTGGACGGAAATAATACAAAAATCGACGTCGATTCCAGGGACGTAAAACTGGAGTCGGAGGAGATCAAAGAGAATGAAATCGAGAACGGAAAAGGAATCGAATCGGAAAATAACATCTATCGAAGCGAGACAAAGTCAGAGACCCCGAAGAAAAAGAAGGAACTTGAAGAAGAGAACGAAAAGGTGGAAATAGAAGGCGGCACTAAAGAAGACAAAGGTACCGCTTCCAAGGAAGAAGCAAAGGAAGTTTCAAGCAGTACCGAAGAAGAAAAAGACTCGATGGGAACTTCAGATGCTGAAGAGGTACAGGAGGAAGATGACAATAAGACCCCGAAGAGCACGACATCGAGCAAGTGGGACGCTGAGGAGTCAAAAACTGAGAATAATTCCGAAGCGAACACGAAGAAAAATGTTTACGAGTCCTCTTCAAGGGAGCCACAAATCGCCAGCACAAGATACGTTTTAAAATCCAGCGAGAACCTGAAGAGTGGCGTGCCAAAATCCTTAAACTCGACCGAGAGGAGGAAATATTCTTCGACATCGCCGAGCCCCAGGACGACGACAATGAAAAAATTCGTGAAATTGGAAGCTGTGACTGAAAATTTCTTCAGGGAGGAGGTTTCGATGAACCAGGGCGATCTTCCACCGAGTCCCGAAGAAGGCGACGAAGACAGTCCCGACTGGGGAAACTGTCGGGACGACCAGCACTTTTGCGGGGAACTTTGCATAGAAGAAGACCTCCTCTGCGACGGAGAAGAAGATTGCAAAGATGGAAGTGACGAATGGGGCTGCGACTATTACATAGACCTGAAGAAGAAGTATCTTCGCCAGCAGATGCTGAAGAGTCACTTCGGCCAGGTGGACCCACGACTTGCCAGGGTGAGGGGTTGTGCAGAATTTCAACACTTCTGCGACTCTAAGTGCCTCGAAGAGCGAAAAGTCTGCGATGGGATCGACGACTGCTCCGATGGAAGCGACGAGGACTTTTGCGAGTATTACGACTACGAAGGTAGAGGAGAAAAGTTGAAGAGTACCCTGAAGAGAACCCAGAATCTGTGACGTCTGCTGTAAAAATGTGGCTTGGCCTTAAAATGGGCCTCGAGATATATCTGGGAATCGTCCTGAAGACGATCTTGAACAATCTGTCTTCTAAAGCCATCTGGGAATCTCTTGAACCGAATCGAGGAAGACCTCTAAAACTTCCTGAACCCGAAGAGGACCTTCAAAGCCTGTGACGTCCGCTGTAAAAAAAAATGGCTTGGCCTTGAAAGAGGTTCCAAAATGTCTCGTGTTAAAAAATCGTCCTGAAAACAACCCTGTCTGTCTTCTCGGATCTCCCGAAAATCCTCTTGGCTCTTATCAACGAGCAATGAAAATTCTTGCTGTACATATCAAACCGCGTCCGCCACTTCTCTCTCTGTCTTTCGCGTGTGAGAGTCCAAAGATCATGTAAAAAGAACTGTAAAAAATTTCAATCGGAGTCTCGCACCCCTTCGAAACCGAAAAACATCCATTTCCCCGAGCCTTGCGATTTCAAAAGAGAAATTCTTGTGTAACTTGTTTTAAATCAAGGAGAACCAGAAAATGAACCGAGAGGCGCTCCAAATTTTAGGTTAGGTGGTTTTCCAGTCCCTTCAGAGATTTCCCACGTCGTAACGTCTTTTCTGGACTTCTAAGGAAACCTCGACGCGTAGATTTCCCAACTGCGGAAGAAAAAGGACGGAAAACCGATACCGAGAAACTCATCCACGAGACATAACCTATACACCTGCCGGGATCCCTTCGGTGTATCAAACTGTGAAAACGAGCAGGGCAATAAAACTTGCTCCCCTGACCGGTATTACGGTGTCTTGCCGAGAAGATGAAATACGAGAGCCGATACTCCTGAAAGGAGCGTCCTAAAGTCCGGAGACCCTGAAGAAAACGAAGAGCAGAATCCTTCGCCACCGACGGCGTTGAAAAACGAGAATCGCCGGATGGGGAGGAAATTTTAGAAAATCCGCAAAAACCTCGTTTCTTATATTATTCACAAATGTATCATCCCCTTTTATCCATAAACAGTCCAAGAGAAAAATTAAGAGAGCTTGAAGGAAGAACAAAGTCTGAAATTTCAAGAAATCCGCCATCTACATGTTTTGCCCTTTTCTATAAACGCTTAAAAAAGCACGTCATCCTCTGAATGATGCCGAAGGAACGAGTCTCCACAAACAGGCTTCCTAAACCAGGAAAAGTCTGAAAAGGAGGAAATAATGAGTCCCTCTTAAGGTATAGACGCCCAGAAGTCGAAGGATAATGGAAATGCTGGGATTTCTTCACCGCGAAAGAAGAACAACTGGCGGCCAGAGGCCAAAGTGTTAATCCACGTGTTAACTGCGATTAATTTAGAGATTCTCTTTGACGAAATTTCTTCACAAGCTCGCCTCTCATCGTCATTAAAACACAAAATCGTACCCACACTCACTATAAGGGCTCCGCGAACCTCCATTGTACATACGCGCCATGTTAAAGGCTTTTTGTGTATTGTTAGTGAGGCCCGTAATGACTGGTCCCATTTCGGACCTTTGATCAGGACGGTGCTTTCCATGTGTTAACTCTCCCTTTCGAGTTTTCCGCCTAAACTGCTTTAAACGTTCTATATTCATAGCTTGCATCCGGCCCGAATCGCTCGCTTGCATTTACAGCGGTCCGCCATCTTGGACAGTCTTTCAGCCCCGATTTTCGCGATTTATTTTCCTCCGATTTAAATGAATTAACACGAATCAGTAACAGCCGTTTCCAGCTGTCGATTCTCGGAAAAATTCCATTTTCCCGCGGGATTTGTCGTTGATTTTTAATATCGGTTCTTTGGCTGCCTGTCCAATATGTCGGCCGTTGTTAATGGGAGCGACGTGATCGGTCGGAGGGCCTTTTTTTATCCATGGGTCCCGTAGGTTTGGCTCCGTGTCCCTCTATGGACTTCACCTGTGGAGATGGCTCTTGCATACCGAACAGCTCGGTCTGCGACGGATTCGACGACTGCCCCATGGCAGAAGACGAACTTCACTGTGGTATTTAGTTACTTCCTCCCCTTCACGCCATGATTTTCGATGTAGGAGGGACTAAAAATCCGCCACAATCAATTAAGTCGCGTTTTCGAGATCCACGGTCGTGTTAAAAAATAGAAAAACCCCTAAGATGGCCCAATCAATATTTTAAGAACCATAGAATTATATTTCGATGAGGCCGCGCGACATGTCTTGTGCAGGCGATGGCGTTGAAGTCACTCCGGCATCGAATCTCTGCCCTCGCTTCGCTCTCCGTAAAGTAGTTAAATCTCCTCGTCGGACCTATGATTTTCAAAATAAAAAATACACTTGCATTCCATGGAGTTCCTTGAAAATACATAATTTTTATATCGTGTGCCCGTCGATGATTTAATTGTTAATTAATTAAGTCATTGAAATAGCCAGATTGTAGGTCCGATGAGGTGTGGACTGTTTCGACTTTTATCGACAAAATCGAGGTTGAAACCGACCCTTCGTGTAAATATATCCTTTTCTATTAACGACTTGTCCTAATCCATGGAAAATGTATCGCCTTCTCGACGGAACCGAAATATTCAATAACCTCGTTAACTACGGCGCGTTAACAATAGAATTATTCCTACCGATCTATCGGCTGTAATAACTGCGTGTCGTCTTTAAAATTTAAATCTATTCAATGGAATCATGTCATGCGAGGCAAGGTTGAAACCTACACCTCTCTAGCTGACTCCATTCCTATTTTATCGGCGCAGCTAAATCCAACCTCGATAAATCAAACATTAATTCAATCGAGATGACGCAAGTTTGGATTTCTGCAATTCAAAGATAACAAACATCGTGTCATCGGATGTGTTCCAGTGCTTAATGATATCAGAAGTGGATTCATTAGCTCGATATCCTTGGCCATTCTGCATATACATAACACACACACTTAGTGTTGAATTTTAATAATTCAAGGAATGAATAAAATCCCGTAATATTTACCGCATTTTTATCGCGCCATATTTTGCCGTTACAGTTATGTCGTTACCTTTAAAACAGTGAGAAATCGACTGATCGAAGTGAGAAATATGCGATACTAAAAAGCGTGCTAAAAAGCACCGCCCAACAAAAGGTACTCTTAAGGCCGCTCGTTAACGAGGTTATGACAGCTTAATAACCGAGTACGGTCACTCGATTTGCATGAAGTATCGGGAATGTACCTTCACCCCACCCCGAATAATCTGGAGAAGGAAACCCTTCCTACTTCTATTTAGAAACTTCCTTCCCTGTACATAACCTCGAAGAGTGTACAACCATTTAAAAAGACTCGCTTGGAAAATATAAAAAGTGACCCCGAATCGCGTAAGACCATTCAACGTCTTCAGCGGTTATGTTGAAAAACATGAATTAGACTCTGTAATGTTCGCTTCTCTTCTTACTATCGATCTACGTATTAATTACCAAGTAGTGTACCTGTAATATTAACTTCTGAAGTAGAGCCTGTCCATTTCGCGTATCTACCCTCCCCGTATTCTCTTATACAGAAGTCTTGCATTAACAGTTCTGTAAATATTTCCACAGTTTCCGTAATTAGGGGAAATAATTCCCAATTAACCCGTAGTTGAAAACTGGGAAGAACGTGATTTTAAAAGAGTATCTCATATCGTCTCGCTCGCATCCACTCTACATCCATTTATCGACACGATTGTACTGCATATGAACGATATGACTGAAATATCGACCTTAAAAAACCGGAAAATTGTCAATTATTTGACATTTCAAATCTACCGCAATTTTTTTCCGAGAACTAGAAATGTTTCTTGACACCAGTACCATACTCTTCACCGCAACACCTCGTAGAAATTATTTTCTTAACCGGACAGGATCCTCCTTTCGGGAAAAAAAAATTCATATCGGAAGGCCGAGTCCCCCAAAATCTGCGCCCTTGAAATTTTGATAAACTTTAAACTTTCCCAGGAAAAATTGTGGGAAAAAGTTAGAACCATCCATTTCTCCAGACCCTCTGTGAAATGACAATTCCTCTAACGAACCCCATTGACACGTTAAGCCGGACCTGCGACAGAAAAGCGCTGAACAAATGTCTCATCCCGACCGTCCCTGAAAGACTCGTGAAGACGCTCCTTAAGGGGATGCAAAAGTGGCATCTGAGGGGTCCCAAACTCTGCCAAATCGTTTCAAGCTTCACAACCTGAATACAAAAACTACAAAGAAGATCCTGACGCCCATGAAATTTCATTTTCGTACACAAAATTTTGAAAATATCTATAAACAAATTAAAAAAAAATTGCAATTCCATGAGTGTCAGGATCTTCTTTGTAGTCTCCATATCCACGGGATAAAGTTTGAAACGATTCGCTGCACCCAGTTCAGAAAAAAGTTCCATAGAGACCTCTGACGCCACTTTCACGTCACCTTAATGCTTCTAAAGGACCTGAGAGTCCATTTTTTTTTTTCTTTCCCTTGAAATCGAGAAATCCACCCTTCTCTAGCTGTGGCTTATGCTTCATGTCTTCTGCGAATTTTGTGCCGTGAACAGAACGAGGTTGCACCCTCACGCAGTTCGAATGCGCCAGCGGGGGAAAATGCATCGAAGGGGTCTACAGGTGTGACGGTCATTGGGATTGTCCTGATCGCAGCGACGAGAAGTCCTGTCCTTCCAGGACTAACGAAACCGCTGTGCACATCGGCTCGCCGACCAGTACGCCATTTTTTAAATAATCAATCCCCGAAAAACGCCTCTCCTCGTGTCCACGAGACGCTAATTGCATTGACTGTATTTATTACTGCGATCGATGATTAGATTTCCTCTTCATATTTAACATTTCAACGTTATAAAAAATTGAAAATGAAGATACGGAGGTGTAATAACACTCTTCTCAAATATGGAAGTCAGAGGCCACGAGGATATGTGCCCATAATTATGAAAGTGGTCTAAGTCAAAATTGAAAAAAAAAAAATGAGTATCAGTTATTTCACGCCACATTATTTCAAACGAAATTAATTCAATGTAATTTCGAAACAACAAATATATGACTTAGACCACTTTCATAATTATGGGCACATATCAAGAAATCCGATGGCGTTCCGCGCCAAATACATAAATGACCGGATATAAGTGCTAAAGACGTAATTGCAAAAATTTTCATTATTTCGATCGATTAATTCGAGAAAGAGTATTTTCCGCAGAATTCGGGATAAACTTCGCAGGAATGATCGTATTGTCTGAATTGATTGAAATAATGCAGGGATCATCTGCGGAGGTTAACCTCGACGGGAAATATTATTACTGAAATCGTTTGATTGAAGTAATGGAAATTTATTAACTAGCTCTTCTAGATCGGATCTCGATATCTCGGCATGTAAAATATTCTCCACTTCGACGTTTCAATTTTGGAACCCTTTTCTCGAGAGAGAGAATGGTGAACAATTCACGAGGAAAGGCGCGTTGCTAATTCGATTTCGGATTTTGGAGATCGTTCAAAATTCCAAAGCGGAAACCACTGCAGCTTGCAGCTCCGGAAATAAACTTATTTCTCGGCGGCATTTTTAGCCGGCTCGAAATGGCCCAGTAATTGCGAAATCGATCCCTCGCGGTTCCCGCGGAATCGATTTTCGCGAATCGACCCCCGGTGGGTTCTCGCTTGTCCTGGCTTTGTCCTCGGAAGCTTTCGAAGCTCCTGCTTCGAACCTTGTGACTTTGGCTACCCGATAACAAATGCGATGACACCTGAACGGAATTGCCCGAGCAGTTTACCTGAAAAATTTAAGGGAGAGTCAAAGTGTCAACTCTGAATCGCGTGACACTTTCCTCCAAACCGAATGCACCGAATCGTTTCAAACTTTGCAATATAAAAATAGAGGACACAAGGAAGGTCCTGAGACTCATGAAATTTCCATTTCTTTACAATTTCTTCCTAGGTATTTTAAAAATACCTCATAGAAAATGAAATTTCATGAGTGTCGGGACCTTCCTTATAGTCTCCATGTTCACGTTGTAATGTTTGAAACGACTCGGTACACCCAGTTTGGAGATAAGTGTCATGAGCGATTGACATGGCATTTTCACATCCCCTTAATGTTACGAAAATCTAAGAAAATTATTATTGCGTATATTGTTATTTTCAAAGTCACCGGGTGGGTTCATCAAAGTGACAAAGCCGGGCAATGAGGTCTCAGGGTGTCATCGCACGTTTTAAGGGTGCTTTGTGTGCTTTTATCCGAAACATCCTTCGACTATGTGTGCAAGTAGACCCGCCATGGCCAGCCTGGGTGGTAGACAGATCGGAGTGCGATCCCGAGACGAAAATGCGATGTGACAACGGACAATGTCTACTTCGGCAGCGAAAGTGCGACGGCATTATCCACTGCCTCGATGGCAGTGACGAACGGGGCTGTGGTAAGAGCTTAAAATAGTCGCCATTTTGTCGATATCGTATTTGTCGCAAACCACTGCCCCTGGAAAAACCCCCCTCCCAAAGAAAAATCACCATTACCTCGGTAAACTTACCCATTTCCAAACGTTTCGTGAAATTTCTCCTACATGACTCCTCCTGACAAAATCAATTGCAAATAATTAATTTCCCCTAGAAAGTGATTTTTTCGCTCAGGGTGCGTTTCTTATGGAAAAACAAAAAGGCGCCGAGCTTTCGTCGACTTTCCCGAATAAATTGGATAAATTGCGAGGGATTTAATTTCTTTCTTTTATTTTTTTTTATTCGGTTACTATTACTTTTTATCACGAAATGCGGTTTTTTAACGAGCAAGGATACGTCACGTGCAATTAGGGAGCTTTCTTCGGAGTTTTCGAAAATGGCGTCTTCCCGGAAGTCTCGTCGAAATGTCGCGAAGGAACCCAAAACCGAGCAATAACGAATGACGATAACGAGAAACGTAGTAACGACCGTATACAGGGAGCTTGTATTACGGACAAATTGCGGTGTACTTCGGCCTTATGTCGTGTTCGCTTGTAATTTCGTGCACGCGGAACGGCGTTTACATGAAACGCGCACAAAACATTTCCGCGTGCACGACTCAATCCCGACCCGATGTACATGCGGTTGCTTGCATCGGTAAATGTTTTTTTTAATTTTCCCACGTTGCATTTTCCACCGATCGTGGCCAGTGAAGTCGGCGAAAGCTCCGATTTAATTGAATCTGGCCCTCGACGGAGGAGAGAAACGCGCACATAACCTATATTCGAATAACTCCGTCGCGCCTAAAAATTCAAACTCGTTGTAATAATTTTTAATCTCGACATTAGGCCTCATTAAGACCTAGAGAGTACTCATACAGATGTATTAAGACTCTTTAAATGCCCTGAATATTAGAAATGTAGAGGACGAAAACCTCACTCGAGGCTCCCAGATTCGATCGAGCGTATTTGTCGCGAAACTCATCCGAGTCTCTTTACGCGATTCATCCCTCCTGATTATGTCACGTTCTTCGAAAAGTCCTGCGGAAAAATCGAGCTGAACTTTTCAAACTACCTGATGTGTCCTCCTAGACCTCAATTTAAGCCGAAAAGCTGCGCTTTTGTCGCATCGTTGTCCACCTTTATCAGAGTCCCCTCCTCGAGTCGATCAGGCTTAAGGCGATGTGAAAGCCACGTGAAAGAAGTCTCGTTTATGAAACTCTTCTCCGAATTCCATGCATCTAATCTGTCAAATTTACATGAAGGTCTCGAAACATTTTTCGGAAGAAAATTTTATATTTATCCCGAATGAGCAGAAAATGAAATTTCTTCGGAAAAATCCAATTTCCTGGGTTTTAAGACTCAGTAGGGCCTTCAGATTAAAATTTCAAATTATTCGCTGGTTTGGAGAAGTTTTATCGACTTTCATATATGTGCCCATAATTATGAAAGTGGTCTAAGTCGAAATTAAAAAAAAAAATGAGTATCATTTCACGCCATATTATTTCAAACGAAATTAATTCAATGTAATTTCGAAACAAAATATATATGAGTTAGACCACTTTCATAATTATGGGCACATATATATGGGACGCTTTCATAACACCTTAAGTCCCGGAAGCTGCCTCGTTGCGTTTTCGACGCTTTTCGTGAGCTTTCTTCGTGTCTATGTCGTAAAGGGGACTGCGCTACGGACGAGTGGAAGTGCGAGAACGGAGAATGTCTGCCGGAGAAGCAAAGATGCGACGGCGTTCCCCAATGTCCGGATGCATCGGACGAAACCGGATGTGGTAATTGTATGTGCTTCCGTTTTGCACGCTTCGTTTGAAATCTTGCCTGCGACCAATCAGCGCGCTCCTCGTTATCAGCGCCGCTTCTTAACGTATCATTTTCATATTCCAGGATTGGTGAACCGACATAAAAATCAATGAAATTTGGAAATTTTTGTAAAAATCGATCATTGCGGGAGAGGAAAAAAATATTCGTTGCGTGGCAAATTATTGAGAGAAAATTGTAAAAAAAAGAAGAAAATGGACGAGATTTAAGGATCAGGATTCGAAACGGTTCACGAATCCTGAGGAAGATTCGTTCATGCATCGTCCAGTAATCGAAAAGGATTTTCCCGAAATCGACATCTCCTGGTCTTGACTTTTGCACCTCATTAAACCCTCGGCAATCGCATGTGGATTTCCATAAATTTCTTGAAATTTTTACGCAGAGAAAACGGTGGCATTGAACCAAAGATGTATTTGTTAATAAGATTTTTCTTTGGTTAAATGAATTTTTTTCTCAGTGAAGCGCCGAATTTTCTTCACCTTTTGGATTCTACAATATCGAAGTCCCTGCACAGAGAAGACGCGATTTAGAATTAGTTATGCAAATTGCGGATTAATAATAACTACCTCGCATGTGTGTAGTTATCGAGCACAATTCCAAATCCATCGATTACACCCGGAAACGTGTCTGATGGAGAACGAACTAGGAAAACTGTTACATTTAACAATTATCCCTTCTATTTGCACGCCTCGCCTTGAAGAGCGGAATAATTAACTCGATTTCCCCAGACAATTACACGGTAATTACTTCGCGGGGAATGTCCACCTTTAGAAAATCGAAAAAGAAATAGATCTGCCGAAGAGATTGACACGTTTCCAAGATATTAAAAGTAAAGGTTTCTTTAAATCGCAAGACGATCGAGAATCTGCAATTAATTAAGAAATTAATTAAGCACTCGGCAATTCGTGCACTTTCACACGTAAAGCATGATTCCCATAAAAAGGACCACCGAATCGTTTATTATCCTTCTCTCTGTAACTAATAATTATTGTTTTTTTATAATACAAGGGCACTCTTATTTGGGACTTTATTTCATATAGGCGAATGAACCGAGTCCTGTAAATATAATAATTGATTTTACCACGATATTGCATAACAGATTGCACTATTTATCGTAATTCATGGTTCCAGCATATTTCCCATTTCATCAACCCTGGTAATTTATTTAATACAGATGTGTCGTCTGCACATTGCGGAATTAGAATTACGAACTTAGAGAGAAATCGAGAATTCTCTTCCGCGTGCATGCTGAAAACTTTTTGGGGAAAGAAATTAAGAAATTAGTCTCTTTTAGTCATCAAATGCTCTTCCGAAATTATTCACTGCGAAGATGGATTGCACCTGAGAAAATTACACGTGAAAAATATTTTTTTAATAGATAATCTCTCCTCTCACCTTGCGAAAAGAAAAAAGGAAAAACATAAATAGAAACAGTCTTCGTCAGTGCATGCCTCGAGATCAGCTGATCAGGGAAAACCTTATAGGATTTTTTCAGCACCTCCAAGAGCCTGCAGCACGGTTCCACGATAATAAAAACTGAACTTGTATTATTTCTAGCTGTTGTGCATCGAACCACCCTTTTTACAAAATCTCTCTCTCTCTTTCTCTCTCTCTTTCTATGTATTATACACTGTATTGCCACTTTCTGCACATAAGTCGTTTCCGAATAATTGTCTGTCTCTCCACAGGTTGCCTGACTGTACATAATATTCCCCGTGTCTTTTTATATACGTACTTCTTACCTGTACATATATGTAGATCTCTGTACCCACGAATTCTGCTCATCTATATGTACATAATCTAATTTTCCAAGATCGCCACTCGATTCTCGAAATCGCTCTCCTTATTTCTTATTTCCAGTAATTCTGACATCTTTTTTTTTCCCAGCTTTTTCACGTTTTNTTTTGACGTTTCGATATATATATAGAAAGACCCTTTCATATCACCTTAAGAATTACAACAATTTTTCTATTCCATCCCCAGAGACGACACTAGAGCGATCCCCATTTCGGGGTATTTTTCTGTCTCTCCCCTTTTCTGTTTTTAATTCCATACATTTTTTTTTTTATTCCATTTTCAGTTCCTATTTTCTTTCTCCTTACTTTTCATCGCAATTCCGGGAATCGAGTCCCGGGAGCGTTGCATGACAAAACGGCAAGGTGCGCCTCGATTCTCGGCAAGTATTCACTTTGAGAAGTTCGACCGGCGCAACTTTACGAGGCCCCGATTTGCCTCGAGCTGCATTTACGGGTCGCATTTAGAAAACTAATGAGCCTCGAGGTCTTCCGGTGGTGTTTATCCTTCCAAAGGAGGTTTATCGTCGACATCCTCCACCATACCGTCGAAAAACCCGGACGCGCCTCCGCCGCCGTCGAGGAACTCCTTGCCGGTTTCTCAGCCCTCTTCGACGCTATCTTTCTCCTCTTTCAATTTCTCTCATATTTCTTCTCAGTCTTCCCTCTTGCCCTGCCTTCTCCGTTATCGTTATCTCATACGATCCGATCGTTGCAGCCTGTCCGGATGGCCAACTGCCCTGTGACAATGGAGTGTGCATCATGAAGAGCTTTTTCTGCGACAACAACAAAGATTGCCACGACGGAAGCGACGAGAAAGACTGTCGTAAGAACCGATTTCGCAATGATAAATATTTATAAAACATTCAGTAAAAATTATACTTTATCCGGACAATATTTCAACGCTCTTCCACATTCAAATGGGACTTTTTATACATTTTTCTTCGATTTAACATGATTTCAAAAGTATCATACCCGTGATGTATTTACGCGCGAGGGTGTGTAACGGATGCATCATTTTTTTTTAATAATGAAAAAATATCTATAAAAATGATACCTTATCAGGACAATATNAGGGTGAGTAACGGATGCATTAATTTTTTTTTAATAATGAAAAAATATCTATAAAAATGATACCTTATCAGGACAATATTTCAACGCTCTTCCACGTTCAAATGGGACTTTTTATACATTTTTCCTCGATTTAACATGATTTCAAAAGTATCATACCCGTGATGTATTTACGCGCGAGGGTGAGTAACGGATGCATTATTTTTTTTTTAACAATGAAAAAATATCTATAAAAATGATACCTTATCAGGACAATATTTCAACGCTCTTCCACGTTCAAATGGGACTTTTTATAAATTTTTCTTCGATTTAACATGATTTCAAAAGTATCATACCCGTGATGTATTTACGCGCGAGGGTGTGTAACGGATGCATTATTCTTTTTTTAATAATGAAAAAATATGTATAAGAGCGAGATGTCGAGTTTTTTTAATTATTCAAGTTTGAGAGTAAAAAACGATATTTTTCAGCCTATCCTGGACCCGATCTGGAGTCTCGACCTGTTCATTGTCGAGAGGACGAATTCACCTGTCATGACCGTAGACAATGCGTGTCACGATCTGCAGTTTGCAATGGACAAGCCGACTGTCATGATTCCAGCGACGAACGCGACTGTCGCCGCGGTAAGTACTCCGACAACGAGTGCATTGACAGCTTAAACCAGAGTGCACATCACTTGCAATTAGCGTGCTTAGAGTACACCGTAGTTTGCGACCCGAAGTACCCGAGTCACTGCAAGACCAGCTGACTTTAACTCGCTCGCTGTCATACCCTCGAAATTGCGATGCACTTACAGCAAAGGACCCCTTGGTAGACCTCCGGCAAAAACCGAAATAAAAAAAAGAAAAATATATATAATAACCATATCAACAAAAATCTCTCCGGGGATACCCCGTATAAAAGCAGGAAATAATTTCCTGCTGGGAAGTCGACGTTAATCTATCGTCAGTATTATATGTGCCCATAATTATGAAAGTGGTCTGTCATATAATTTTTGTTTCGAAATTACATTGAATTAATTTCGTTTGAAATAATATGGCGTGAAATAACTGATAAACTCATTTTTTTTTTAATTTTGACTTAGACCACTTTCATAATTATGGGCACATATCCCGAAGTCGATATTAATAATTTAAAGGGACTCTTTTTTTTTATATATCAGTGATTTAAAGGGAAGATTTCTTTCCTCTGGTTCTCAATACAGCGGAAAATGATTTCTCTAGGAAAGTGGATATTAATTGTTTTATCCTGGATTTTATGGTGCATAGTCGGTATTAATAAATTGGAGCGGCTCGATGAGGGGTTTTTTTTTTCTTTTGTGAGGGGAAGTATTTTAAGCGGAAGTTGACAGTCTCGCTCGTGGAAAAAATAGACGAGGAACCGCAAGGTCGATCGCCGGTTTATCGCAATTCGTCGAGGCAACCTCTCGCCGGAAATAGACAAAATTCATAAATTATGCACGGCGACCCCGTTACACTCGCGATGCTGGTATCACTATGGATCGTAATTACCGCCACCGCTTTCATGTACTAGTCTTATTTACTCGATGCACCGTGTAGCCCAGGCCGACATGAGAAAACTGTGGCCCCGTGCACTTCCGAATCGAATAAAATGCAAAATTCCGCCGATAATTCCGGTGGAAATCACTCAACGTGTCGCGAAACTTATCGAGAGAAATTCTGAACATGTTACGGGGTGTAGAAACATTTCCATTCATCCAAGATAAATCTACCACATGAATGAAATTAGACTAGTCTAGGTATTTTGCAAATCTGTATAAATTCATCGGAGCAACGAGCCGCCTTAAAAGTTCTACTCTCGTATTTTCAAACAATTTTCACACCTTTCGAGAGAATGTCAAAAGCCACTCCAGACGCCATAAATGATAATCTGATATCGTAGCCTAGAAAATTTGATAAATTCTTATACATTCATCTACCGGCGAAAAGTGCGAAGAAACGCAAGAGGTCGCTTTTGGATTTTTTCTCTCGATTTTAATTCATCTCCACGTCTTCGATATAATTTAAAAAGCCGCTCCAAAGGCACTGAGAGAGACACAATAAATCTACCGTCTGATATCGTAGCCAAAAAGTAGAAAATTTCTACAGATTTTTATAAATCTCGGCATCTTGCCAAGAGAGCGAAGAAACGCAAAAAGTCGATCGCTGTTCGATTAATTCGTCAATTCTGGAGATGTCCTCTCCCTCGAAGTTCCTTTGAAATGATTCAAAGTCACTTGGAAAGTCAAGCTGGTTTACATTGAAATTTCGAAAAATGAACCGAGCGACCCCTCGCGTTAGCTTCGTCTTTTCCGGCCTGGAAAAGCGGAAAAGCGAATCGCTTTTCGGGAAAAGGTTCTCGAAAGTTTGGCCTCGCATCGTCGCCGAGGTTTTCGCTGTAAAATTGTTCTTCGGATTGGGTTACTTCTAGGTATAGAAGCTCCGGAGAAAAGCTCTCCGAGGGGCCAACCGGAGGAGCCCGGTACCAAAACTGGTACCAAAACCGGTACCAAAACCGACACCGAATCCGGTACCAAAACCCACATCGATTCCGGTACCAAAACCGACACCGATCCCGGTACCAAAACCAACACCCTGTACAGTCTCAGTACACCGAGGAGTTGCGCCACGGGCGATTTTGTATGTGCCGATGGCACTTGCATCCCCGAGGCTCATCACTGCGACCATTTCTACGATTGCCGCGACTTTACCGACGAACAGTACTGCTTCGGTTAGATCAAGAGTAGACCTCGACAATCTGGGGGCGAATCGCATCCTTTGGATCCCCTTCGAGGTGTATTGTCCCCATTTTCGTTTCCATCGCCCATTTTCACACCCTATTTTCAAAATCGGGAATTCCTTACTAAATAACTATAACCTTAAAAAAGGAGATTTCGATGATACGATACGTAAATCGGAATAAATTAAATATTCAATACAACCATTGCGCAGATATTCATAAACAATGTTAATTATTCAGGATCCAAGAAGGGAATTTTGATTACGTGATGCAGGGATTCTTTTTTTTTTTTAATTTATTTAAGGACATTTTTTATTAAATGGCGCGAAGAGATCTCGAAGAAATGATGTTTAATAGTTAACGTGGAAATGTCGATAGAAATACTTTCTTGAAGAATTAAATATTTTTATTATATGGAACTTTTTTAAGAGAATTCATTGTTCGATATTTCCCCCGGAACTTTTTTCGAATAAATTAAATATTCAATACAACCGTTGCGCAGATATTCATAAACAATGTTAAATATTCAGGATCCAAGGGAATTTCGATTACGTGATGCAGGGATTCCTTTTTTTTTTTCTTGAAGAATTAAACATTTTAATTATATGGAACTTTTTTTAAGAGAATTCATTGTTCGATATTTCCCCCGGGAACTTTTTTCAACTTTTGGTGTTAGTTTATCGATGACGTTTTGCGTTCCGGAGGAATTATTGATTGTCGACTGGGTATAGTGTCTAGATTTGTCCGAGATATTTAACGAAAGGTACTCGAGGTGGTTTTGTAATTTAAAAGTTGCAAGGTGGAAAAGTTTCGATGCCAAAAGTTCCGCACCCTCGTTCCCTTGCCATGGGTTGAGACATCTCGGTCGAGATATGCTAACGAAAGTTTATTTCCATTATTATGAAACGAAACGTGCTTCCGGAAGTTCATTCCGGAAAGATGCGACACGTGACTGACAAGGTGACGCTACCGAGCTTTGCATACCGAAATATGTCAGGCCAGTTCGTCTTAAATATTCAGAACGATGAATTAAATAGCGTTCTTCTAGCTCGACTCTATGGGAAATTATGAACACGAGAAGTGCTCCTTACCATGACATATTACACCATAAAAGACACTTCAAGCCTTGGCAAAATTTCCCTGACATATTTCTAACGTCGATCATGAACTCTCTCCCAAGATTTCCCTGAAAATCCTTCCGACATCCGAAATAAAAAAAAAAGATTCGAAGCATTCCCAAGATTTTCCCGAGACTTTTCTGACAGATCGTAGGAACGATTAAAAAAGTGTAACCAAAATAAAATGTTATTAAGATTTCCCTCAAATCAGCCATTTTCTTTTCTTCTTTCCCGATCCGCAAGAAATGATAAATCCCATTCTAAGGAAGAAAAAAAAAAATGACATACGTTCTGAAAGAAAGGCTCAAAATGTTATTAAGATTTCCCTCAAATCACCCATTTTCTTTTCTTCTTTCCCGATCCGCAAGAAATGATAAATCCCATTCTAAGGAAGAAAAAGAAAATGACATACGTTCTGAAAGAAAGGCTCAATTTCGTGCTGTCGATTTTCCCCCATTTTTCATATTTATTCGCGTTTATCCGGGGAATTGAAATTTTTCTCACGAGGTTTTAATAATTCTCCGCATTATTTAAATACACCTCGTCGGCCAGGGACCTTTTTAAAGCCCCAGATTCTCGTGGTATTACAAAAGTTTCTGTCCGTCAGTGTTAGCAAACCGATCTAGACGGTGTTTTGTAGGAGTTGATGTTAACTCGACGACTCGATTGGATTTCGAGACATTGGACTTCGATGTCGAAACCATTCGACCTTTTTCCCTCGATTTTATCGAGTCGATCGAGCGACGTTTCTATAATCTTTTTTCGGAGGCATTGCTGTGTTCAATTTTTCATAGTGCATCTCTGCCTGATATACCGATCGTTAGATTTCATTTTCTCGTAGGTAGACATCTCGACGGAAGTCTCTCCAAGTGTTTTTTACTCGCATCCACATACACGAGACGTGAATACACTTCCGATTTTGCACGTTTTATGCTCGTCATCATAATCGCCACGTTTAGAAGATCGGTCGGTTGTTTCGCTTCCTTTAGTTGAATTATCACCCTGCATAAAAAATAACGCGATATAATTTTTCTTCTGAAATTTAACGAGTCCTTTTTCCCACGGATTTTTTTTTTTTTTTTTTTTTTCATCCACCGGGTAAAGGGACATTCAGAATGTACATCTCGTTACGGTAGGGCTGTATCGCGAGAATGCAAATTAAAAAATAAACACTCGGGAGCAATTTTTGAGACGATGCTTATTAAATCAATTTTCCGACAAGGCCTTTGAAAGGAAGCGACGCAACCACCTTCGACTCCTACATGTTCTCTTCTTGCCTTGTCGCTAATTAATTAGCTTTGATCGTAGCTCGAGCAATATTGGTTTTCGTTTCGTTAATTCCCCTCCCCCCGCAGTTTCGGCGTTATCACTTTGCACCTTATGCATTTCATTTATCTTCACCCTAGACCGAAGTTATGTTTCGCCCCGTTTTCCACGGAACCTCCCACTTTTCCCTCCCGTTTTGCTTATAGCGATACTTGATTTGAGGCTGGCTGTAAAATGCACACCGCATATGACTATAAAATTTTATATCGTTTACAATGTTTATCAAATAATATTTGTATTGTCCCCATTTTCGTTTCCATCGCCCATTTTCACACCCTATTTTCAAAATCGGGAATTCCTTACTAAATAACTATAACCTTAAAAAAGGANTTTTGCTTATAGCGATACTTGATTTGAGGCTGGCTGTAAAATGCACACCGCATATGACTATAAAATTTTATATCGTTTACAATGTTTATCAAATAATATTTATATTTAAAAAGAAGGTATCCCAGGCGGACGGAATTCACGTTAACCCGAATCTCGGAATTTGGCATCCAATTTATTCCAGTTTAAGTGAAAATAATGAATATCGACGTGCGGAGATATTTTTCAAAGTCTCGTTACAGAGGGCCTAGACATGTTAAGAGATTATTTATTAATATTTTCGAAGGACTGTAAAACCTCGATTTTGCGCCTCGGCTTAACGTGAACGTCGAGCCGACCATGAGTTATAGATGTCGTAGAAAATAGTGATATTTGATTCATAAATCGTCCTCTTTATCTGCCGGGAGAGTTAGAAATGGCTCGGCTGCTGTCACGAAGAGCGAGCTTTATGGGAATTTTATGAATGCACGGCACAGAGAACGATATTCTGACTGTACACTAATTTCGCATACTCGGCCGGCCCTTTCCAGCTATCCGGATGTACTTTTCATGGGTGTACGCATACAACAAAGGTCTTGGAAAGTGTTCCTTTCTCCTCGGCGAAGTGCAAGGCGTTAGTTTCGCAATTGATCATAAATACAAAAAAAAAACAGTCAATGAACCAAAGAAATATTGCCGGAAAAATATTTTCATAATTCAAAGGACAATTACTTCCCTCGAATAAGCAGGAATAAATTTAACGCATTACGAGAATTCATTTCATTGCGAGTCAAATAATTATTCTTTGAATCTACAAAATATTCCTTTGGGTCTATGGATTCTTTTTTTCACGGGGTAACCGTATTGTAAAATCCGTCGTTTTATGTAAAAAAAAGCCAGATTTCATAATCCGGTTACATGCTGATTTGGCGTTAGGAGTTTATCAGTTCGTTTCTTCAATCTCGTATATGTGTGTCACGAGTGGACGGAGGCAGGACGGCCGCCATTTTGGACGCCACCTGTAAAAATGAAATTTAAAAGTCATACATCTTCCGTATCGATTTTCCACCTGCAGTACATCTACCTGTACGCGCATAAATGCATGCAAATTGGCTCGCAGCAGTGGTACCTTTTTTCCCGCAATTCTGCCGATTATTCGATTCGCGCGAGATTGTCGTAATTCGGTGATTATTAATTATTAACTCGTGCCTCTGTCTACGCGTTTAAGGTGATACGAAAATGGCGTCGAAAAGTTCTCGTTCACGAAATTTATCTCACAACTGGGTGTCACGCTTTACAATATTAATATTAAGGCTATAAGAAAAATCCTGCCGCCATAAAATTTCAACTTCAAAAATTTGTTTATAGAATTTTTTTTCCATTCGCCATAAAAAATGAAATTTCATGGGTGTCAGGACCTTCCTTACAGCCTCCACGTTTACGCAGTAAACTTTGACACGATTCGACACACTCATTTCGGCGAAATATTTCATGAAGGATTGACTCCTCCACTTTCATGTCGCCTTAAGAGTATGACGACGACGATTTTATTATCATATTGTCATTAAATGTTAGCTCATCGTTTAGTAAGTGACCAGTGCACTTGTGCCGATCCCCTGTATAGAGTCCGATTTTTCCTCTGTGATGTGCGAAGAGTCATTTTTTACACTTTTTCGAGCTTTCCGGGTCAATTTCATGAACGATGTCGCTTTTGTACTTGTAGGATGTACTCGAGATCAATTCCAATGTCGAAATGGCGATTGCGTGAGAGGGGACCAAAGGTGCAACAGGATCTACGAGTGCGACGACGGCTCTGACGAGGATAATTGTGGTATATTAATTATTACCCATAATGAAGAATTATTTTCTAACGAATTTCGGTACCAGGGATTAATAGATCATTTGTAGAGTTTATATGTATTATGTCGAATGGTTACGTGTTGTTAAACTATTAATTATGAATTAATAACACCAGGTCCACTGGAACCGAGTACCCCGAGACCGGAAGGACCAGGAACGCATCCTATGCCAGGTCGATGTCCTGCAGGACTTATCATGTGTGCATTTGACAAAAATTGCGTGCCTCATTCATCTTTGTGCAACGGAATTCCGGAATGCAGAGACGGATCCGACGAAGAGAACTGCGGTGAGTAAAAAATTAATCTCCCGAAATAAGCGACAATATAAGGGTACGCACTTGAGCGATTATGTATGTATTTGGCGCGAAGCTCTACCGAGCCTTTTGTCTCTACGACTTTATGCCGAGGAAACGAGATGGTACATTAATACAACATTATATAAATATGAAATAACATGAATACGTAAAAAAAAAACGAGGCAGTTGTTAGAAATCTATTTTAAATGTAGATCAATTAAAAAATGTCCTAGATTTATCCTGTTACCTTTGAAAATGATAAATTGTGACGATCTACATTATTTTTGAAAATGATAAATTGTGACGATCCTCATTATTTTTGAAAATGATAAATTGTGACGATCTACATTATTTTTGAAAATGATAAATTGTGACGATCTACATTATTTTTGAAAATGATAAATTGTGACGATCTACATTATTTTTGAAAATGATAAATTGTGACGATCCTCATTATTTTTAAAAATGATAAATTGTGACGATCTACATTGTTTTTGAAAATGATAAATTGTGACGATCTACATTGTTTTTGAAAATGATAAATTGTGACGATCTACATTATTTTTGAAAATGATAAATTGTGACGATCTACATTATTTTTGAAAATGATAAATTGTGACGATCTACATTATTTTTGAAAATAAATAATTCTGACAATCGTTACAGCCGTATCAGGAGGAGAGCTCAATCTCAAGACCTACCCCAGCGAGCAGATCATTAAAGAAAGTGAGTACACGTTGATAGGAAAACCTTATTATCTTGCCGACTTATCGATCACGCGGGATAAAATTGAGGAAAAATTACCCTGGAATGGTATCATCGAACGAGTAGATAAAATGAATTATTCTGTTTCTTGCCTTGCCAGACCCGGTGAAGCAAGGTAAGCTCGCCTGAGGAAAGCTTGAAAATCATGTTCTAAGCATGGGATGCAGGATTACGACTTAAGAGGGTAGAGAACAATGGAGAATGTCTCGTTTACCTTTTATTCGAGCTTTGTTTCTTGCATCAGGTCGGGAAGTGGTGTTCCAGTGCCGAGACGAAGGACCTCTTCGCGCCAGGGTGCAATGGACCCGAGGAAATGGACATCCTTTGCCTCCAGGAAGCAGAGACGTTAATGGCCGCCTGGAAATCCCGAATATCCAGCTTGAACATGGAGGACCATACATTTGCGAAGCCGTGGGATACGCACCCCACACTCCAGACAGCAAAGTGACTGTATATCTGACTGTGGAAAAGTGTAAGCTGATCTTTTCCATGGGCACTCCGAAATGCATCTTCCAAATTTTAATCCTTGAAAAGGACTCCCCACCTGATGTCGATAAAGATTATTGAAATTTTCGGCATTACAGTTGACTTACCCTCCACTCGGCCTCCGCAAGTCTGCAAGTACGACGAGGCTACTTGCAGCAATGGCGACTGCATCCCTAAGTCATACGTCTGTGACAACAAATTCGACTGCACGGATGGATCCGACGAATCGCGATGCAGTGAGTTTAATCAGCGATTAAATCCAACTGAAATAAATATGTCATTACCATAGAGTCGGGTAAACAGTCCATCGACGGCGAAAATGTCAAATCAATTCCCCATTTATATCAAATCCGGTCTGCGGGAATCTCTTAAATTTTGACGACTTTTAAAGTACCGCCGGATTTTTTCCCCGGCAAAATAGAGAATCTGAAATTATTATTTTTCATCGTTAATGGTGTTTCCTTGATGTCGCAGGTCCTCATGGCTGCGAGCCTAACGAGTTCCGTTGTGCGAACAAGCAATGCGTTATCAAAACCTGGCGTTGCGACGGTGATAAGGACTGTGCCGATGGCACCGACGAGGAGAATTGCACACCCTCTCCTCCAGGATCTCCATGTCGATACGACGAGTTCCAGTGCACCACCAATGATCAGTGCATCCCGAAGAGCTATCATTGCGACATGGAGAGGGACTGCATGGACGGCAGCGACGAGCTCGGCTGCTGTTAGTAAAAAACGCCGAGAAAAAAAAAAGAAAATGTTAATCTATCAATTAGAAATAGATCTCGAGATATTAGGCTCTTACCCAAATATTTTCATCCCCAGCTCCGGTTTACATCACGAAAGCACCACCACCAATGGTAGTGCTGATGCCGGGCGAGGCAATGATCCTGACCTGCAGCGCAGTGGGGGTGCCGATACCAGAAATCAATTGGCGATTGAACTGGGGCCACATCCCGGCAAAATGCACAACGACCTCCATCAACGGGACAGGGACCTTGACCTGCCCCGACATCCAGATCTCCGACCAGGGTGCCTACTCCTGCGAGGCCCTCAACGTGGGCGGGTTCGTCTTCGCCGTGCCAGACGCCATCCTGGTGGTCAAAACCGAGCCAGTCTGTCCTAAAGGAAGCTTCAACGATGACGCCAGAAGCCCCGAAGAGTGTATATCCTGCTTCTGCTTCGGAGTAGCCACAGAATGCCAAAGCGCAAACCTCTTCACGTACCGCCTAACGCCACCCTTCGACCGCCATAAGCTCGTTTCCGTCAAAGTCGCCCCGGAAATCCGGATAAACGGTGACATAGGGAACAGGGTGCGAGAGATCTCACCTGTAGGTCAGGCAGGTGTGAAGATCCAAACCCCCTACATCGAGGAAGAGTTCAACAGCTACAACGTGCCGTACTTTGCGCTGCCCGAGTTCTACCATGGGATCAGGCTGAAGTCTTACGGGGGGTACTTGAAGTACACCGTGACGTACAGTGGGGGTGGACTCCCCCTTGCAGGTCCATCGGTTATCCTGAGCGGGAACAATTATACCTTGTTACATACCGGGCCGGAATTCCCATCCGATTACGAGAGCCAGCAGTCCGTCAGGTTCTTCTATGGGGAATGGTACAAGAGTGATGGCAGGCACGAGGTCCTCGCCTCCAGGGAAGAGATCATGATGACTCTCTTGAATGTCGACAACATCCTCATCAAGTAAGATCCTCGGTTTAACGATGTCTCCTGCAAATGGATCACTCGGTGGACTAATTGTTATTTATTTTCAGAGCGAAATACGAAAACGGACCGCAACTCGATACCACCATCAGCGACATTGTTATGGACACCGCTGACGAGAGGAATACCGGACTGGGAAGTGCATCCTTTGTTGAGAAATGCGAGTGCCCTGCTGGTGGGTATCCTGATACGTGCGGATGACGATCTGGTGGATTGATACCATTTTTTATGGTCCAAAGAATATGGTTAATCACATGTTGTGGACCATGAACAATGTTAAAGACATTTTGTGTGGTCCATCATGGATGTGGATCGAAATCCTCTCTTCGGCTACGATTCGTAACAATGTGTGTCATTTTAGGGTACACCGGAGATTCCTGTGAAAACTGTGCAGCCGGATTCGAGAGACACAAGAGCGGTCGTTGGCTTGGACTCTGTTACAGCGACAGACCACCATGTCCTCCAGGATATTATGGAGATCCTTCCAGGAACATTCCGTGCCGACTTTGTCCTTGCCCGCTCACCAACCCTGCGAACCAGTAATGAGCTCATTATTGACATAATGTATGTTTAATTAGAGTTTCTTATTTAATCCGGGTTATCGCCAGGGTCACCCGGATTTGTCATCTCGGCTCCAATGGAGAGCCAAAATGCGAGTGTCCTCCAGGATATAAGGGAGACAGGTGCGAAAGCTGCGAGGAAGGATATCGTGGGAATCCTCTCGTTGCTGGAGATATGTGCGTTCCAAATCTTCCTTGCCATCCTGAAGGAAGCATCAGTCCTTACGCCGATCCCGTAACTGGACAGTGTCACTGCAAGGTATCGCACCTCTATGTTTAGTTCATTTCCACTAATTGCACATTCCTGCTGACATTACAAATTCATGCCTTGTAATACTTAATGTCAATGCTTTCGTTCTTGTTGGACTCGTTACTCTCTCCGACATGTAAGTACGTCCTACCAATTGACAAGAAAAGTTATCGCCATCCTTGTACTCCGTCATCGGTCGTCAATTTTTCTTATACCAAATCTCTATCCTCGGTTTTCCTAGTTCCATATTTCTAAGCCGAGTAAGGGAAATGTATTAACGAAACTGAATTTTCCAGCCTCTTACAACTGGCCTTACTTGCGACAAATGTAAGCCAAACACGTTCCACTTGGCCTCGAACAATCAATTCAGGTGCATCAGTTGTTTCTGCATGGGAGTCACCAACAAGTGCTCGTCGTCCAACTGGTACAGAAATGAGGTAATTGCTCCAACATGGTAGAAATTAATTCTAATGACCTCAGCAAACAGAAGCTTAAAATTGTTACGTCTCTGCAGATTCGCGTCTCGTTCATCAACTCCATCCGAGACTTCTCATTGGTCGAATCCAGTTCCGATTCGGAGCCCATTGTTCATGGGATTCACCTGGACACTGTCGGCCGTGAGATCGTTTACAATGATTTCCCTAACCGGGGCAAAAATGATGTGTATTACTGGCAACTGCCCAGCATCTTCCTAGGAGATCACATAAGTTCTTATGGAGGGAATTTGAAGTACACCGTGAGATACGTGCCCTCTCCAGGAGGTCAGAGTTCAAGGAACAATGCACCTGACGTCGAGCTTCTCAGCGTGGGTTCCCTTGAAACATTTACAATGTTCAAATTATGAATTAAATAATTAAGTATAATTATTTTACCATTTTTCAGGATAACGACCTCCGTTTGTTCCACTACTCGCGCGAGGCTCCAGAGCCGAATATTCCGCAATCCTTCACGGTGCCATTGTTGGAACAATACTGGCAACAATCAGATGGAACACCCGTTGAACGTGAACATCTTCTCATGGCCTTGGCAGATGTTCGAGCCATTGGAATCAAAGCTACCTACACAACACACACGGACGAGGCTGCGTAAGTAACGAAATCCTG